>NC_090267.1:100239718-100549070 GCF_040414725.1 Anabrus simplex | reverse complement strand
ATTTAATAAAATTTCTTTTCTTTAAAAAGTACCAATAGTTCCTTTGTAAAACATATATTACTGAATTCTTGTTGTAAATTATTGATTGATAAAGAATTTATAACTATTACAGCAGTGCATTGTCATTTCAGATTCATTACTTTAATGTTGAGCAGTGTAATATTTATTTTACATATTTGTAAATAATATATGTAATAGAAATTATATGTATATTTATTTTTAAATTGTTGGAAAAATAGAAATATATAACTTTGATTCTTGAATATATACTTTATAATTTGGCTATTACCTTTTCCCTAGTATCATCCCAATGAAAGACTGGAAACAGTACATTACCAATAACTAGGGCTGGGATTCTTTTGAAGACGATAACACAGTTTTTATTGGTCACATTAATTCATATTTTACTAATTGTATCATCAAGTCATAATCAAGCAAAAAAATTTGTAAGGGCTTATTTTTAGTCATATAATTGTTTTAGCCGCTTTCTAAGTATTATTCACATGTTTAGAAATACTGATAATATGAACTGTCACACTGGCAGAGGACAGACATTGGACATTTTCCCTACTGAGAATCTTTTCGACAGTGAAGTGTGAATTGAGTGTAATTTATTTTCTTGTTTAGCCTGGAAAAATTGAGTTTATTGTATTTTTTATAGGACCAACAGTCTGCTATGGCCAAGAGGAGCTCATATTGTGATGTTTTTTGTGAGGGTAGCATCCTGCTTCACAGAATTTTCACGGAATACGCTCAGTAAGTTTTAAGCAAGCCTCAGACCTATGGGAGTAATGGAGTCCCACTCCCATTTGACAGGCGAGGGACTCCTTGGAAACAACTTCGCGAACAAAATAGAATTCAGTGGAAGCTATCTATATTAATAGGGCATATGGAAGAAAGAAGTAGAGCCAGCCAAGAGGATGCTTATGGGTGTGATAGGAGTTGATGATATTCGAGTAAGGGGAGTAACAAGGCAGAGATAGGAGATTATAAAAGTGTACTTGACTGGTGTTAAAAACGGAAGGGTAGACAGAGTGTGAGGTAGGACTGTTCATCAGGAATACTATTGCACGCAACATAGTTCCTGTTATGCACATAAATTAGTGAATGATATAGGTAGTTTTAGCAGTTGGAGGAATTAGGACTAGAATTGTCTCAGTGTATTCACCATGTGAGGGTGCAGATGAGGATGAAGTTGACAGGTTTTATGAAGCATTGTATGACATCGTAGTCAGGGTCAACAGCAAGGATAGGATAGTGCTATTGGGCGATTTCAATGCGAGAGTTGGAAATAGAACTGAAGGCTATGTAAAGGCGATTGGTAAATGTGGGGAACATATGGAAGCTAATAGGACTGGGAAGTGGTCACTGGACTTCTGTGCAAGTAAGGTTTATTTTTATATTACACCGGCACAGATAGGTCTTATGGTGACTATGCAATAGGCAAGGGCTAGGTGTGGGAAGATGACAGTTGTGGCCTTAATTAAGGTACAGCCCAGCATTTGCCTAATGGGAAAATGGGAAACCATGGAAAATCATCTTTAGAGCTGCCGATAGTGAAGTTAGAATCCACTCTCTCCCTAACCGCATGGCCAACTTGCTCGGTAGTATGGGATTAACAGTTACGAATACATTCTTCAAGCATAAGCCTGAACACTGGTACGCATGGGAAGGTAGAAGCACCAGATCCATAATAGACTATATCTTAACCGAATTTGTATTCAGGAAATCTGTTAGAAATGTGCGGGTTTTCCGGGTATTTTTCGATGATACAGACTACTATCTTTCTGTAGTGAACTAGGTATATTTAGGCCTAGGATAGAAAAAGTGAAATCTATCTGCAGATGTATACGGGTAGAAAATCTCCAGGAAGAGGAAAATTAGACAAAAGTACATGGATAAGATTAGTGAAAAGTTTCAAACAATGGACAGTAAGCAGGTTGAGGATATAGAAAGAGAATGGGTGGCCATACAGGGATGATGTAGTAGAAACACCAAGGGAATGACTAGGAATAAATGATAATGTGCTAGATGTGATTATAATTAGTTAATCTAAACCTTGCTGTACTGGACTTAAAGTTTTTTCTAAATAAGAAAGTACTGAAGGAATGTGTGCATCCTTCTGTTCTCAGACAGTCCACCAATCCAGATCGTTACCAACACCAACATTTACATGTTTTCAGGCTGCTAACAAATTATTATGGCCAGGGATCGCACAGTGCATATACGTATCATAAAAATGACCAAGCAGAATTGCAGATGCAGTGGAAGAAACTGGTGTATTAAAACAGGCCTTGAATCCCAACCAGAGAAAGCTAAAACAAATCGGAATTCGGATCCGGTTATTATCGCATGTAAGAGAAGGCCTAATGGCCTTAACTACGCCAATAAAGACATTTATCTAATCTATCTATCTATCTGTAAACTAAACTACCAAAGAAAAAGGGAAATTAACACAAAAAAGTTTATTAAAATAAACTGGGAGAGCAAGTCAAAACAAATGTTAACTGGGGTAAATTTAAAACATCTGAAGTCATATCGTCAAAAAAAAAAAAAAAAAAACACACAACAGGAGTACATATAGGCTCTTAGATTGTGCATAAGATGGCAAGCACTCAGAGTAAAATATCACCATTCAAATTTAATACCCATATATAGCACCCTCTAGGGACATCAAGACCTTGACATCGGTGTGGGGACTTGTGTGCTTGTTGATCTTGAGGGCTGTGCCACCTCAAGGTTACCAATGCTGGATTGGCCTCGGTGTTGGGCCAGATTAACAAACATTTGGGCAACACGTGAACGATTACAATCATAAATTTACTGACATTAAGCATGATATGGAAATCCTCAAAATTATGAATAAAGGACCCCTCCTTTACATAGCAGAGAACTGCTTTATACATCTAGACCAATATTTTAATCCAAATTACAATCTTAATGACATTTCCGAAAAACCAAATATTCTTTTTGACTTGCTCATTCACCTTTTCAGAACCTCAAAATCAAATAATCAAGGTCCATTTTTTGATTCTATTTACAGTTCTTTACTTAGGCAATCTTCCATATTCCCACATCCCTCAGCCCCACCTTAATACCCCCGCCCTCTTCTCCTCCCGCTTCCTTTTCTTTTCCCTTCTCTTTCTCCCTGCACCTCCTTCACAAGACTTCCTTTGAACCTCACCTACTCCACCCCCCATTCTCACTTCAATTCTAGCTCCGCTCAGCTTATTACAACACAATAATATTTCCCATATGACATATTTCATTTAAGTATTTTCTTTCCCCTAACTAATTGCTTTCTTAGCTCTCATTTATTCAATGTCAACAGTACAGTCTGCACTGAACTGCGAATTTCTCACCACCTTTATTTAATTCTATATATATTAAGCCTCCACGCGCGACAACCATTGTTCTTCCAAGATTCTAGAAACAGAAGAGGATTTTTCTAGCATCATGCTTCGCATCCATGTTAACTAAATTTATGAACATCTTGATAAGATGGACTACAACTCAGTTGATCTTTGAATGGAAAGCAGCATCTCTTATGAGCCAGCCTATATTGAATTCCGTAGCTAGCAATTTTAGGATTTCTTTACAACTTTTTTAATGTTATACAGCGCACTGGACTTTTTTATGAATCTCTATTTTTTTTTACATAGTGTAGCGCATTTCTCAATTCTTAAGCCTCCACATGCAACAATCACCTTCCTTCAAGTTCCAAAAAACAGAAGAGCCCTTCTAGCATCTATGTGTTATTACATTTATGAATATCTTACGTAATCGACGTGACTTCGGCTCAGTGGTTCTTCGAATGGATAACAGCATCTTTAAGAAGCCAGCATATATTGAATTCCTTGACCAGCAACTTAAGGAATTCTATCTTTGACAACTTCTTTAATGTTGTACGGTGCACTGGACTTTTTATGAATCTCTATCATAGAGCTATTTTTTAACATAGTGCAGCACGTCTCTCAAATCTTATCTCAGTTTCTCACATGGTATGTACAATTTTGAGACCTTATGTGTCTTTACGTTATTTAATTTCTTCGATACTTATGTATTTGATTTGCTTTAGGCTGATGATGACCTACTGTTAGGTTGAAACTAGTCCCTGAACATATATGTAATTTAAACTCTGTCCAGTTTGTATTGAAAAGGTGGATATTAATAATACATTATTTTAACTCTGTTGTAATCACAGTTCAATTCGGATCTATTATAATGAAATTTATTTCTTTTAATTACATAGCCAACCAGGCAAAATATAAAGGCTATTTATACTTAGGTTAAAAGTTAAAATAGCCAAATTGGGCAAGATATAGAGTTTCTTTTAAACAATGTATGACTTATAATTTGACACCTAATTTTCTCAAAGGCAACTTGAAAAGATATTGACGTTCTCCTCATATCGCTAAGACCCAAATTAGAACAAACAAAATTTGGCTAAGAGAAGAAATTAAATTCCTATACAAGAAAAAATCTTTCTTGAATCATAGATTATATGAAACTCACCTCGTAGCTGCAAATTTACTTTCAAGTGCTCAATGGAATAGAAATTCCACTAGCACAACGATTCAGTTTCATCCACCGATTATTAATTTATCCAATGTTCCTTTGAATGATGACAAAAATTCAATTCTAGCTAAAGGTCCTAATCACAACTGGCCTAATCTTAATATGCTTAATACCACTACTACTATGATTTTAGAGTCTGAACTAGCCATCAATAAATTACCCCTTGAAAAACAGGGTGAGGTTAGGTTCGAAGTAAAACAAAAAATTAGTGACATTCTTAACTCAATAATATGAACCCCACTAACCCTATTAGCAATAAAGAATCAATCAATGAACAGAAGCGAATACACACTCTTAAAAAGATTTCTGATAATAATCTTATTGTCACTAAAGCTGACAAGGGCAACACTACAGTCATAATGGAAAGAAATGAATACATTGATAAAACTAAAGAATTCTTTTCTGACAGTTCGCTTACTGTAATTAAAAAGGACCCTACTCTAAAAATCCAATGCCTACTTAAACAAACTCTTAAGAATACTTCATTCCTTTTAACTGAACAAGAAAAAATAAAATTTATTAGCATGAATCGAAGCCTTCCGACCGCTAAAGCCCTTCCTAAGATACACAAACCCGGCGTCCCCATCCGCCCGATCATCCATTATAGACCAAGCCCTCTATATAAAACTTTTCAATTCATTCAAAAGTTTCTAAGAAAATATTATCATTTTCTATCCAAAAAATCCATTAAAAATACTACAGAATTGATCGGGAATATAAATAAGTTTCATATCCAACGAAATCATTCCCTTCAGTCTTTTGACATTGTAAATATGTATCCTAGCAATCAAACCTCTAAATTATACTCTATCATAGAAAACAATTAAGTAAATGCAGCCACCTAAGTGCTTTGGAAATACAAGATTTTATATCTATCCTGAAATTAGTTTTAAATAAAAACTATTTCACTTTCGACAGTATTATCTATCAGCAGGAGGGATTGGCCATGGGATCGCTGGCTTCGGGTATCTTAGCCGAAATTTATTTAGATTTTTTGGAACATACTAAAATTGATAATAATACAATAATATTCTTTTTTGGGCTAGGTATGTGGATGATGCATGTGGTATGTGCAAGATATATCAGATATCCTAGATTCAAGACGCCGAATGGACTGTATTGCGATTGACCTATCTAAGGCATTTGATAGGGTAGATCATGGAAGACTACTGGCAAAAATGAGTGCTATTGGACTAGAAAAAAGAGTGACTGAATGGGTGGCTATATTTGAATCGGTGAGTCGTGAAAGGAACTAATTACGCATTGAGTACTTTCTGGTAAATCGATAGAAACTGTTTGAGTATTACAGTTTTATAAATTTCTTGTACTTTATTTTTCCAAGTAGTACAGAAAGGACCACTGAGTATAAAAAATAGAAGTAACATTTGTCATTGTGTATTTTAATAGTTATAAACTAGACATGAATGTATTGTACTTAGTGCCTTTTAATTCTGAATGAGATTATATGACAAAAATTGGCATCTTATATTATGTTAATGTTATTTTTTCAACTTATAACATAAATTGCAACTTCTGAAACACAACTGTACACACATTAGACATCATCATCATTATCAGTGTTACAGGCATTTGTGGTAGGCCATTACAGAAGTCTTTCATAAAATGTCTGTATGTCATCGTCGGATGGAATGTATTGAGTCAGTTTCTTAAGATCAAGAATCTTGTTGTTATTAATAGGTACGTTCCCATTTCTATAGCACTGTTGAGGGCTGCCGAACAGAGTTCCTGGCTCAGGACGTGCACCTGGTCGCTTTAGCTGGAATGTATGGTGCACACAGCTGTTTATGAATGGGTAAACTCGTATAGTCCCATTGTGTTTCTTTGAGTATTCAAACTGCTTAAAAGATGTTGGTGTAAAGGACTGCTTTCTTGGTACAGCACAGGAATAGGATTCATTGGAAAGACAATGTTTTTTGTACAAGGATGGCCACCATTTATTAAAGTCAGGGATTTCATTTCCTTGCACCATAACTATTGCGTTGATCTGTTTGTTTATATTAGCTATTATGGCTACATACTCCTTAGGGATGTAAACTCTGTCATGTTTCTTTATAGCACGTTTCATCATGCCGAATGTTCTATCACAATCAAGGAAAGAATGCCCTCTGACAGGAAAACGATGGGCAAAACCGTCAAACCTTCCGGATTCTGTCAGTTCTAAACAGAAATTAATGACAGTATGATTTCTGTTTTGTCCAGGGCATGCATCAGAGAATAGATGTAACGTTTTGGCACTGGCAAGAACATAGTTTTCAATATAATGGTACAAGAACGTACACACTTCATTAGCACCTTTCTTCGCATCTCCTTCGGTGTACAAGTAAATAACAGAACTGTTGTCCTTCAGATTTGTTACACAAAAACGAACACAGATAACTGTCTCAAGTAAAACACTTCTTGCACTGGGATGCATGGGACAGACAAGTTCTGCATATAGTCGAAGACTAGTCCACACACCGAGTCATCCTTGGCAGCTAGTTCTCTACACTTCTGTAGCTCCTTGTAAAACTTCTGGCTTCTTCGTTTGTGAGTGACCAGTTCACCCTGTGCCACAAGTTTAACTGATTCAGACAGATGAGGTGATTTCAATTTAGTTTGTAGCTCTTCACACGTGCTGCACACATCAATTTGTGCGCTCCCAAACTTTAAATTAAAATTGGCATTGAAATATGATAAATAAAAGCTATATTTAACTGTCATTCCAGGATGAGACATTTTGAAGTGGTTATACAGGGTCTTCACATTTAATTCAGAGTGCAGGTATTTGACTTATTTTCCTCCGTAATGTGAAGTTGTAACAGGGAATGAACTTATGTGATCATAAATATCTTTGCAGATATCTCCTGGAATTCCATGGGTCTTCTTGTTGTAACCCCTGCCATCTTCTGGTCTGGAGCCTGAGATTAAAAGAGAACCTAACCTGAAAACCTTTTTCTGTGATGTACAGTGAAGGTTTATAAAAGCTTCTCTGCAAATTTCTATGCGGTTTGAATTATGCAGTACATAGAACTTAAAGCTTGCTCTTCTTTGTTTTGTTTTGTTACCCAAAAATGTCAGTTAGTGCCTTTCACGACTCACCGATTCATTTCTAGAAAATAGAACTCAGAGAATTAGAGTAGGCGAAGCTTTATCTGACCCTGTAATAATTAAGAGGGGAATTCCTCAAGGCAGTATTATTGGACCTTTATGTTTTCTTATACATATATCAATGGTTCATGTTTGTGGGTTACTGTAGTCACGTCCTAGTTCGTGAACCATGGGCAACGGCTGAGTGGCCTGGTAAGTGGTTCTGAGAGTCGGGATACCAGTTGCTATGGAATGGGAGTGGGCATCTCGGACATATTCTGAGTCGTGGCCCTCCTTGTGCTCAGGCGGCTAGGACTACACAATTCACCAGTGGTCCATAACCCGTTAGAGGAGAGATCCTCACTTGGACTATGTGCAAGTAGGGTAGCATTCTGCTTCATGAATTTACCGAGCTCAGAACATTTTAAGCAAGCCTCGGACCTATGGGAGTAACTGAGTCCCACTCCCATTTGACAGGCGAGGGACTCCTTGGAAACAACTTGGCGAACGAAATGGAATTCGATGGGGAGCTATCAATATTAATGCGGCTTATGGAAGAAAGAAAGTAGAACTGGTTGAGTCTGCAAAGAGGATGCATCTGGATGTGCTAGGAGTAAGTGATATTCGGGAAAGGGGAGATAACGAGGAAGATATAGGAGATTATAAAGTGTACTTGACGTGTTAGAAACGGAAGGTCAGAGTCTGGGGTAGGGCTCTTTATCAGGAATACCATTACACGGAACATAGTTTCTGTTAGGCACGTAAATGAGCGAATGATGTGGGTAGATTTGTCAGTTGGAGGAATTAGGACTAGAATTGTGTCCGTGTATTCACCATGTGAGGGTGCAGATGAGGATAAAGTTGAGAAGTTTTATGAAGCATTGAGTGACATCGTGGTCAGGGTCAACAGCAAGGATAGAATAGTGCTAATGGGCGATTTCAATGCGAGAGTTGGGAATAGAACTGAAGGATACGAAAGGGTGATTGGTAAATGTGGGGAAGATATGGAAGCTAATGGGAATGGAAAGCGTTTGCTGGACTTCTGTGCTAGTATGGGTTTAGCTGTTACGAATACTTTCTTCAAGCATAAGGCTATTCACCGCTACACATGGGAGGCTAGAGGTACCAGATCCATAATAGACTATATCTTAACAAACTTTGAATTCAGGAAATCTGTTAGGAATGTACGATTTTTCCGCGGATTTTTCAATGATACAGACCACTATCTGATCTGTAGTGAACTAAGTATCTCTAGGCCTAGGGTAGAGAAAGTGAAATCTGTCTGCAAACGAATAAGGGTAGAAAATCTCCAGGACAAGGAAATAAGACAGAAGTACATGGATATGATTAGTGAGAAGTTTCGAACAATAGACAGTAAGCAGGTTCAGGATATGGAAAGTGAATGGGTGGCATACAGGGATGTTGTAGTAGAAACAGCAAGGGAATGCCTAGGAACAACTGTGTATAAAGATGGGAAAAGGCGAACATCTTGGTGGAATGATGAAGTGAGAGCAGCTTGTAAACGTAAAAAGAAGGCTTATCAAAAATGGCTCCAAACAAGGGCCGAAGCAGACAGGCATTTGTACGTAGATGAAAGAAACAGAGCGAAACAAATAGTTGTTGAATCCAAAAAGAAAGTTATGGGAAGATTTTGGTAACAACCTGGAAAGGCTAGGTCAAGCAGCAGGGAAACCTTTCTGGACAGTAATAAAGAATCTTAGGAAGGGAGGGAAAAAGGAAATGAACAGTGTTTTGAGTAATTCAGGTGAACTCATTATAGATCCCAGGGAATCACTGGAGAGGTGGAGAGAATATTTTGAACATCTTCTCAATGTAAAAGGAAATCATCCTGGTGGTGTTGCGAACGGCCAAGGTCATGGGAAGGAGGAAACTGATGCTGGTGAAATTATGCTCGAGGAAGTGGAAAGGATGGTAAATAAACTCCATTGTCATAAGGCAGCAGGAATAGATGAAATTAGACCTGAAATGGTGAAGTATAGTGGGAAGGCAGGAATGAAATGGCTTCATAGAGTAGTAAAATTGGCATGGAGTGTTGGTAAGGTACCTTCAGATTGGACAAAAGCAGTAATTGCACCTATCTATAAGCAAGGGAACAGGAAGGATTGCAACAACTATCGAGGTATCTCACTGATTAGTATACCAGGCAAAGTATTCACTGGCATCTTGGAAGGGAGGGTGCGATCAGTCGTTGAGAGGAAGTTAGATGAAAACCAGTGTGGTTTCAGACCACAGAGAGGCTGTCAGGATCAGGTTTTCAGTATGCGCCAGGTAATTGAAAAATGCTACGAGAGGAATAGGCAGTTGTGTTTATGTTTCGTAGATCTGGAGAAAGCATATGACGGTACCGAGGGAAAAGATGTTCGCCATACTGGGGGACTATGGAATTAAACGTAGATTATTAAAATCAATCAAATGCATTTATGTTGACAATTGGGCTTCAGTGAGAATTGATGGTAGAATGAGTTCTTGGTTCAGGGTACTTACAGGGGTTAGACAAGGCTGTAATCTTTCACCTTTGCTGTTCGTAGTTTACATGGATCATCTGCTGAAAGGTATAAAATGGCAGGGAGGGATTCAGTTAGATGGAAATGTAGTAAGCAGTCTGGCCTATGCTGACGACTTGGTCTTAATGGCAGATTGTGCCGAAAGCCTGCAGTCTAATATCTTGGAACTTGAAAATAGGTGCAATGAGTATGGTATGAAAATTAGCCTCTCTAAGACTAAATTGATGTCAGTGGGTAAGAAATTCAACAGAATTGAATGTCAGATTGGTGATACAAAGCTAGAACAGGTCGATAATTTCAAGTATTTAGGTTGTGTGTTCTCCCAGGGTGGTACTATAGTAAGTGAGATTGAATCAAGGTGTCGTAAAGCTAATGCAGTGAGCTCGCAGTTGCGATCAACAGTATTCTGTAAGAAAGAAGTGAGCTCCCAAACGAAACTATCTTTACATCAGTCTGTTTTCAAACCATCTTTGCTTTACGGGAGCGAAAGCTGGGTGGACTCAGGATATCTCATTCATAAGTTAGAAGTAACAGACATGAAAGTAGCAAGAATGATTGCTGGTACAAACAGGTGGGAACAATGGCAGGAGGGTACTTGGAATGAGGAGATAAAGGCTAATTTAGGAATGAACTCGATGGATGAAGCTGTACGCATAAACCGGCTACGCTGGTGGGGTCATGTGAGGCGAATGGAGGAGGTTAGGTTACCTAGGAGAATAATGGACTCTGCTATGGAGGGTAAGAGTAATAGAGGTAGACCAAGGCGGCGATGGTTAGACACGGTTTCTAACGATTTAAAGATAAGAGGTATAGAACTAAATGAGGCCACAACACTAGTTGCAAATCGAGGATTGTGGCGACGTTTAGTAAATTTACAGAGGCTTGCAGACTGAACGCTGAAAGGCATAACAGTCTATAATGATAATATGATAATGAATGAATGAATGAATGATATATATATATATATCAACTAGCAAGATACCCGTGCTTCGCTACGGTATTATACTGAAATTTATAGTTGGATGCTTTATGTTTTATATATAATCGGCCGAAATTCGTGATCTGACTCGTTTTCTGAGAGAATCCGTCAAAATTTGCGATCTGACTCGTTTTCTGAGAGATTACGGCAAAGTTCCTCCCATTTTTCAATCTTTATTTCCAGAAATCGATTTCGTACTTCGCGGGCTACTTCCAGGTATTCCGCCCGGTCAGTTGGATCCGTAAATCTTCGCCATCTTTTCCTATAAAGATTTTTAATATGGATCAAATCCTTGAGGAGATCCGGCGTGGTGTCGTCTTGGGTGCCTTGACGGTACTGAACTCGCGGCCGGACTTCATTCATAGTCATTACCCGCCCAGGACATATTTCCAGCGTGGTCTGCACATTTTGACGACGGTCCAAGATGATATTATTATTATTACTATTATTATTATTATTATTATTATTATTATTATGGACCCCACAGCGGTAAATTACATCTGCTGCCATTGTTATTGCTGAAAATGTGACCAAAACCGGGATTTCTGGCGATACGAATGACATACTTCCGTGCATTACTGACGTTACTATAGAGGTGAACAATTGCACGGTCAATCTCATTCCTATCGTTTATTTCAAATATGTTTAAATTTTTATTTACAGTATATGCCAGGAGAATCTACTGTAATCTAAGAACATTCTCCAAAGGAAAAGATGGCTCTTGAAAACGAACTCAGGAAAGATTAAAAATGACCGGTTTATGATCAGAATAAGTACATTGAAAATCCACAGCCTGTTTCCAGTCATTCGACCGGGTCAGAAATGGAATGAATAAAGCCCCATCTAGCGGCGAGGATAGGAATTGTGCCGGCTGCCGAGGCCTGTCGCACTCCTCTGGGGCAATGATTAATGAATGACAAATGAAATGAAATGAAATGATATTGGAGAGTGTTGCCAGAATGAATGATGACAGGGGAAGCCGGAGTACCCGGAGAAAAACCTGTCCCGCCTCCGCTTTGTCCAGCACAAATCTCGCATGGAGTGACATGGATTTGAACCACGGAACCCAGCGGTGATAGCCGGCGCGCTGCCGCATGAGCCACGGAGGCTCCTTATAAGTATGTTATGAACGGTAAAATCAATTGACCTCACCTCTTTTTTCGCCCCATCGCCGTTGATTTACCCACCCCTACCCCCAAAAGGAGGCGCGTTTCTTTTTGTTTAAAGGAGATTCCAAATGCCAATGTTCACGTCTGTTATACAGTTTTGAGATATAGTATCCCCATAAACATAATTATCTTTTTCTCACTTCCTTTCACACTAACCCCCTTAAGTGAATTTTCCAGCAAAAATACTTGTTTCTTTAATAGTAAAGGATATTCTAAATACCAATTTTTACATTTGTAAATTTTTAAAGTTATAAGATATAGATACACTCATTTTCAAAATTCACCCCCTTTTCACCCCCATTAATTAGATTTTCCTAAAACAAAAAATACGTGTTTCTTGATTTTTAAAGGAGATCCCATATACCAATTTTCAGGTCTGTAATTTCTTCAGTTTCTGAGATATAAGTATAAACATTAAAAGCATTCAACCCCTTATTCACCCTTTTTCACCCCTCCTATTCGAATTTTCAAAAAAAAAAAATACATGTCTTTATTTTTAAAGGAGATTCTAAATATCAATTGTTACATCTGTAAACTTCTAAAGTTTTGAGATATAGATACACTCATTTTAAAATTTCACCCCCTTTTTTACCCTCACTATTTGGATTTTCCAAAAACAAAGGTACATATTCTTTATTTTTAAATGTGGCCCCAAATACCAATTTTCAGGTCTGTAATATCTTCAGTTTCTGAGATATAAGTATACTCATTAAAGGCATTAAGGCATTCAACCATTTTTCACCCTTCATATTAGGATTTTCCTAAAACAAAAAAATGCGTGTTTCTTTACTTTTAAAGGAGATTCCAAATACCAATTTTTACATCTGTAAATTTTTAAAGTTATAAGATATAGATACACTCATTTTCAAAATTCACCCCCATTATTTGGATTTTCCAAAAATAAAAAAATACGTGTTTCTTTATTTTTAAAGGAGATCCCAAATACCAATTTTCAGGTCTGTAATATCTTCAGTTTCTGAAATATAACTAGCCTCATTAAAGGCATTCAATCCATTTTTCACCCTTTTCCACCCCTACTATTGGGATTTTCCAAAAACAAAAAATACGTGTTTCTTTACTTTTAAAGGAGATTCCAAATACCAATTTTTACATCTGTCAATTTTTCACCCCTATTATTTGGATTTTCCAAAAACAAAAGAAATATTTTTTCTTTATTTTTAAAGGGGATTCTAAATGCCAATTTTTACATCTGTAAACCTTCAAAGTTTTGAGATATAGATACACTCATTTTAAACATTCCCCTCCCATTTAACCCCCTTAGCGACAGAATATCAAAAAATCCGCCCTTAGTGACCACCATGTTAATATGAATGTATCTCCAAAATTTCATTTCTTTATGTCTAATAGTTTTGGCTCGGCGATAATGAATCAGTCAGTCAGTCAGTCAGGACAAGTTCTTTTATATATATATATAGACTAGCAAGATACCCGTGCTTCGCTACAGTATTATACTGAAATTTATAATTGAATGCTTATTGTTTTAGATATATAATCCGCCGAAATTCGCGATCTGACTCGTTTTCTGCGAGAATCCGCCAAAATTCGCGATCTGACTCGTTTTCTAATAGATTACGGCAAGTTTCCTCCTATTTTTCAATCTTTCTTTCCAGCAATCGATTTCGTACTTCCCGGGCTAGGTCCAGGTAGTCCACCTGGTCAGTTGGGTCCCTAGTCTTTGCCATCTTTTCCTATAAGCATTTTTAATATGGATCAAATCCTTCAGGAGATCCGGCATGGTGTCGTCTTGGGTGCCTTGGCGGTACTGACCCCTCGGCCGGACTGCATTCTTAGTCATTAACCGTCCAGGACCCGTTTCCAGCGCGGTCCGCACATTTGACGACGGTCCAGAACATTATTATTATTATTATTATTATTATTATTATTATTATTATTATTATTATTATTATTATTATTATTATTATAGATGTTCTGGACCCCACAGCAAGATGCAAGACCGCTACTTGGCGGTAAATTACATGTGCGGGATTTCTGGCGATACGAATGGCCTTATTATAGAGGTGAACAATTTGACGGGCAATTTTATGATCAGAATAAGTACATCGAAAATCTACAGCCTGTTTCCAGTCATTCGACAGGGTCAGGAATGGAATGAATAAAGCCCCATCTAGCGGCGACAATAGGAATTGTGCCGGCTGCCGAAGCACTCCTCTGGGGCAATGATCCATGAATGACAAATGAAATGAAATATTGGACAGTGTTGCTGGAATGAGTAATGACAGGGAAAACCGGAGTATCCGGAGAAAAACCTGTCCCGCCTCCGTTTTGTCCAGCACGAATGCCACATGGAGTGACCGGGACTTGAATCACGGAACCCAACTGTGAGAGGCCGGCGCGCTGCTGCCTGAGCAACGGTGGCTCCTTATAAGTACATTATGAACAGTAAAATCAATTGGTCTCACCTCCTTTTACACCCCACCGCCGTTAAGTTTAATTACCCCCCACGCCCAAAAGAAATTAAAAGAAGGCGTGTTTCTTTATGTTTAAAGGAGATTCCAAACACCAATGTTCACGTCTATTACCTTCAGTTTTGAGATATAAGTATCCCCATAAAATAATTATATTTTTCACTTCCTTTCACACCCCTCCCCCCCCCCCTAATTTAATTTTCCGGCAAAATATAATTGTTTCTTTAATAGTAAAAGATCTTCTAAATACCAATTATCACGACTCTAACTTCTTCAGTTTTTGATGTATGTGTCCTCATGAAAGGAATTCAACTCCTTTTCACTCTCGCCCCCCAAGATGGTTTCCGCCCCCCGCCCCCCAAACGCGTTTTTCTTTGTTTTTAAAGGAGATCCAGATACCAATGTTCACGTCTGTAACAACTTCAGTTTTATTAGATGTATGTATTCTCATACTAAAAGTCAATTCATTTTTCAATTCTTTCACCCCCTCCCCTTTCTTTGGATTTTTCTGAGAATACGTGTTTCTTTACTTTTAAAGCAGATTCCAAATATCAAATTTCACGTCTGCAACATCTTCATTTTTGAGATATCACTATCCTAATTAAAAGAATTCAACACCATTTTCAGTCACATTTACCCCCTCCACCCAACTGGTATTTCCGAAAACTAAAAAATACACGTTTCTTCATTTTTAATAGAGATAAAAAATGCCAATTTTCACTGCTGTAACATGTTAAGTTTTTTTTTAGATATACTGTAGAAATTCGCATTTTAAAATTTCACCCCTTTTTATTTCCCCTTAAGTGGAGTTTCCAAAAACAAATCACCTATGTTTCTTTACATTTACAGGAGATTCCAAATACCCACTTTTTACGTCTGTAACATTTTACGTTCCTCAGATATTCTGTAGATATAGTCTTTCGAAAAATTCACCCCAATTTGTCACTCCTGTTTAACCACCATTAATTGGATTTTCCAAAAACAAAAAAAAACGCGTTTCTTCATTTTTAAAGGAGAACCCATATACGAGTTTTCATTTCTGTAATATCTTCAGTTTCTGAGATATATGTATCCTCATTAAAGGCATTCAACCCATTATTCACCTTTCTACACCCCTCCTATTGGGATTTACAGAAAAAATAATACGTGTTCCTTTATTCTTAAAGGTGATTCTAAATACCAATTTTTACATCTGTAAACTTTTAAAGTTTTAAGATGTAGACACACTCATTTTAAAAATTCACCCCCCCCCCCCTTTTCATCCGCCATTATTTGGATTTTCCAAAAACGAAAACGAAAAATACCTGTTTCTTTATTTTTAAAGTAGATTTCGAATACCAATTTTCAGGTCTGTAATATCTTCAGGTTCTGAAATATAACTAGCCTCATTAAAGGCATTAAACCCCTTTTTCACCCTTTTCCACCCTTCCTATTGGGATTTTCCGAAAACAAAAATACGTGTTTCTTCATTTTTAAAGGAGATTCTAAATACCAATTTTTACATCTATAAACTTTAAAAGTTTTGAGATATAGATACACTCATTTTAAAATTTAACCCCCTTTTCACCCCCCATTAATTGGATTTTCCAAAAACAAAAAAAATGTGTTTTTTTATTTTTAAAGGAGATCCCAAACACCAATTTTCAGGTCTGTAATATCTTCAGTTTCTGAGATATAAGTATCCTCATTAAAGGCATTCAACCCCCTTTTCACCCCCTCCTATTGGGATTTTCCGAAAACAAAAAAATACGTGTTTCCTTATTTTTAATGAAGTTTCTAAATACCAATTTTTACATCCGTAAACTTTAAAAGTTTTGAGATATAGATGCACTCATTTTAAAAATTCACCCTCCCATTAATTGGATTATCCAAAAACAAAAAAAATTCTTGTTTCTTTGTTTTTAACAGATAAAAAGTACCAATTTTCAAGTGTGTAATATATTCAGTTTCTGAGATATAAGTACTGGTATCCTGATTAAAGGCATTCAACCCCTTTTTCGCCCTTTTTTACCCCTCCTATTGGGATTTTCTGAAAACAAATATACGTGTTTCCTTATTTTTAAATAAGATTCTAAATACCAATTTTTACATCTGTAAACTTTCAAAGTTTTGAGATATAGATACACTCATTTTAAAAATTAACCCCCTTAGCGACGGAACATCCAAAAATCCTCTCTTAGCGAGCACCTATATCTTAATATGAATACATCCCCAAAATTGTATGTCTTTATGTCCAGTAGTCTTGGCTCGGCGATGATAAATCAGTCAGTCAGGACAAGTTATTTTATATATAGACTAGCAAGATACCCGTGTTCGCTACGGTATAATATTGAAATTTATAATTGAATGCTTATTGTTTTAGATATATAATCCGCCAAAATTCGCGATCTGACTGGTTTTCTAATAGATTACGGCAAGTTTCCTCCCATTTTTCAATCTTTCTTTCCAGCAATCGATTTCGTACTTTCCGGGCTAGGTCCAGGTATTCCACCCGGTCAGTTGGGTCCCTAAATCGTTACCATCTTTTCCTATAAGCAATTTTAATATCGATCAAATCCTTCAGGAGATCCGGCGTGGTGTCGTCTTGGGTGCCTTGGCGTTACTGAACCCGCGGCCGGACTGCATTCTTTGTCATTACCCGTCCAGGACCCGTTTCCAGCGCGGTCCGCACATTTGACGACGGTCCAGATTATTATTATTATTATTATTATTATTATTATTATTATTATTATTATTATTATTATTAGATGTTCTAGACCCCACAGCAAGATGCAAGACCGTTACTTGGCGGTAAATTACATCTGCTGCCATTGTCATTGATGACAGTATGAACAGCACCATTGTCGCCCGTAGGCAAGTGCGCAGGACTTCTGGCGATACGAATGACATACTTCCGTGCATTATTGACCTTATTATAGAGGTGAACAATTGCACGGTCAATATTATACCTATCGTTTATTTCAAATGTGTTTAAATTTTTATTTATATGCCAGAAGAATCTACTGTAATCTAAGAAGGTTCTCCAAAGGAAAAGACGGCTGTTGAAAACGAACCCAGGAAAGATTAAAAATGATCGGTTTATGATCAGAATAAGTACATCGAAAATCTACAGCCTGTTTCCAGTCATTCGACAGGGTCAGGAATGCAATGAATAAAGCCTCATCTAGCACGAGAATGGGAATTGTGACGGCTGCCGAAGCATTCCTCTGGAGCAATGATCGATGAATGACAAATGAAATGAAATATTGGACAGTGTTGCTGGAATGAATGATGACAGGGAAAATCGGAGTATCCCGGGAAAAACCTGTCCCGCCTCCGTTTTGTCCAGCACGAATATCACATGGAGTGACCGGGATTTGAACCACTGAACTCAGTTGTGAGAGGCCGGCGCGCTGCCGCCTGAGCAACGAAGGCTCCTTATAAGTACATTATGAACATTAAAATCAATTAGTCTCACCTCCTTTTACACCCCACCGCCGTTAAGTTTATTTACCCCCCCCCCTCCAGAAAAAGATTAAAAGGAGTGTTTCTTTATGTTTAAAGGAGATTCCAAACACTAATGTTCACGTCTATTACCTTCAGTTTTGAGATATAAGTATCCCCATAACGATAATTCACTTTTTTCCACTTCCTTTCACACTCCTCCCCCCTCCCCAAGTGAATTTTCCGGCAAAAATACCCCTTTCTTTAATAGTAAAGGATCTTCTAAATACCGTATATCACGACTCTAACTTCTTCAGTTTTTTATTTGTGTGTCCGCATGAAAGGAATTCGACTCCTCTTCACTCCCGCCCCCCTAGATGGTTTCTCCCCCAAAACGCGTTTTTCTTTGTTTTTAAAGGAAATCCAAATACCAATTTGCACGTCTGTAACAACTTTAGTTTTTATTAGATGTACGTATTCGCATACAATTAAGTCAATTTTTCAATTCTTTCACCCCCCCCCCACCCACCCATTCATTGGATGTTCCGAGAATACGTATTTCTTTACTTTTAAAGCAGATTCCAAATATCAAATTTCACGTCTGTAACATTTTAATTTTTGAGACATCAGTAGCTTTATTAAAAGAAATCAACATTTTCAGTCACTTTTACCCCCCTCCACCCAAGTGGTATTTCCGGAAACTAAAAATACACGTTTCTTTATTTTTAATAGAGATAAAAAATACCATTTTTCACTTCTGTAACATGTTAGTTTTTTCGATATACTGTAGAAATTCTCATTTTAAAATTTCACCCCTTTTTATTTCCCCTTATGTGGAGTTTCCAAAAACGAATCACCTATGTTTCTTTACATTTACAGGAAATTCCAAATACCCACTTTTTACGTCTGTAACATTTTACGTTTCTCAGAAATTCTGTATATATAGTCTCGAAAAATTCACCCCAATTTGTCACTCCTGTTTAACCGCCATTAATTGGATTTTCCATAAACAAAAAATACGTGTTTCTTTATTTATAAAGGAGACCACATAAACATAGTTTCAGTTTTGTAATATCTTCAGTTTCTGAGATATATGTGTCCTCATTAAAGGCATTCAACCCATTATTCACCCTTTTACACCCCTCCTATTGGGATTTACAGAAGAAAAAATACGTGTTCCTTTATTTTTAAAGGAGATTCTAAATTCCAATTTTTACATCGTAAACTTTAAAAGTTTTAAGCTGTAGACACACTCATTTTAAAAATTCACCCCCCTTCTCACCCCCATTATTTGATTTTCCAAAAACGAAAAATATCTGTTTCTTTATTTTTAAAGTAGATCCCAATTACCAATTTTCAGGTCTGTAATATCTTCAGGTTCTGAAATATAAGCAGCCTCATTAAAGGCATTCAACCCATTTTCTCCCTTTTCCACCTTTCCCATTAGGATTTTCCGAAAACAAAAAATACGTGTTTCTTTATTTTTAAAGGAGATTTTAAATACCAATTTTTACATCTATAAACTTTAAAACTTTTGAGATATAGATACACTCATTTTAAAAAATCACCCCTTTTCATCCCCCACCCCATTAATTGGATTTTTCCAAAAATAAAAGTACATGCTTCTTTATTTTTAAAGGAGATCCCGAACATCAATTTTCAGGTTTGTAATATCTTCAGGTTCTGAAAAATAAGTAGCCTCATAAAAAGGCATTCAACCCCTTTTTCACCCTTTTCCACCCTTCCTATTGGAATTTTCCGACAACAAAAAAATACGTGTTTCTTTATTTTTAATGAGGATTCTAAATACCAATTTTACATCTGTAAACTTTTAAAGTTTTGAGGTATAGATACACTCATTTTAAAATTCCACCCCCCTTTTCACCCCCTTAGCGACGGAATATCGAAAAATCCTCTCGTAGGGAGCACCTACATCTTAATATGAATATATCCCCAAAATTTCATTTCTTTATGTCCAGTAGTTTTGGCTCGGCGATGATGAATCAGTCAGTCAGGACAAGTTATTTTATTTATATAGATGATATGTGTAAAGAAGTGGAATCAGAGATAAGGCTGTTTGCAGATGATGTTATTTTGTACAGAGTAATAAATAAGCTACAAGATTGTGAGCGGCTGCAGGGTGACCTCGATAGTGTTGTGAGATGGACGGTGGGCAATGGTATGATGATAAACGGGGTTAAAAGTCAGATTGTGAGTTTCATAAATAGGAAAAGTCATCTCAGTTTTAATTACTGCGTAGATGGGGTGAAAGTTCCTTTTGGGGATCGTTGTAAGTACCTAGGTGTTAATATAAGAAAAGACCTTTATTGCGGTAATCACATAAATATGATTGGTTAATAAATGGTACAGACCGAGCTCGACAGCTGCAGTCGCTTAAGTGCGGCCAGTATCCAGTATTCTGGAGATAGTAGGTTCGAACCCCACTGTCGGCAGCCCTGAAAATGGTTTTCCGTGGTTTTCCATTTTCAGACCAGGCAAATGCTGGGGCTGTACCTTAATTAAGGCCACAGCCACTTCCTTCCTACTCCTAGCCCTTCCCTATCCCATCATCACTATAAGACCTATCTGTATCATTGCGACGTAAAGCAACTAGCAAAAAAAAAGGTACAGATCTCTGCACATGGTTATGAAGCATTGTAGAGTATAGTGCATTCTAGAACCCTATCCAGTCCCCAGCTTGCCATATCCTTAGGATATGACACGGTAAGAATAGCAAGGTTTAAAAGCGTGTACACACCACCTTTCGATAATGCATGCATCTTCTACTAGAGCATGTGACCATCGCTTGTATCTGCTGCTATCTTAACATAACCTATGTACATGAACTTAAAGCATAAAGAATAGTTATGTGTAAAAAATCTTGTGAACATAGCAGAATGTTAACTACGTAGGTGTAGACATTGAACTTTGCATGCTGACGCAGCATACCACGTGACCGTGACGTCACAGCCACGTGCTCTTGTTTAGTAAACAAAGCCACGTGCTTTTTTGACAGCTGTCGTCTTCACGGACCCTAACCTCACTTTGAAGGACAATAGAGCGTCGCTAACCTCACTGCTGCCATCTTGACGGCGGTAAATCTCAAGGCTGCCACCTTATGCATGTTATAGTGCGGAATTTAAAATCCAACAACAGAACATTGCTAACCTTACTCTTGCCATCTTGATGAGCTTAAACGTTACTGTTGCTACCTTGGTTATACGCTTTTGTGTTAGTTTACTGTTAATCGCTAAGCTGTTCGCATCATCGAAGTAGAGAGTAACAAATGTCAAGTAGATTTAAAGAAGAATCTGTTAGCAGAAGATAAAAGTCCGTCATGGAAAAACCTATTTCTAGGTATATTTGCGAAGAGTGTGGAAAAGCATTTTCCCGAAGCTATCACAAGAGACGTCATGAGATATCATGTAGGACAATTTTTCAATGCAAACATTGTAGAAGAGAGTTCAAGAACGCATACAACGCTCAACGTCATGAAGCCGCGTGTAATGTAGCTTCATCGGGAACAAAATACAAAGAGCTCAACCATATTGAAGCGAACACTGATTTATGTTTAAAAAGTACACCTCTGCGAGAGATTTTTAATTCTCCCTTGTTGTCCAGGCCTGCTACAAGTTCTGTTACTAAGCACAAACTTCAAGATAAAGAGAGGCAAGATCATGATTATGATAAGGATAATGATGTTGATCAAAACAGTAGTAAAGGGAAAGTAGAAGAAGAAGAAAATCTTAATGTTTCATTGCCATTACAGCTTGATGACTTTACTTTATTTCCTAAGCCTACTACACGTTCTGTCGCAGTGCAAACATCTCAAGAAGAGATGCAAGGTAAAGAAGAAGGAAATTTCAACGCTTCATCGTTATCGAAAAGTTAAGTTTGTACCTAGAAACGCTACTGCTGAAGCACGTATTACATCAAAACAAGTCCCTACACATCAACTGTCTGCATATAGACTCAAAGTTCACAACAAGCCTCTGTTACCCTATGTAGATATAAGATACTGCAAAGACCCCAACGTAAAACGTTTACAACTGCTAAGAGCCTATCATGATGCTGGTTACACACAGTACAAAGAAGATATTTTTGAAATAGAGCATGAATTACGTCGTGTAGGTAGTATTAAGTAAGCGCTTACCCTCACCTAAGTCATCCATCTGTAGTATATAGCCGATCGAGTAGCTATATTCGTATAGATTATTTCCCAACATTCTCCCTTCCTTCGGGTGTTAACTCCGCCTCTAGTTGCAGAGCCGGTCTCAAGCCCGGATAAAGAGAGGAGAGGCACCCTAGCCCTTTAGCCCTTTTGCCCATTAGCACTTTAGCCCTTTTGCCCTTTTACTCATTTGCCCTTTAGCCTATTAGCCCTACAAGGAATAATCGGTAATCTAATCTTCTTAGAACAAAGGTATCCCTGACATGTTCTAAACACATGTTGTATCGAGTACAGTGTTCTATTTTAGTCTTGATTACTTATTTAGTGTTCTAAACACTTCAATCAATGTTCCGATCACATGATAAAGTTCACGGCATAGAGTGCAGTGTTCGATTCTAGTCTCGTTACGTTTCTTTTGTGATTTGCAAGTCTAAACATGCTTAATGACGTCATCACTGCAGCACGTGCTTACTCTAGCTATTCCGATGCAGGTTTAAACTTGTTCGATAGAGCTATGCCTTGACATAAGAGGAGGCCTTAACAGCTTATGTATAGCCGCTATTGTCTAAAGATAGCTGCTGTGAAGAAAAAGCACGTCGAATTTTTCAAATTGCCCGCCACCACATTTCAAAGGTATGAGGTTTAGTGCTGTAAAAATACCTGCACGATGCAAAGCTAGCTTTCTTCATCAGAGCAGCCACCATCTTGTGTGAGCACCTCTAGGCCGTATCATAAGGAGCTGTGTATAGTCATCGTCTTGTCGCTGCTACCTCCCGCAAGCACCCCTAGGGAGTCTCATAAGAGCAGCAGCCATCTTGTGCAAGCGCTCTTAAGCTGTCTCATAAGAAGCTATGTATAGCCGCCATCTTGTAGAAATAGATAGCTGCCAATGCCAAAGGGCCTAAGTAGGAATCGAACCGTCGATCTCATCATTAGACTATGCTTTTCTTATGTTATCATGTTCCTGATACTGCAAACCTAGGTATTAGGTGGAAAAATTTTGTCCGTTTTGCTCTACGATGCACCGTTTTCGAGATATGGAACATTTTGCATTTAGGCCCCAAATTTAATGAATCGAACCTGCACGGCACGTTATACTCTCACCCATAGCTAGACTTGATCATGTTGCGAAGGCTTGCTTCATTACAAGCTGTAACAGAGCTAATGCCAAAGGGCCTAAGTTGGAACCGAACCGTTGATCTCACCATTAGACTATCTTTGTCTTATGCTATCATGTTCCTCGTTCTGCGAATCGAGGTATTGGGCAGAAAAATTTTGTCCGTTTTGCTCTACGATGCACCGTTTTCGAGATATTCAACATTTTGCATTTAAGCCCCAAATTTAATGAATCGAACTAGCATGACACGTTAGCCTCTAAGCTAGCTTTCTTCATAAGAGCAGCAGCCATCTTGCGCAAGCACCCTTAAGGCGTCTCATAAGGAGTCGTGTATAGCCGCCGTCTTGCGCAAGCATCCTTAGGGCATCTCTAGCCATCTTGTGCAAAGGACCCTTAAGCCACCTCATAAGAGCAACCGCCATCTTGCGCAAGCATTCCTAGGGCGTCTCATAAGGAGCCTTGTATAACCGTCATCTTGCGCAAGCATCCCAAGGGCGTCTCATAAGAACCTATGTATAGCGGCCATCTTGCATAAGCACCTTAAGGAGTCATGTATAGCCACCATCTTGTGCAATTAGCGTCGAAAGATGGCTGATGTAGATTTTTCTTTTTAAATTATCCGCCACCATATTTCAAAGGTATGTACCTAAAGAGTGTAGCACTGAGGTTTGCGATGTAAGATGGAGGATGACAGCTGACAAAGAACGCGTGACTTTGTTTACTAAACAAGAGCACGTGGAATTTTTCAATTTGCCGCCACCACATTTCAAAGGTATCTAGCTAAAGATGGCAGCACGGTGCTCTCTTGATTAAAGATGTTGGATGACAGCTAACAGAACTTTTCAAATTGCCCGCTACTGCATGTCGTAAAGAGGGCAGCACGGTGCTCTGTAGATTAAAGATGGCGGATGACAGCTGACGAAATTGCCCGCATGATAGCAGCACAGTGCTCTATTGATTAAAGATGGCGGATGACAGCTGTCAAAAAAGCACGTGGCTTTCTTTCCAAACAAGAGCACATAGAATTTTTCAAATTGCCGCCACCACATTTCAAAGGTATCTAGCTAAAGAGTGCAGCACTGAGATTTGTGATGCAAGATGGCGGATGACAGCTATCAGAAAAAAGCACGTGAGTTTGTTTCCAAACAAGAGCACGTGGAATTTGCCACCGCCACAAAGAGGGCAGCACGGTGCTCTCTTGATTAAAGATGGCTGCTGTCACGTGGAATTGCCTGCCACCACATTTCAAAGGTATCTAGCTAAAGAGGGCAGCACGGTGCTCTCTGGATTAAAAATGGCTGCTCTCAAAAAGCATTTTTCAAATTATCCGCCACCACATTTCAAAGGTAAGTAGCTAAAGAGGGCAGCACTGTGCTCTATGGATTAAAGATGGCGGATGACAGCTGTCAAAAAAGCACATGGATTTGTTTACCGATTCAAATCTCGCGCTAGTGAGGTTAAGTTGGTAACACTAAGGTTTAGGCCCTTTAAGATGGCAGCACTGCGGATAATAGGTGACGAATTTGCAGCTACTGCGATAAAGAGGGCAGCACAGTCCTCTGTGGTTTAAAGATGGCGGATGACAGCTGTCAAAAAAGCACGTGGATTTGTTTACCGATTCAAATCTCGCGCTAGTTAGGTTAAGTTGGTACCACTGAGGTTTAGGCCCGTCAAGATGGCTGCACTGAGGTTTGCGATACGTTGTCTGTCAAAAAGCACGTGGCTTTGTTTACCGATTCAAATCTCACGCTAGTTAGGTTAAGTTGTACTACTGAGGTTTAGGCCCGTCAAGATGGCAGTACTGAGGTTAGCGATGCGTTGTTGTCTGTCAAAAAGCACGTGGCTGTCAAAAACACGTGGATTTGTTTACCTCGCGCTAGTTAGGTTAAGTTGGTACCACTGAGGTTTAGGCCCGTCAAGATGGCAGTACTGAGGTTAGCGATGCGTTGTTGTCTGTCAAAAAGCACGTGGCTGTCAAAAAACACGTGGATTTGTTTACAAATTCAAATCTCGCGCTAGTTAGGTTAAGTTGGTACCACTGAGGTTTAGGCCCGTCAAGATGGCAGCAGTGAGGTTAGCGATACGTTGTTGTCGATGACAGCTGTCAAAAAGCACGTGGCTTTGTTTACAAATTCAAATCTCGCGCCAACATTCAAATTTCCAGCCAAAATGCAAATTTCCCGCGGGAGGCGGAGGGGCCCCTGGGAGCCCGGAGGAGGAGGCGGCGCCCGAACCATCCAATTATACTACTAACCTTGTCTTGTTGCTCTGGTGAAGTATCTGCAGGAGTTCGTTTAAGCTGCCTTGCCGTGCCCTATTGTCGAAGTCCTTCAAACGTACGAGCGTAATACGAGGACTTGCGACGTCTTCCCTTTCAGAATGTGTTTTGTTACAGTGTGAGGTCAAGGAACACCAGCAAACTGTTAGTGATATTATCCTGAGCAAGTTCGTAAGACCTCTATTAACTGATATTGCGTTGGCAAGAACCCGAAAAGTACAGTACCACTCCAAGCCTTCGTCCAGGAAAATCTTTAAATTGTGCATGAAGAGGCCAACTGTGACCTCATACAGATAATATTGCCGATATTTAATATTACTGATGTAATTTACGAGCTTCAGTGAATATATGACCATACTGCATAGTGTTTTGTAGGCTGTCGCCATTAGAATAAGTTTGGAACATTATGCTTTATACCTGCCATCTAGCGGAGAAATTTTGTCGCAGCCTAGTCGCAAGAAACCTCGCATAGAGCAGGCAGTATAGGAGGATCGAGACGGCGGTGGCTGGAACAAACCTTATATTTTCTCGTGTCTGGTTACATTTCGGAGAGGCTATTCCCATGTAAATTTATAACGAGATGTTATCAATCCTCAATTGGCACTTGGAATATGTTTTTTTTTCATGATACATATAGTACGGTCAAGTGACGTTAGGTGATGCTGTTTCAATAAGTAAACTGAAACATTTGCCACAAAATGTGATCGATCATTGAACAGTATAATTTTCTCGCTATGTACACTTGCGAGCTCTTGCCGACATTCGGAAGCGATGTCGGAGTCTTTTATTAATGCCCGTTGACTGCTGCTCTGTAAAAGGAAATTCTAAATGAAAGAGGATAACATGCTTTCGTAATAAATGCGTAAATGACGTGGCCGATTACAGTTGTTAACTCATTAGAAATAAAGCCTGAAGCAAACGATTGCTTAATTTTAATGTTATATACTGAGGAAAGCAATGGCAAACTACCTTACTCCTCATCTTGCCTAGTACGCCTTATTTTGGTGCTGCAATTGGTTTTTGGGGTTTCCTTATAACCGCATAACCTTTGGTGGTGCTATTTGAGGATCCAACCAGCCTCTGGGCTGATGACCTAACAGACAGACATACCGTACTGAAATTAAGTAAGAACAGGATCACCTCAAGATATGGCAGAGTACATCACAGATTTCAGAGAATAGTTTATACTTTCTCGCGTCTAGTTGAATTTCAGAATATTTGCATGTAAATTCGTAGCAAGGTGCTTATAATTTCTCTAAGTGCGCTTGAAATATGTTTCCATGATGCATATATGGTTAGGTTAGGTGATCGTAATTTATGAGCTTCATATCCGTATTGATGATTCACACAAATGCAAAGAGGAGAAGAATTCCACCTAATCAATACTTGTTTATTATTGTTATTAAAATACAGGACCGGTTTCGACCCTAGCGGGTCATCCTCAGCTGGACATACATATAATACATCGTGCAATTGCAAACATTACCATGCGGTATCTAAAACGGAATATCATGTGACGGTAACAGGTCAGGTTGTATTCGTCAAATTGGAAGTTAAGTGTATGTTATCATGCGTGAATGCGCGTATATGAGAAGTGAATATTCCTAAACTTAAAACTAACTTATAAGTATTCATAAAGTAAAATCAACATATGCGTAAAACACTTTCATGCTTGTGAATGTTTGAGTTTTTTTTTTGGTAGGGGCTTTACGTCGCACCGACACAGATAGTTCTTATGGCGACGATGGGATAGGAAAGGCCTAGGAATTGGAAGGAAGCGGCCGTGGCCTTAATTAAGGTACAGCCCCAGCATTTGCCTGGTGTGAAAATGGGAAACCACGGAAAACCATCTTCAGGGCTGCCGATAGTGGGATTCGAACCTACTATCTCCCGGATGCAAGCTCACAGCCGCGCGCCTCTACGCGCACGGCCAACTCGCCCGGTGTGTTTGAGTTTATGGCTTGCACTGTTTCTTAATTCTTCATGATAACATACAGTTAACTTCCAATTTGACGAATGCCCTACTCATGAGTACAACCTGACATGTTACCGTCACATGATTTTCCTTTTTAGATATGGTAATGTTTGCAATTGCACGATGTATTATATGTATATGTATGTCCAGCTGAGGATGGCCCGCTAGGGTCGAAACCGGTCCTGTATTTTAGATAACAATAATGAACAAGTATTGATTAGGTGAAATTCTTCTCCTCTTTGCATTTGTAGGTTAGGTGATTCGGTTTGAAGAAGAAAACTGAAACGTTTGCCACAGATGCCCCTGGAGCGATACTATAATTTTCTCAGAATGAAATTGAACATACTTTCAAGTAGTATTAGATTTCCAAACATTACAAACGAGTAAGCCGTAGTGTGGATATCATCCGCAAAAATGCAAGTTTTGAACATACACACTGCCGTTTAAAACCAATTTAAATGTGTATGGCTTCTTCCCCGACTTTTACAAAAATCGGATATAAGGATAATCCGCTGCAGAGAGTACATTTTTCACCGCTTTGAAGGACTTCTACTGCATAATACCGTATACTTACCAGATATTGTAATACAAGTAGAATCATAGCTGAGAAATGATATGATGAATACAGAAATTTTCTCACGGATCTGGAGTGCGTATCCTAGAGATCGGATAGGAATGGTGGGGTGGGGAGTGTTTGTAAGCTACGAAAAAGTTAAAGATGGCAAACATGACATTTTAGATAAGGCTCATCTCTAAAGATAACAGGCAACTTCATCTCTCTGGAGTGTACAGAATGGGAAGGGTAGCACAGACGCTAATTTGGAATTATTTGATAAGATAATCAGCTATGTGGGAAACGACGTGGAAAGGAATATAATTGTAGCAGGTGATCTCAATTTACCAAATGTCAATTGGGAAGATAATGCGAACGACGGGAAGCATGACCAATAAATGGCAAATAAGTTAATATGGGTAGAACAGCTGATTCAGAAAGTGATGGAACCAATTAGAGGGAAGAGTATTCTGGACGTGGTGTTGGTAAAACCAGATGAGCTCTATAGAGAAACCGAAGTAATAGATGGTATTAGTGATCACGAAGTTATTTTTGTCGTAGTTAACAATGTGATAGGTCTTAGAAGTAGGACTATTCGGCAGTACCATACGGCTGATAAAGCAGGCACGAGGGAGTTTTTAAAAAGTAACTATGATTGGTGGAAAATGGTAAATTAAAATGTAAACAGACTCTGGGATGGGTTTAAAGCAATTGTTGAGGAATGTGAAAACAGATTTGTACCTGTAAATGTGGTAAGGACTGGTAAAGATCCACTATATTATAATAGAGGAGGAGGTGGTGCAGGTTGGAAAGAAATAGAGTTAGAAATGGGTGTGGAAGTAAGGAGAAATTGAAGGAACTTACTAGGAAATTGAATCTAGCAAAGAAGTCAGTTAAGGATAACATGATGGTAAGAATAATAGCAGTCATACAAATTTTAGTGAAAAATGGAAGGGTATTTATAAGTACTTTAATGCAGAAACAGGTTCCAAGAAGGACAGTCCAGGAATCAATAATGAATAAGGGGAGTGTGTATGCGAGGATCTTCAAAAGGCAAAACTATTCAGTCAGCAGTATGTAGAGATTGTTGGTTACAAGAGTAATCTATGTATATAAAATAAGAGTTGGGAATCGAGGTGGCAGTGCGTGAGAATAAACGTGTTATTGGTGTGTGCCAGTTTTTATCTAAATAAACATACTTCAAGTCCTTTCTCAATATAAATACTGGACTGAATGTGAGTATTACGACTCAGTGTAAACTTCGAGGACTGGACTCGACATAATTTTATTTAGAGTGAACTTGATTGTTTTCTGTTCTACGTGTAGAAAACCGTTCGGATATCAATAACCAACAGTTGAACATCGTAATTCAGGGAGGCCTCAAAGCCTTCCACCCTCAAAGAAATGGTTTCTTACCAAGGAAATCAGTCTGTACATAACTTTACCGACAGTTCTACCCATAATGTACCTAAGCAGTCTCAGACAAGTTATGCTACTGTAATGTAGTTAACACCAAAAAAAAACAGGCTATTATTATTGATGCTCACGACGGAATCTCAATAAGAGACTACGTTCTTGCTGTAGAAAAATACCAGATCCAGCTAACATACATTATATATCTCGTATTTCAAACTCAAAAATTTGCATATTCCTATCGAACACAAAAAGTGTTCAGGAATTGTCACTCAGTTACCCTGTAAGTTTCTAAGTCAAAGCGACAAGAAATAAACTTAAAAAAGAGTTGTCTGTACATTGTTCAGAATTTTTAAAAGAATGGCATTTCTGTGTTGTTCATGTCCATTGTAACAAGGAAATCTACTTTTTACTTTTCCGTAATTTCTGTCTGTCTGTACGTATGTACACACATCACGAGAAAACTGCTGAAGAGAATTTATTGAAATTTGGTATGTAATGTCGGGGGATGATCCACTACAATCTAGGTTATAAATAATGTTATTTATGCTGACTGAAATGGTAGTTTAGGGCAAGGCCTAAAATGTGATTCACCGGGCGAGTTGGCCGTGCGCGTAGAGGCGCGCGGCTGTGAGCTTGCATCCGGGAGATAGTAGGTTCGAATCCCACTATCGGCAGCCCTGAAGATGGTTTTCCGTGGTTTCCCATTTTCACACCAGGCAAATGCTGGGGCTGTACCTTAATTAAGGCCACGGCCGCTTCCTTCCAACTCCTAGGCCTTTCCCATCCCATCGTCGCCATAAGACCTATCTGTGTCGGTGCGACGTAAAGCCCCTAGCAAAAAAAAAATGTGATTCTCAAATATTTATATTATTAGTGGTACTATCGATAAATACTACATAACTAGATATAGAATTAAATGTCCGATCATTTATATATTATACATTTTACCGCACCGGCAATGACAACACAGATATTCAAGAATTTGTTGCTAAGTCCATATCAACACCGAGCCGCGAGAAAATGGTAAACCGAATTTAATGAAAATCGGTACCGGTATATAGAATTGGGAATAAGAAACTGCAATTTAAGCTATAAACAATTTTATTCACCCTGGATGAAATGGTAGTTTAGGGGAAAGCAGCTTTTAAATACTTGTGTTATTGTTCCTCTCGAAAAGTACTACATAATAAAAGTTACAGAGAATACAATTTCCGATCATTTATGTTTTATTCAGTTTTAACATACCGACTATGATAAGAGTGGTATTGCCAAGACCGACTCCAATCCTCAGACCGTAATATAAGAAAAACATGGCTGCCGAAGTAGCCGAATTGCTGGTATTGGCTAACACGAAAATATCACGTGCATTTTATATAAACGGCCGTAATTTAATATGATAAATGTAACATCGTAAGGAAAATCACTTTTACACGTATGAAATCGCTTCGCCAACAAGTACGCATCACATATAATCAACTAGAATCACATATATTCTACTAGAAAAGAGACCAACAAGCTGATTATTTAGACATTTCAATTCGTCAAATAACGTTTTCTCTTAGATTTCACTTCGCTGGATAGATGAAAATACGTGAAAAAACTGTTAAAATGATATTTCTAACATCATTTTGAATGTTTCAAAATAAATTAAGGTGCAAAATTCCTCGATTTATTCGCTCTCATGAGAACTGTGAAACACAAACATAACTTGTTGCCTGAGTTTTGAAGTGGTAGATAATTTCTTAAATTCACCACCCAATGAATGGGAATTACACCCGAAATCATAATGTTATTCGTTTTACGTCCTACTAACTACATTTTTTACGGGTTTCGGAAACGTCGAAATGCCGAAATTTAGTGCTGCAATAGTTCCTTTACGTGCCAGTAAATCTATCGACACGAGGCTGACGTATTTGAGCACCATCAAATACCACCGGACTGAGTCAGGATCGAATCCAGCAACGTGGGATCAGAAGGCCAGCTCCTTAACCGTCTGAGTCACTCAGATCATTGCTAGTTTTTTGCTAATTGCTTTACGTCGCACCGACACAGATACGTCTTATGGCGACGATGGGACAGGAAAGGTCTAGGAGTGGGAAGGAAGCGGCCGTGGCCTTAATTAAGGTACAGCCCTAGCATTTGCTTGGTGTGAAAATGGGAAACCACGGAAAACCATTTTCAGGGCTGCCGACAGTGGGGTTCGAACCTACTATCTCCCGAATACTGGACACTGGTGCACTTAAGCGACTGCAGCTTTCGAGCTCGGTGTCACTCAGATCAAGTACACCCGAAATGATTATGTTAACATGATGTTAATATAATGTTGACATATGGCATAACAGCACTTCACGCAATGATAGTAACCTTAGTAATGAAACGTTCAGACACTAAAGATATGGCCTAATAGGTTTTTACCCATTAAATAACATGAGTGGAAAAACTCTATTGACTAAACGTTGATATTTAACCACATGCACGAGCTTCAGTTCGGCACAGTCTGCTTGATAACTGATAGCCACAGCATGAATCGGAAGGTGTTGGTAGTGTAAAACCCTACGTTACAAACCCAACCAATCCCTCTAAGTCACTATTTCTTTTGTGTAACAGTATACAGATTGCTCCATCTGTCACACTTATAAGTTTTGTTATACTCCAAGATCCAGCCAAACATTTCCGCAGGCAAAGCACAGATTATTGTAAAATACACTTGCATCTAAATCACTAGACACTTTGAAGCACATAGACACTGGCGGAATAACACAATATCAATTATATTCTATCTAAGTTAATATTTTTCGAGGAACACGAATAGTTTGGAAGTAGAGAACTAGATTTCCTAACCTCAGACCTATTCTCAAAATGATGTATGCACGCTACGGTTCTGCCATGGACTTCAAAATTATCACGATGTATATTCCTAATCGATTTCTCTTCTAATGTTCTATTTCGTAGGAAACTTAAGAATAGTTGTATGAGAGGCATTGCCATAGTTATACTAAAAACTGGTCCTCCTAGTGCACTCATGTTTTTTAATGAGTACAAATACGATCAAAACAAGCACATTCTCACATTACTGCGTATAATTACAGATCCTACGTACCCACCGACTCATATAAATACACTCGAACACTTATATTCTACAAAGAAACTAACATTTATCGTCAAATTTAATAAAATTACACCGACTACATACGATAACAACAAACCAAAACAAACCCACATTTCCAACAATTTCGGCTACTCGATTCGCCATCTTTGAACGATCGAGAGTAGCATTAAGGTCTGAGGATTGGAGTCGGTCTTGGTATTGCAGAGTCCGAAGAACATTAAATGTGAAGGCCTACAATATCGTCAGCACAGAACATTGATCAACAATAACATTTCATTGACCATTATTTGTTGTGATGTTCTTTGCCTCTTATGCTGACACTCAACTCCGATAGATAGGATTACTGCTGCGTACTGAGGATAACAGACTGACTAAATACTGGCGGGAAATAGCTGGGGAGTTAGACAACTTTCTTCTTTAGCATGTCATTCCTCAGGTTCATACTTTTGCTGATACTACTGGTACATAACACTAGTGATGGGCAACGCTCTCGCTCGAGACTGACCTCGCAGATCTTGAGACTCTCGCGAGAATCTCGAGACCGATCCTCCTGTAGTGCAAGCTGTGCGACATACCAGTAACACTGCCTTCGCGTAGTACAGGCCGTACTGTAGCAAGCGCGGGAAAGTAATCAGCTGATCGTTAGGGGGGAAGTTTGGCACGTGAGTTAGTTGAGTTACATGTGAATTCTTCGCTGTTTTATTGAAATTTTTAACGTTGGCTGCATGTTTACTCAATCGTTATCTACTGCATTATTAAGTGAAAAGTCCTCAGTTAGTAAGAAAACTTAGTGTGAGCGTGTATTCATGTGAGGCTATATGTTAAGAATATCGCTCTGCCGTGTTTTTAATTTTGTAGTTTATTTGTGTAATGTTATATCCCTAGTGTAAAATGAATTGGGTTAGTGCATTCAGTGTTTTATTATCAACCACGATGTGTATAGGGCTTATCATTGAATTAAGGCTATCAGTCAGAGAAATCCCCATGATAAGAGTTGCTGTGTGCCTGGCTGCAAAGCAAATTATAAACGAAGAGAGTGCACTCCAGTAGGCTATGTGTGGTTCCTTCTGATGAAGAAAGAGTTAGGTTATGGAAGAAGGCCATTCCAAGGGAGAAATTAATAGTTAATCACCACACAGTTGCGTGTATCAATCAATTTCCTGAAGACTAAATCGTGAGGGAAATTAGAGTATCTCGTCCAGATGGTGAGTTAAACTTTATTATTCTGTCAAAAACATGGATAACGGGAACATTAAATATATTTTTTATGCAATGAGATTTACGGCTTATTTGAATTCGGTGTATCTGAAAATTCTAATCCAATTTATGCATTTTAGGTAGGAATGTATTGTAAAATAACACGGCCGAGATTTTCCCTATCAAATTTCATAGCATAGTCAATGGAAGAGGGTTATTCCATGAACACTGAATATTAAAATAATTATATAGGCATTATTTGCTGTTTAGAAATCTACATTTTTGAAACAATAACTGAATTTCATGACAGTGACAGTAAATGTTTTGTTACTGTTGAAGGTTAGCTTACTCGTAATCTTTCTTGCAGGCACTGAATTGGTGGTACAGAAATAATTTACATTTTTAGTATACTGTATTGGTAATTGGTTGCTTGTTTTCTATCATTATTTATGATGTAAAAGTTCCAGTTGACTAGAAAATGAATAGAAATCGCAAGAATATATCTCAGAGTATTAGCCTGTACTCACGGAAACGAACGGATGTATGCGAGAAGTAGAACGTTACGGGAAAGTATATGCTTTGTATGTCAGAACTAACAAATATTTACTTATTTATTTATTTATTTAATTTGGGAAACCAAAACAGCGAGAAGCCGAATTACAGAGTTCCGCAATGAAAAACATATTTACAATACAGTAGCACAAGGCAAACATAAAAAATAAGTGGAAGAACAATGACGGAAAAACATCTAATGATAAAAATAGAGGAAAAAATTAAAAACTAACAAAATAACTGTAGAGACACAACAAATAACAACAAAACATAAAGGCTAAAGAAACAATGAGAAAAATTGAAGATTGAACGTAAAACGAAGAGAAGAACTTATAGCGAGGCACAGTAAGATAAATACAGATATAACACTTAAGTAACGGTATAGTACAGTAAAAATAAATAAATAAATAAATATTATATTATGTACAAAAGTGAGGACAGCAATAAGAAGAGAAAAAAGGAATATGAAGAAAATGAACTAGGTTAAGTTAAGAAGGAATCGATTAAAGGAGGCATACGAAGAAAAAACGTCCAAGTTCCTGTCAGAAGATAAAGAGTTAAGGAGGGTTGGTATGCGGATAAATAAACTTCTTTGAACGAGAGAGAGGCGGGAATACGGAATATGAAGGGGCGGATTAATCCTGGTTTTGCGAGTTGAAACATGTAAGGAAAAGAAGGATGCAGGTTCGGGAGAACGAAATAAACCGTTAACAGCGTTATATAGGAATCTAATGTCGGCTACTTTCCTGCGACTAGATAACGGGTGAAGGTTTAACTTATCTAGTATCTGATTACTGCTCAAGTTTCGACAATCAGATACTCTGGCTCTAACAATGGCACAGAAGAATGACTGCACGCGGTCAATATGATTCAGTTTAGTGGGTGAAGAGGTAGACCAAATGGGAGACGCGAATTCAATAATTGGTAGGATGCAAGATACATAGTAGGCTCGGAGGGCGTGGATATCGGTGATGTCAGAAAATCTATACAACAAACCGAGAAGTGACATTGCTCGTGCGGTTATCTTTTATATATGGGAGACAAATAACAATTTACTGTCAAACATCACTTCTAAGTCATTTTGTTCTGTTTGAGTTGGGAACGGGTTACAGAGGAGGGAGTATTTACTGAGAATAGGGGATTTACGAAGCGTGATCGAAATAGAGGAACACTTGGCAGGATTAGGCTTAAGACGCCATGTGGAGCACCATTCAGAGAGTGAATTAAGCCCACTCTGTAAGGAGTTTACGTCTGATAAAGAATCGATTTGTTTTAATATTTTACAGTCATCTGCAAATAGTAGAATTTCACAAGAAACGGAGGATATAGAATTAATGAGATCGTCAATAAATAAGACAAAAAGAAGCGAACCTAGGACACTGCCCTGTGGGACGCCAGAATGTACCATAACAAGAGTCGAACTGAACCCATCAAGAACCACACGCTGAGTTCTGGTATTGAGGAAGCTCTGCAGGAGAGTTAGAAAGCGACTATGGATATTAAAACGTTCTAAGAGTTTATAGAAAAGGAGTGCGTGGTCTACAGTATTAAAAGCCTTTGCAATATCAATGTAGCACACGTCCAGTTGATAACCGGCGTTAAGAGCAGAGGTTGCACGATGGAGAAGAACAGCCAGATTAGTTAGGCAGGAGCTACCAGGAAGAAAACCATGCTGCTGGGACGATATATAAGAAAGTGTGAAAGAAAGAAGACGCTGGTGGATAATCTTTTCACAGATGAGTGACAGAGTGGGTAATATAGAAATCGGACGATAGTTTCTGACATCAGACCTCTTTACACTTTTAAAAACCGGAGTGATGTTAGCGATTTTCCAGTCGTCAGAAAAGTAGCCGGCTAAGAAGCAACGGTTAAATATAACAGCAATAGGATGGGCAAGAGTCGTAGCGGTATTCTTCAGGAAGACAGGACTGAGACCATCCGGACCAGTAGGTTTATTTTCTGGCAGGGAGGAAAGTAAAGAATAGACATCTGACTCAGAGATGGAAAGATTACTGAGACTATGAGAAGGAACAGAATCAATAGACGGAAAATCTGGGAACTGAACAGGTGCAACAAAATTAGACGCAAAGTAATCGTTGAAAATTTCCGGTCTATTACTACCACTGGCTAAATTATCACCCCAAGTCACTGTGTCTGGCACACGCTTTGTATTTTTCCTGCTGTTTATCAGAGACCAGAATCTTTTGTCATTACTTCTCACTTCTAGGCAGGCAGAGTTTATGTAGTCCTGGTAATCCCGTTTTAGAAGCTGTTTATGGTGGTTTTATAAGGTGTTAAAAGTTCCTTAATTAATATAAACGAGTGTGTTATTCAAGCGGAGCGGATGCGTATCGCCTCGAAGTCCCACCCAAAGCGTGACGTCATCACAGCTACAGTACGGCCTGTATATCACGAAGGCAGTGCCAGTAACTACGACTGTAAACTTGATAGTATATCATGGGCAGTTATTGCGCGAAATAACGTTCTCATATGAAAACGTGTGAGCCAATACATTTTGTTAAAAGCCTGAAGTACTGCATGTTCAACTATGAACCCCTTAATACTATTAGCGAAAGTGAAAACAGAATGTCAGTATCTTAAACTGTTCACGACTTATTTGGGGTGGACATCTTAGCTGAATAATCCTGCATAATTTATGAATAACTGTAGGTAGGATACACACCTACTCTGGGTACTAGAGGCGTGCATTATTCGAACTTGAAACGGGGAAGAGGTGAGTGAAACGTGTAATCTAAAACGCCCGACTTTGCTCCAATTCTTTCAGCAGAGTTGTTGGGCAACGCTCTCGAGACCGATGCTCGTGTGCTGCGAGCTGTGCGACGTCCCAGTTACTACGAGTATAAGCTTGATAGTTATCATTAGCAGTTCTCATATAGAAACGTGTGTGACGATAAATTTTGTCAAAAGCCTAGGAAAGCACTGCATGTTGAACAATGAGCTCTTTAATAGCATTAACGACGTGGTTTCCCATTTTCACACCAGGCAAATGCTGGGGCTGTACCTTAAGGCCACGGCCGCTTCCTTCCCATTTCTAGGCCTTTCCTATCCCATCGTCGCCATAAGACCTATCTGTGTTGGTGCGACGTAAAAAGAAAGCATTAACGAAAGTGAAGACAGAATGCCAGTATCTTAGACTCTTCACCAGTTATTTCAGGTGGACTTCTTAGCTGAATAACCCGTATAATTTGTTAATAATTGTTATTAGGATGTAAACCTACCTGGATGCCTCGCAATCGTTGTCGATAGGGTAGCTTCCTGTGATGCAGACCGGGTCGGAGGGGTTCTGCGACTATTACTCTTCATTTATATTATGTGTTTCTAAGTGTCAGATCATCCCAGAAGCATTTCTGCCGCCGTATTTTACATCTTCTGAACAAGAAACACAGCGGGCTGTGTTATGGGACATATCTTCAAAATAACCGACATCCACGACTTACGTTGCATTTCGGACATCGTCTTCAAGTTGTCGCGTACAACTAGACACAATTCCACATTGCACCGTCATATATCGAAATACCGGTAACTAATTTTGACACGAATACTCTAACATTCTAAGGAATTATTTCCTTCGTCACCAAAATATCGGTAAACATAAGCAGTGGTCGTATGTTCTTGAATGTGGGGTCTGATAACGATGCACACCTACCTGTCGAAAGAATTGGAGCAAACTCAAACCATTTTAGATTACACATTCCACTCATGCGTAATGGTAGTTGCATATGCAGCAGGGCGCATCTTGCCTCGTCTTGAGTTCGAATAACGCACAACTCTAGTATCCAGGTACGTGTACCTACAGTAGCCGTCAGGTTCTGTACCTAAACCACTCATTCGTGCTACCAGTGCATACAATGCCAGGAACTGCGTCAAAATAGACCTTGGTAGAAATTAACGCCCTAGTCGCTTGTTGACACGTATTTACGAAATGGAGAAGGCCCGTGGTTGGCTATTCGCATACTCGGCACAAAAACGTTCAACTCCGACACCTGTAGGCCTAACGACACGCTGCTCGCCGCACAATACGGGGACTACGCTCTCGAGATCTCTCGAAATTTCTCGCGAGAAATAGTGCCTGCGCTAGTCTCGAGAAATCTCGAGACCTAGTCTCAGACTGCCCATCACTAGTAATAAGATAAATGGGATTGTAAATAAAGAGTACAGAACTCTGCACATGGTTATGAGGGTATTTAGGGGTTGCAGTAAGGATGTAAATGAGAGGGCGTATAAGTCGCTGGTAAGACCCCAACTAGAGTATGGTTCCAGTGTACGGGACCCTTACCAAGATTATTTGATTTAAGAACTGGAAGAAGTCCAAAGGAAAGCAGCTTGATTTGTTCTGGTTGATTATTGACAAAAGAGTAGCTTTACAAAAATGTTGCAAAGGTTGGGCTGGGAAGACTTGGGAGAAAGGAGACAAGCTGCTCGACTAAGTGGTATGATTTATGAACTTCATCATATAGATCCGTATTGATACAGTAAATTAAGAACTAGGGTTAGGTTTAACGGTCCACCCAATCAATACACTTTACAAGTGTGTTTTGTCTCATTTGAGACTTCTTCAGCCATAACGTCTCATAGCAGATTACAATGCTCATTGTTGCTGTCTAATAATTTAAAAATGGAAGAACCCATGTCCTTTAAGAACTGTTTGAGAATATTTAATATAAAATACACACATTATTTACATAAAAATGTCCATCACTTCTTGCAAAAAATGTTTATCTTCAATGTTCAAATTTGAATGACATATCTTGAAAATATGACATGCCAGCCATAACGTCTCGTAACAGATTACAATGCTCATTGTTGCTGTCTAAAAATTTTATAATGGAAGGATGGAACTGTTTGAGAATACACTAAAGACAAAATATACACACTATTTACATAAAATTGTTAATCATTTCTTGCAGAAAAAAAATTTTCTTTAATGTTAAAATTTGAATGACACTTCTTGAAACTATGACATGCAGTGCTAGTAGCTGGTAACTTCAGTGTACTGACTGAGGGAGATTTGAAATCAGGTCTTGGAATAGGAAAAATGAGACCAAATCCACATCAGAATATTTGAAAGCTTTAATTCATATGGAGATTTAAAAAAAAAGCTATTTCTGGTAGAAGGAATCTAATGCTTCTGAGGTAGCCTGTCTTATGGCAAAAATCTGTGCTGCATGACCACCATATTGCTAGCTTAATTCTTATGAATATTCCTTTCTAAAAAGACATGCACTGTAGCATGGCGAGAAGCAAGTCAGAGTGAGGTTCAGATGTGAACCAGCTATAGGGAGTATCATCAACTTTGATGACCTTGTCTTTTTAAAAAGGAATATTCATAAGAATTAAGCTAACAATATGTTGGTCATGCAGCACAGATCTTTGCAATACGACGGGCTACCTCAGAAGCATTAGATTCCTTCTACCAGAAATGAGATGGATAGATCGAATCAAGAATGAAGAGATACTGAATCAAATTGGTGAGAGGAGATCAATTTGGCAAAATTTGATAAGAAGAAGAGATAGAATGATAGGACACATCTTAAGACACCCAGGACTTGTTCAGTTGGTTTTTGAAGGAAGTGTAGGTGGTAAGAACGATAGGGGTAGACCAAGGTATGAATGCGACAAGCAGATTAGAGCAGATGTAGGATGCAATAGTTATGTAGAAATGAAAAGATTAGCAGAGGATAAGGTGGCATGGAGAGCTGGATCAAACAAGTCTATGGACTGATGACTCAAACAACAACTACCAGAAATAGCTTATTTTTTGAAAGGAATTTCCATATGAATTAAAGCTTTCAAATATTCTGATGTGGATTTGGTCCCATTTTCCTTTTCCGAGGCCTGAATTCAAATCTCCCTCATGAAGCTACCAGCAATGCATGTCATAGTTTCAAGAAATGTCATTCAAATTTTAACATTAAAGAAAAAAAAGATTTTTTTTTGCAAGAAGTGATTACAAATTTTATGTAAATAGTGTGTACTTTAGTATATTCTCAAACAGTTCATAAAGGACATGGATTCATCCATTTTAAAATTACTAGACAGCAACAATGAGCATTGTAATCTCTTATGAGACGTTATGGCTGGCATGTCATATTTTCAAGAAATGTCATTCAAATGTTAACATTGAAGATAATTTTTTTTTGCAAGAAGTGATGGACATTTTAATGTAAATAATGTGTATATTTTATATTTAGTGTATTCTCAAACAGTTCTTAAAGGATATGGGTTCTTCCATTTTTAAATTATTAGACAGCAACAATGAGCATTGTAATCTGCTCAAGAAGTCTCAAATGAGATGAAACATGTTCCAAAGTATGTTTCATATATTTTTATATTAAATAATTTTCACTTGTAAAGTGAAGTGTATTGATTGGGTGGACCATTAAACCTAACCCTAGTTCTTAATTTAAGCGGCGTCTTTGAAAGTAGGAAAGATCACAATATGAAAATAAAGTTGAAACTTACGAGGACAAATTGAGGCAAGTATATTTGTTTATAGGAAGGAGAGTTAGGGACTGGAATAACTTAGCAAGGGAGATGTTCAATAAATTTCCAATTTCTTTGCAATCATTTAAGAAAAGGTTAGGAGACAACAGATAGGGAATCTGCCACCCCGGCGACTGCCCTAAATGCTGATCAGTAGTGATCAATTGTGACTGAATCCAATGTGTTAGGAAGAGAGATATGCAATGAAATGACGAACAAGAATATGTGAAACATGGTGTTGATAATAAAAAGAGTTATTCAAAATATTAATTTGGAATTAATGAATATTTAATTTTCACAATCACACTACAGTAAAATGTCATTGTAACTAATGCCAGTTTAACGAAATGTTCAGAATAGCGAAATTATTTTTAGGCCCCTTCCCTTTTCCCTATTAAATGTGTGTTAAAATATTTCATTGTAACGAATTTCGAACTTTCAGTATAACAAATTAAAATGGAGCCTTTTTCTTCAAAATATAATTGAAAATCATCCTGTTTTAATCGCTGGGTATATCGCACAATATATTTCTGTACAGCTAATACCAGACGGCACACTGTACAACACACTGGCGAAACTACCCGATTACAAAACAGGGGGAAAGTAAGCAAACGCATCACAATTTTTACGAGCGGGTTGCCTACCCAACAGCACATGAAGATTAATCAGTTGTGGTGTACCGTTATAGAATGTCATTACAGTAAAGCCTCATTAATTCGAAGTCATTGGGATGAAAAAATCGGACTTCGAATTAACCGTCAACACTTAATTCAGAAATGCCAACCCTTGTTGCATCACAAAATATTCTAAGACCCATTACTGCATGCAATTAACCTTGATTTACAGTTTAAAACTTTAAAGTGTCATGGAAAAAACTGTTTCCAAAATGTATCCAACAAGGTGCATTTACAGTATTCAGATAATGCATTCCGATAACTCACTGACAAACATAACCTCACGCAACGGAAAAAACCAAAGCATGATTCAAAGGTGAGAAGAAATTTATGCTGGCTCTCGTGTGCAAGTGCTTTATTCATTGGATTACTATATTGCATACATTTTATATGCCCTGTACTTGCAAGCAAAGTGCCCGATGCCATTACAACATTGTGGCTTATCAAATTTTCCTATGACGAGGGGATAAAGTCTATCGCTTCAGTGTGCATTGCAACATAGTACAATGCTCCAACCTGGCTGGCAGTTCTCTCCTTTAAAATCATACGTCCGTTTGAGCTCGGCATTAAAAGAAACAATGCAGTTTCATTGGCATTGACAATATCATTCGGTGCGTACGACTTGATTGTATGAGCCACATGTACTTCCTCTTAAAACAATCACCACCACCACCACCTCCACGCCAACTGTCGGGATGGCCAGTGTTCGCGGATTCTCCTTCTTCGCACACTGTCTGCTACGTGATATTGTGGCGTTCCTTAACACGCTGAATACAAAAGAATTACGATTTCACTCGAACCTAGCAAATATGAAGCACACTGTAGATACAACGAAGCGAGTGAAAATGCGGAAAGCTACCCTGTACATTCCGGAAGATTTGTTCTATAATTACGCGGATAAATTTTGAATTGAAGTTACTCTGTAAAATACTATTTTTTTAAACATGTAAAAGCAGTTTTGAATTAAAAGCTGAATTTTGGTAATGGGGCTGACATTGTTCTTCGAATTATGAATTATCCGTATTTCGAATTAAACAACTGAAATAACATGCAAAACTGTACCTCATGTTTCCGGGAATGAGATCATCTAATTAGGCGACATTCTGAAATAACCGATTTTGAATTATTGAGGTTCTACTGCATGTAGGATTAATTTCTAAAGCCAATTTTCTATTAATAAAAATACTGGTATCTTCAAATATTGAGGTAAGCAGATTGGATTCAGGTAGCCATTTTCCATAAATATATGGAACTGGTCGAGCTGAATATTGATTTCAAAGTAATCAATACGTAAGAAGTAACGGTATTGGCTGGGTAGGAACGCCACATTTACAATCAACCAATGAACATTACGGTTTTACCTATCTACCTTCAGTACTGCATTCCCTTTATTCACTTCTCATGAGGTGTTCATTGTTTATCTTTCGTTCGTGAAGCAGTGTGTGTATTAGTGTGCCAGTTAACTCTTTCGCCAATATGGATCAAAAGAAGTAAAAGCAGTTTTCTTCAAAAGAAAAATATGAAATATTTCGGGAAGTGGAGAAAGGTGGAAGAAAAGGAGAAATAGCGAAGAAGTATGGCATCAGTCCTTCAACACACTCTACTTTTCTAAAGCAGAAAAGTAAGATAGAGCAGAATATTGATGCTGATTCCCTTGGCCCACAACAAAAGAAGATGAGGACAGCAGACTATGAGGAGGTGGACAAAGCTGTTTATATGCGATTTGTCGAAATTAAACGTAAGGAACTTCATCTTATTTGCCCGTATTGAACTGAGATTACAATTGAACTAAAAATCTTGTAGGTTCCACCTTTTCAATACAAATACAGTGTTGTTAGATAGTTTTATAACATATATTTTATTGCAGAACTAGTTTCAGTGCCATCATCAGCTGTATAATAAATAAAGAGATACTTGGTGATATAATAATGAACAACAACATAGATATAATTAACTCCTTGATATGTCCGACTCGTTGGCTGAACGGTCAGCGTACTGGCCTTCGGTTCAGAGGGTCCCGGGTTCGATTCCCGGCCGGGTCGGGGATTTTAACCTTAATTGGTTAATTCTAATGGCCCGGGGGCTGGGTGTTTGTGCTGTCCCCAACATCCCTGCAACTCGCACACCACACACAACACTATCCTCCACCACAATAACACGCAGTTCCCTACACATGGCAGATGCCGCCCACCCTCATCGGAGGGTCTGCCTTACAAGGGCTGCACTCGGCTAGAAATAGCCACACGAAATTAAATTACTCCTTGATATCAATTTTATGTCAAGTTTAAAAACTCTATTTTACAACAAGTTAACCTTTGTGAGTCAAAAATATAAAATCTCATCTCTAGGTGATGAGTTGTCTTCAATATTCAGTGATTGCTATTATTCTATACACTCGTAAACATCAAGTTCATATACAATCTTAAAATTGAAAAATTAGAGCTGAATCCAGTCCTGCACTGTTAAAATGTTCATTTCACAAATGCATTGCTAGCCATTTATTAGATAAAAACTAGTTGTGTTCATTAAAATGCTAAACTGCGCCGTTTTCTGAAGTTTAGTGATATGTAGAAATATAGCTCTTATGCTATATATCTAATGGTTGGAACTGTGATTATTTGGCCTAAAATTATTAAGCGGGCATAGCTTCTCAGTTCAATACAACCCTCAATGGCTGTGTACTTGGCGCGACGACTGCAGCACAACACTTGCCCGCTTAATAACTTTAGGGCAAATAATCACAGTTCCAACCATTAGATATATAGCATAAGAATTATGTTTCTACATATCAATAATCTTCAGAAAACTATGCAGTTTAGCATTTTAATGAACACAAGTTTTTATCTAATAAATGGCTTGGCATCGCATCTGTGAAATGAACATTTTAACAGTACAGGACTGGATTTAGCTCTAATTTTTCAATTTTAAGATTATATCTGAACTTGATGTTTATGAGTGTATAGAATAATAGCCATCACTGAATATTGAAGACAACTTGTCACCTAGAGATGAGATTTTGTATCCTTGACTCAACAATGGTTATCTTGTTGTAAAATAGAGTTTTTAAACTTAACAAAATTGATATTAAGGAGTTAATTATATCAATATGTTGTTGTTCATCATTATATCACCAAGTTTTCTTTACTTATTATGCAGCTGATAGCGTCTAAATGAGCGCTGAGACTAGCTCTGCAATAAAATATATGTTGTAATACCATCTAACAACACTGTATTTGTATTGAAAAGGTGGAACCTACAAGATTTTTAGTTCAATTGTGGTTTGTTGAAAAGCGGACCAGAAACATTCCTGACAATGGCCCACTGTTATGCGAGTGTGCACGATCCTTTGCATATTTGCTTGGATTTCTGGAATTTATGGGGATTACTGGTTGGCTTCATAGGTTTTCACAAGGTTGTAAATGGTGAAGAAAACAGTGTCCCAAAAGAAGTTGCATCTTCATGGCGGATGGAGACACTAACAGGTGCCTTTAAGGAATATTCGCTGGCGGATATTTATAATGCAGACGAGACAGTCAAGTCAGAAATCATCTCTGGGACTGCAAAATACCACAAAAAGCAAAAACAATCATGTACCACACTTACTTCGTACCAATCCTCACGTGCGGTTTAGAGACATTACCCTACTAAACAAAGACTTCAGTAGAATCCAAGCAACTGAAATGAGATTCATTAGATCCATGAACCAAACTACCAGAAAGAACAAGATCAGAAATGAAGTGAATAGGAAAGTAGCTGGTATTGAGGTTCCTATTACCAGTGTCATAAAAAATGGTATGGGCACATAATGAGAATGAACAGGGAAAGACCTGCCAGAAAATATTTTGACCTTAATCTCGTAGGAAGAAGACCACAGGGAAGAACAAGAAAACATTGGATAGAGACTGTAAGATCAGATGTGGAGGAGAGAGGACGCAAATGGGAAGATGTACTGGAACAGAAGATGTATGAAGACGGAAGGATATGGCGAGCGCGTGTACACCACACCCGGAAAACTGGAGTTGAGAAATGATGATGATGATGATGATGATGATGAGACTGCATTATTCTACAAATTAATGCCGAATAAAACCCTTTAATTCAAGGGAAATAAGTGTTTTGGGGAAAAAGCTCAAAAGAACAGATAACGGCTCTTTTGTGCACCAACTCCACCGGGACAGATAAACTGAAGCCTCTCATAATTGGGACGTCTGGGAAGCCAAGGTGCTTCAAGGGAGTACAATATCTTCCCTGTGAATATAGGCACAAAAAAAAGGCATGGATGACATCAGTGATCTTCAAAGAGTGGCTGTTGTGCCTGGAACATCGGATGAAGGCCGAAAAGAGGAGAATTCTTCGAATCCTAGACAATGGCTTCTCTCACAATTGTGTACCTTGCAATTTAGAGCATGTGAAAGTTTTATTTTTGCCACCAAATACCACTTCAGTTCTTCAGCCACTGGATCAGGGCATAATTCACGCGATGAAGCGGCATTACCGAGCTCGTGTGTTCCGGCGTGTGCTATCTAACATTGCCTCAGAGAGACATTAATGTCAACTTATTGGAAGCAATGCAGGTATTCAGTGCTGCATGGAGATCACTGAAAGAAGAGGTAATCAGGAACTGCTTTAGAAAAGCTGGAGTGGGTTATGGAGAAGACAACATCGCAGAAAGTGAAGAGTTGGATATAGAAACAGAGGAGAACTGGAAGCATTTGGGTGAAAAGTTGGATGTACCAACAAGTGTAAATCTTACTGATAATGTCAACGTGGATTGTGATATGTTAGTGGAAAAGGAAATCACTGAAGAAGACATTGTGGCAGATATTATAAGTGATAGGAATCCGTGTAATGATGAGGTGGAAGGGGGAGATGTGCCTGGAAGTGTTCAATAGAGTTTGACTCTTGTGCACGCAACAAACATGGCACGTACTCTTCAGGATTTTCTTCTGTCAGGAAGTGATGGGCCAGAATCTGTGTTCAAGTGCAGTGGTTGTTAACTACCTTGAATATTCGTTTGTGCCTGGGAGTGTTCAGAGGAATTCTTGGTTAAACCATGGGAAATTGTTGATAAAACTGAGGTAATTGAAGGAATAGGTGACCATAAGGCTGTAATAATGGATGTAGGACTTTTACCAAAAAAGCTTAATAAGAGGGTCACAAGACAAGAAATTATACAGAAAAACTAAAGTTGCTGAATTTGGGACTTACCTTAAATCACAATTCAGTTGTTGGATAAGTGAAGGGAGTAATGTGGATACACTTTGGGCTAAATTTAAAGGAATCATTTGGGAAGGAGAGAAGAGATTTGTACCTGTTAAGAAGGATAAAATGACCTCAGACTGTTTATTACACAAGGGAAATAAGAAAATTAAAAAGAAAATGTAGAATAGTAAACAGGAAAATCAAAGAAGGTAGGGAGAATAGAGAAACTAGAAAACAGCTAATGAGGGAACTGATTTAGAGTGAAAAAGGAAGCAAAAGAGAAATATATGAATGGCATACTTCAAGAGGGTAATGACCACAAAGGGAAATGGAAAAAGATGTATTCATATATTAGGAATCAAAAAGGAAAAGGAATCCAAATTCCTACAATGGTGGGAGAAGGGGGTGAGCACTATTCAACAGATACTGAGAAAGCAAATCTATTTAGTAGGGAATTCAGAGATTCAGTAGAAGATTGTCAGGAGTTGGAAACAGTAACAGAAGATAGAGAGGGAGAGACACATAGGGAAACAAGAAGCTTCTCATTCACAAATGAAGATATTTTCAGAGAAATCCAACTGCTTCAGCAAGGAAAAGCAGTAGGAAGTGATCAAATTACTGGGGAGGTATTAAAGAAAATGGGGTGGTACATAGTGCCTTATTTAAAATTTCTCTTTTACTATGTCATAAATAATAGTGTAATACCAAAAGAATGGAAGGAATCTATAATAATACCAATTTATAAAGGAAAGGGTGATAAAAGGAAACCAGAGAACTACAGACCAATCAGCCTGACCAGTATAGTTTGTAAAATACTGGAGAGAGTAATAGCAAAGTACATCAGAGGGATATGTGATGATAAAAATTGGTTCATGAGGAGCCAGTATGGACTTAGAAAGAAATTTTCTTGTGAGGCACAACTGGTGGGATTTCAGCAGGACATATCAGATCAGTTGGATTCAGGAGGCCAGTTAGATTGCATAGCCATAGATCTTTCCAAAGCCTTTGATAGAGTGGAACATGGAATATTATTAAAGAAATTGGAGGGAATAGGATTGGACGTAAGGGTTATACGTTGGATAAAAACATTTCTAAATTCAAGGGTTCAGAAAGTCAAAGTAGGGAATAATATATTACAGGAAGAGAAAGTTTGGAAGGGAATCGCACAGGGTAGTATAATCGGTCCGTTACTTTTCTTAATATACACAAATGATTTTGGGAACAATATAACATCAAAAATAAGATTGTATGCAGATGATATAATTGTTTATAGGGAAATAAATAACACTGAAGATTGTTCAGAATTACAAAAGGACCTTGAAAGTATCCAACAGTGGGTTGAAGAAAATAATATGAAGGTTAATGGAGGCAAATCAACTGTTACAACATTTACAAACAGGAGCTTTAAAACTGAATTTGAATATACTTTGGATGAGGTAGTTATTCCAAAAGATGGCAAGTGCAAATACTTAGGTGTGAGATTTGAAAGTAATTTGCACTGGAAGGGTCATGTTGATGACATTGTTGGGAAAGCACACAGATCGTTACATGTCATAATGAGGCTACTTACAGGATGCAACAAAGAATTAAAAGAAAAAAGTTACTTAAGTATGGTTCGTCCATTATTGGAATATGCAAACAGTGTTTGGGATCCTCACCAAGAATACCTAATAAAAGAATTAGATGGTGTGCAGAGGGAAGCAGCAAGATTTGTAACAGGGGATTTCAGGAGAAACAGTAGTGTACCGGTATCAGAAATGTTAGAGGAACTTGGGTGGGAAACTAAGTAAGAGAAGGGAGAAAACTAGACTTATAGGATTATATAGAGCGTATACAGAAGAAGCATGGGGAGAAATCCGTGAGAGGCTTCAGTTGGAAAATAATTATATTGGCAGAACTGACCACAAGTATAAAATTAGAAGGAATTTTAGCAGAAGCGACTGGGGTAAATTTTCATTCATTTGGAAGGGCGTGAAGGAGTGGAACAGTTTACCAGGGGTAGTGTTTGATCCTTTTCCAAAATCTGTGCAGGTATTCAGGAAGAGAATAAACGGCAACAGGGAAAATAAATGAAATGTTAAAGGGCATTCGACCAGTGCAGGCTATTGTAAATAAAAAATGCGTGTTAAAAAAAAAAATTAATTCCATTCCCTGGTCCATGGAGTTTGGACAGCCAAAGTAGGGGACTGCCTGTAGGGGTGAAGTACAGTGGGGACTTCGAGGGCCCTGGGACCGCTATGGTAGCTGTGAAGGCCCTTCAGGAACTCTGAAAAGTGGTGGCAAAAGGGGCTCTGGTTAAGACGCAGCAGGTCGTTATGCTACTTAGGTTCCAAAATGGGTAAAATATAAATATGTAAATAAATTCAATGTTAATTTTAATCTTATGCCAGTTGTATAGTATTATTAGAAGTAATTTCACATACTGTAAATGAGTTGACTATGTTTGTAAGTATAGGAGATATTATAAGTAGAATTTTGTAAACAATGTAAATTTATTAAGGATGATCTGTTTGTTTAATAGAAAAAAAATTGTTAGCATAAATTGTATATTATTGTATTCTAAAAATTTTTTTTTCTCTTGTTAATTTAAAATTTAGTGCTTGACAATAATGTATTTTAGTGTACCATTTGCCACCGAGGTAGACACCTTGTTTGCAAATAAAGAGATTTTGATTTGATTTGAAATCACAGGAAAAAAGAAAAGAAAAAAAAAAAAGTCTAGGAGATAATGTACTGGTATAGGGTAAAATTTGAGGTGCTGAAAGCTTCTTGCTGGTACCTGTACTTTATATCATTACTTCATGTAAATATATGTATCCTAATTTTCTTCTCATTTAATAAATACAGTATTAAGGTTTTTTTATGTGTAAATTCGTGTTGAAATAACAGATTCTTCAACAGGTTTAGCGATGGGCGAGTGCTTAAGAATTGACATATTTCAGTATAACAAAATTTCACTATAACAAATTTATTTCTGAGACCACAAAATTTTGTTATACTGGTATTTTATACTATATTTATACTATATTATATAAATAAACTTTCAACATGCTGGGTAATAATAATAATTTCGTGTGGCTATTTCTAGTAGAGTGTAGCCCTTGTAAAGCAGACCCTCCGATGAGATTGGGCTGCATCTGCCATGTGTAGGTAACTGTGTGTTGTGTGCGAGTTGCAGGGATGTTGAGGACAGCACAAACACCCAGTCCTCGGGCCAATGGAATTAACCAATGAAGGTTAAAATCCCCGAGGCGGCCGGGAATCGAACCCGGGATCCTCTGAACTGAAGGTCCGTACACTGACCATTTACCCAATGAGTCTGACAACATACTGGGTCATGTCCAGTAGATATCAAAGAGAAGTTAAGTACAGAACAAGAATGGCCAACCAGACACCAGTGGGATCCAAAACTACAATGTTTTAATTTTGCGTGGAGTGTTCTTACCAATTGAGCTATGGAGGCCAAAGCCATATTTGTTCTGGTGAGGCCTGCCCGATAGGATTCCCAACTCGACCTCTCGCAAACGACGTGAATCACCATTATGCGAGTTCTGGAACTCGAACCATCAAAATCGTGCACCAATCCAGACACCCTTGCTAGCCGAGGTACTGCCACTCTCTGAAATAGCCCCCACAACGAGAAGAACCTGTCAAGACCCTGGGGGTAGAGGGCTCATCATCCATCCGGTGGGGCATCGATCCTTTTATGTTGCAATATTTTAACTTGGAGAACTCTGTTCACGAGGAAGAATTTCACCCTGTTTATTTGACACGGCACTAGCCCAAAGGCGTATATCATGTCTACAGGTACGGGCCATGAAAGAATCAATGTTAACAAAATGTTCCTAGTTTTTAGTTTATCAGCTGTTGGATTTTATTGTGCCAGATGTGGATACTGAACTAAAAGGGAGGCAAATCAAGGACAAGTGTCCTGGGACTTGAGTACTATCCCAGAATTTTGTTGATGCAAGCAGAAAAGGGAGTAACCATACTAAAGGTAGCTGATGAAAGTCCCAGTAGTTTGTCTGTCTTTGACCTCGCAATCATTTCATGCCATCTTTAAGTTTTCAAGATTATCCTTCACTTCTAACCATGATAAGAAGCTACAGTGGTATGAACAAACATATTACAGTAAAACCTGCCTAACGGACACCTCTAACTGGTGGACACCCCTCATTGGCAGACTATTTTCTAGGTCCGTAATTAAATACCATGTTGTGTATGAGTAATTTACTTCTCTTATATGGACACCCCATAGCCACGAGAAACTCTTATTAAACCTCTCCTAACGGAGAGTATTTTTCAAAAAATACTGCATTTGTGTCCTGTACAGTACGTATTTGCTTACTTTGTGCACAGGCGGTACCTCCAAGAATCGCAGACACCGTAATTTTTGGTCCAGGCTGTACACATTCTTGTAAGGCAACACTAAGCTACGCTATCACTTCCGGAAGTTGTGTGATCTGACATGCTCGACAGTGCTGGAATTCATACCTTCACTGTCAGGTTACTTTTCATTGACTCGTGGGCTTTTGATGTACGTTAGTAAGCTGGTGTAAACATAGCTCCGAAGAAGTTTTTAACTTGGAAAGAAAAGGTAGGCATAATAGCCTATCATAAATGTGAGAAGTGTGGTGTGCGTAAACTGTCTGAAGTGTTCAAGATTGGAAAGACACAGGCAGCTGAAATTGTGAAAGAGCAAGAGGAACTAGTGAAAGAATGGCATTTAAATGGCAACGAACAGCGCATTAAACTGTTTCAAAGTGGTAGTGGAGCTCTCATTGACAAGGCAACGCTAGAGTGGTTCACTAAAATAAGAAGTCAGAATGTCCCTGTGTCAGGACCAATGATGCAAGCAAAAGCGTTAAAATTCGTGGCAGAAGAGATTTCAAAGCCTCAAATGGCTGGCTAGGAAGATTCAGAAAGCAACATGGTATCAACTTCAAAGTGATTTGCAGAGAATCATCCAGTGTTAATATGGAGATTGTTGAAACTTGCAAGAAAAAATACGTTTAATCATAGACGGGTATGCCCCAGAAAATATTTTGAATGCCGATGAAACTGGATTATTTTTCCTGCTTTACCCGAAAAATTTTGTGTTTCAAAGGAAATCGTTGTACTGGCGGAAAAGGTGCTAAAGAACGTCTTACAGTTCTGTTATGTGCAAGTATGAGTGGAGAACGGGAGAAGCCCCTTGTGATAGGAAAAGCTGCAAAACCAAGGTGTTTTAAGAATATGGACGTTACAAAATTTGGCATTGAATGGAAAGCGAATAGGAAAGCATGGATGACCAGAGAAATGACAGAGTGGCTAGGACAATTGGACAGAAAAATGATACACCAGGAGTGAAAAGCTATTATTCCTTGATAATGCAGCATCGCATCCAGATACAATTAAGTTGCAAAATGTGAGGATAATCTTTTTCCCACCAAATGTAACATCCGTTTCTCAGCCGCTTGACCAAGGAGTGATCCAGAACTTCAAGGTTATGTACAGAAGTTAGTGATGAAGCACATAGTATCAGAACTTAACGGGAATGAAGTAACCCTTCAAACACTGGCAAAGGGACTGAATGTTCTCCAAGCAATTTCGTGGATAACCAATGCATGGAAAAACGTTAGTCTCAACAATTCGTAACTGTTTTCTGAAAGCTGGGTTTCCTGCTAGTGGTGGACATCCCGAAACAGAATCGGATACCCTTCCTGACAGCATGGAAACAACACAACAGTTGATTAATGCAGCAGGTTACAGTGTACAAGTGAACACCTATATCGAAATCGATTCAGATATTCCAACTGAGTGTGAGAGTGGAGACACGAAAACGATTCTTCAGTCAATCCAAAGGAAGGACAAAAATGAATATTCTGACGAAAGCGGGAGTGACGGTGATGCTAATGACGACTTTGAAGAAAATATGGAAATTAATGTGCTACCAATAACCTAGTACAGTGAGGTTTTCAGCTTTGTTAAGCGACTGAAAGAATTCTACTTTAAACAAAACGATGAAAAAGGTGTAAATTTGACCCAGGGTTTATGCACATAGTGAAAATATCATTGCTAAAGCGAAATGGACAAAACAAACTAACGTTAAGGATTTTTTCACGTGCTAATGTTTTACTGTACTGTGCTAGAGATTGCTAACATCTACATATTGATTTAAAGTTTCAAAAACTCTTTGTTCTTCTTAATTTTAACATGGTGAATGGTAATAGTGTACAGTGTGCTCAATAGAGGTTTCCATAGAAGTGTTTTTGTCTCTTTAATACAGTACATCGCAGCTGCAGCAGCCCATCTACAATGTTCTCATGAGTACAATGCAGTATATTGTACAATACTGTATACAATATACAATTAAAGGTACATATGAGAGAATTGTTAACATATATTGTGTTCCAACTTTTGTTTAATGGTATTAGTTTCATAACATCTCTCGGGCGGTCACCCCTTCATAACGGATATTTTTTTGGTCCCGAAGGTGTCCGTTATAGAGAGGTTTTACTGTAAATGTAATGCAAAAATGCTTACCGAATAATAAATAATGTTATACTGTGCAGGGTTTTATGGTCTGTGTCAATTAACAAGCCTTGATCTTTTTCTGGAAGATTAGGTCATGCTAATATAATACAGTAAATATGTTGAAGTTTCTACTAATCTTCAGTAGCCCTTATCAAGACAAAATGACAAGGGCTGGGTGGGTGCTCATAGTTTCATAGCAGTGAGAAGGGTTCATCATGGCGTCCGGGACTTGTGCAATGAGACTGTTCTGTCCAGCGGCGAGCACATACCAAACTGCTAATCTATATGCATATCTTTGCTGCTAAAACTGTTGTCATGTTTTATTTATTTCCATAGCTTTGAAATGTCTGCCTAAATTTCACAGAATATGGTCAAGGCTTGTCCATAATGTAATTTTACATCCCATTAACTATTTTAATGGTTCGTAGGTACACTTAACTGGCGTATTTGAGCATCTTCAAATACCACCAGACCGAGATGGGATCAAACCCGCCAACTTGGGCTGAGAAAGCCAGCGCTTCTATCGCCTGCTTACTGAAGTTCAATGAAAATCCACTAAATGTGTTCCAAGCAATAGTCTATACACATCCATATTATTTATATTTTCACTAAACATCATTAAAGAATATTATACAACAAATTTGAACAATATATTAATTTAATACTGCATTTGTCAATATATGATTCATTTAACAAAGTGCACATCTTGTTCTATGACTTACTCCCTCTATAATTACATTCCAGTACTTTTACAGCAAGGAGGGTATATACACATCTATTACAGTCCCATATATATAATATTTACAATCACATTATACAAAACACTTATTTGTACAGCAACATAATATTCAGAACTTTTCACAGCTTAGAAACTTGATACAGAAAACTATTATACCAATAATAAACCTCTCTCAATGAAGGACAATTGGACTCATAGTATCCTTAATATGTATTACATTTTATTTGTTTGCAAATTATTTTCTTTGCAGAGAGTACAATATAACAAACTGCCTGTACTAAGACGGGTTTCAGTTTATAATAACATGCATGGGAAAACTATAAATTACATTTGATTTTTTCTCATAAATAATTATGTTTTACAACAAAAGAGATTTCACTTTAGTAAAAACATATCAGATCTAAATTACATTCTGTATGCATGAAACCAAGCATGTTGAAATACTCCAGGCAATGTCAACTGAACTTTGTATTTAACATTCAGATAAGAATATCAGTATTCAGTTTCAGTTATTAGGGTACTGACAAAAATAACATATCCACATGAATAGAAAGTGACTGTACAATGGCATGTAATAAACACAATATAAAAAGAGATGCGAGCTCCATACACTTCACTTCTACCATATAAATAATTCCTCTGACTGGTCAGTGGAGTCAACTGCATATACAATATTCAATTAAAAGACCTTCATGCATTATTATAAAACAGAAAAGCTTTAGCAGCAATAAACATGAAGAGTAATGCAACACAGTTATCAAGGCAAATAATTGAGTAAGAAGGCGGTATCAATTCTGGTTTAAAGAAAAACCGATTACTGGCACCGTAACGTACTGATGAATAGAGCAGAATGGCCAGTTGTCCTTGTAAAGCTCATTTGACTGTTCTAGCTTCCAATTTTCAGAAAATGTCCAAGGCAGGGTTGAGAATCGCACTTATTATCACCCAAACAGTTATGTGGGTTAAAAAGAAGTAGTGATGTAAGGTGCAGATAAAATTGAGAATTACACTTTACTCCAAAGGGGAACAATACATGATTATGAGTTTAATGGTTTATATAATAATACTGCTTATGCATTTGTTTTTATAATTTTCTTACGTTTCAAGTTAATCTGTTGATTAAAAACACCACCACACATCATGAAGAGGACTTATGTCTGAAGAGTTGCATATAACGTTAGGGTATCAGTAATTTTAAACATTTGTAAAATTTGTGAAGGGGCAGAGTCACATGATGTGTGTATACAAGACATATGATGTGCGTACATACAATATTTACCCAACAGTCTTCAGGGAACAAAAAGAAACCTACACTGTAGTTTAGGATTATAGTAGCAAATATTTCTGTATTACTCTTCCATCATCCTGCAGATCACTTCTCACCAGATTCTTGCACTGATGAAGATATAATTTTTGAAGAATTTAATTTTTCAATTGACCTACAAAACCATGGGTGAATTAATACCTTCACTGTGTAAGCCTCTTTCTTCCTACTTTCCTTTTACCAGCATGTTATAGTAAATATGATATTTAATAGGATTATTTAAGAAAAATTTGAATTCCTAGGAGCCTGTCATTCTTCTATTCATGTACATAAATATTATTTTGCTTCAAACCCTCTTACTTTCTAAATAGAATATATTTTTTCTAATTGTACAATAATTAAGTACCTGGATATTTTAAATTAATCTAACATCCACATGAATCTACCGAAAGGGGGGAAAGGAAATTGCTGATTTCTGATCTGCTGTTATTTACAAGAACTGCAACCAGAAATTTTCCTTTAAATATTTTAACAGTGAATGTAACTGGTAGCAATAAACAATCACCAAAGAAGCACGAGGAAGCCACAAATTATCCAAGTCCATGTTACATACAAGGAATTCTATAACAATGAATGTATGTTTGAATACCACACACAAATGACTTGGCAGATAACTTAGTATTTGCAAATTAAAAAAAAATCTAATTATGGAACAATAGGTACAGTCTGGAAAGAAATCTGCAACACAAATCCACTCACAAGAATATCCTTATGTAACTAGTACTTACAAACTTGGTGAGTTGTTTCTTCTGGTAACTACTGAAATGATGAAATCTGTTAGCTACTGCTGCATTTTCCTACACCAAATAACATTTACAAGTGCTAAAAATGTTTATATTTCGTTATGAAGTTCTACTACCACTAGAATCCAATCACATGAATTATGAGTTACTTATTCTTCTGGTGTCTGCGAGGCTGAGTCCAGGATAGTTTCGAAAGAGAAGGGCTGGAATGTGTAGCCAAGTCCACTGTAGAACTTACTTTGGAACTCCACCCTGAAAAGATGATTGCAAATTATTTTCCAATTACTGGTAAGTACTTACATTATCTTGATGGACACTAATCTGAAAAACTTGTTCTAATTTGGGCAGTGAAACTTTTGTCCTGCAATACTAAATCAGAAATTAACTGATGACACCAAGTGAAGAATATTACAACATTTCGAAATATTACTAAAGTTGAGGAGTTCGCTGCTAGAACCTCGCAACCCCAAAGTTTCTTTCATCTTTCTTCACCACAGACTGCCTCTTACCCCTACTATGTGTGAACAAACTTATAAAATATCTATTATTAATATACACAGTTAAATAGAACATTATATAGTTGCCAATTATGTAGGGGGTTATTGCATGCAGCTGGTAGAATGCATTACATTCAGTGGCTAGCGAGAAAAAGGACAAAATAAAACAAAAAAGTCATCCAATAACTTCAGTACACTGATTCTAGATATTTAACTTAGTAACTGTTCACTTATGCCAGTATCATTCCTTGTATTGAGAGGAACTTATTCACAAAGATGAAGAAAAAAAACCATACTGATAGAAAAGTCTATATTTATCATTCCAAATGATATGGCCAAAGTACTCAGGTTTCTTCTTTTTGATGTTGTGAATGACCTCTAGCTCTTTGATCAGGCGTTGGAGTACTTTAGTGTTGAGTATTCTGTCAACCCATGATATTCTGAGCAGGCATCGGCAGCAGCACATCTCAAAAGATCCAAGTTTTTTCGTGGTGTTCTCTGTCAGGGTCCAAGTCGTGCCACCATAAAATAAGACAGAACATACATAACACAGAAAGTAAACCGAGATGGAGATTGATCTTAAAAGTCCCTATTACAGAGAAATTTGCTCATTCTTTTGAATGCAGTTCTTGCCTGTTTAATCTGGGACATAATTTTAACAGCATCATTTCAGCTGTGATCAAGTACGCTGCCAAGATATTTAAAGCGTTGGACTTGCTCCAGTGATGTGCCAGCTAGTGTCAAGTTAACAGGTTGGGATGACACGTTTGCTTATGACCATTACTTTGGTCTTTTTTGTGTTTAAATGTAGACCTGCTGCAGCACTGTGTTCAATCACACAGTTTAGTTATGTCTGCAGATCTTCAGCACTTGTTGCAAGCAGAACAGTTTCATCTGCATATTGCAGATTTATTGTATTGAAGGAAGGAGAAGTAGGGGAAGAAGGAGAATATCTTGGACACGGAATCTATGAGGATGGTATGGGCTCAGTACCCCCCACTCTTTTCCGACTTGCTGAGAACAAGAACCAGATCGCCCTGATGACAGCCGACATTCAATGAGGATAACGTACGAGAAGAAGATAGAAAAGTACAGAATAGAACAGAAGAGAAGAGAGGAAAATAAATATAAACAAACATACCAACCAACCAACCAACCAACCAACCTCATGCCGTAACAGCCTTGATGGGCCTTTATCTACGAACCGCTATTCAGCCCAAAGGCCTGCGGATTATGAGGCAATATGTTGACAGCACGACTAATCCTCTCGGCTGTTATTTTTGGCTTTCTAGACCAGGGCTGCTATCTCACCATCAGATAGCTTCTCAATTGTAATGACATAGGCTGAGTGGGCCTTGAACCAACCCTCAAATCCAGGTTAAAATCCTGGACCTTGTCAAGAATTAAACCCGGGCCCACCGGGTGAGAGCCAGGTGTGCTACCCTTAGAATGTGTCAAGTTTTGAAACTGATATACTGTAGCTTGAAATCACTTAATTTATCTTAAATATTAAATGAAATCTGGATTTGTAAAATATTAAATTAGCTTGGAACCATCTCATTAATATCTTTTAAACATTGAATTAAATGTTAAGACCTATTTTTACATAATTTAAATTTGTTTCAGTTAATTTCTATGTCCAATCAACCTAAAAATTAACCAAATTAGGAACAAATGTAGCAGAAATGATTAAAGCAGTGAAGACCTTGGTCAAAATAATTTAAACTTCACGATTTATTCGTAATAACAAAGTTTTTGAAACCATCAGGAGGGCTGAGAACCCACAATGAATGTTTGAGTATGTAGTAAAGGGTAAACATCAACAAGAAATAAACCAGTTTTGTACGAGGGTTGTGGCATAGGTTATGAAATTAATTCTTTCCGCACAAATGCAGGACCTACCAGACAGATAGAAATATGCAGATGAGAGTGGGGAGCGTACGGTGCTGTGCAATGTATGAATGACTAGTGGAATGACTACCAGGTTTACCACGTATAGGATGTAAAGCAAGGGAACCATCAGTCAGGAAATCTTTGTGCTACATAATGTTTATTGTCAGAGGGTACAGTAACCTTTGCAGTACGCCCTCAAAGTAATCCACTAGATTGTCCGTAACATGTTGCCAATGATGTGGGAGATGCTGTATACCAGTCATCTCACCATGTGTGAATTTTCCAATCTCGTGTTTCACAGTGCTGGCAATGTTCTCTCCATGTCCCAAACCATCTCCTACGCAATGGTTCTTTCACTTTGGGAACAAGGTAAAAATTGCACGGAGACATATCTGTGGGTGTTCCAGTATTTCCCATTGCCAGCGCTCAAGATGTCTCAGTACAGTCTCTGCTGCAATTAAATTGAAATAACAAATAACGTAGTTCAACCTATTCAATACAAGTAAATAAGAAATGTAGTGTTACATTCTTATTTAATTATAAGTGGAAGCGGTACCGATTTCGACCACCAATCTGGGTCATCATCAGCCGAATAAAAATACAAAAATGCATAGGAAAACAACAAATTAAAGGATGAGTCTTTCACAAAAACAGTTGAAGAAGCAATATAAGATAATGGGGATTAACACTGCGCAATTTTGAATAGTAAAATCTAGAAGAAGTAGAAGGTCAGTCACTTATATGAAGTAAGGTGCAATCTTCTGAAGAGTAGCATAACACACGCAATATTGCGGCACTGTGCCTCAAAATGTTTACGAGAAGAGGTGAACAGTTAAGTGGGCCAGCCTGCATATACTATCAGGTGCGAAGTCACAACACAATTGAATAAATATGAAGTCCCAAAATTGTGTAGAAGTCGAAGACGAGTCGCTTGATTGAAGCGAAATGCTAGCTCCTGAAGATCAGCGCAACATATTCAATGTCCGGCACTGTACTTTTAAATGCCGACGAAACTCTGAATAGCTTAATGATCATGCCTGTGTTTCGGTTGCGAAAATGTATATAATACAATTTAATATAATTGAAGTACGTAACTATGATCTTGTAGATTCTTTAGAACAGTTGCGGTCTGTCATAGTCATGGAGAAGGGTGGCATTGTTTCGGCTTGTAGCTTGAATAGTGTCCATCTTCTGTCCACATCCACAGAATGGGCAATTACTGTCTGCGACCCATCAGTCCCGACAATAACAGGTCTTCCGGACTGTTTCATGTCTCTGCTTGTTTCATGTCCATGTTGAACTGCTGCTGTGTATATCTCATCAGTTTGGTACAGAAGGGCCATTATTCCCTACCTACAGCTTCCACAAGCGGTCTATGGCATTCTTTGGCAATGCGACCCTGGTGAATAGCCAGTTTGATGTATACATACTGTTCTTGCCTCATCACATCCATTCTGCATGAAGCCTGACTCGTTACTGCAGTCCCATTGTGCTGTGTGCGTGGTCCTTGTCCAATGCATGGTAGCATCGTGCAAATGTGAAGAAAGAAAATATTTGCCACGACTTATCCCAACTCTCATATTAAACAAAATAATGGGTATGAGTAGTAGAGAGTTTCATTCTAATATTTCTTTGCTTTCTTTCATTTTTTGATATAGAAGTTCTGACTAGTCTTCTTCTGGTTCTTCCTCCCTATCCAGAAATCCAGTAGTTTTAGAGAAGGTGATGAGGGGGAGGAGATCAAAAGAATAAAGAATGATTCAATGAAGATTACAGGTTAGATACAGATTAGAAAATGGAGAGAGAGAGAGAGAGAGAGAAGGTTACATAAAGGAACAAGTCATACTGAAAAATATACGCAATTGAGAAAAGCAAGAAAAATATGCCAGCAAAAGAAGAAAATGTCTGAAATGAGGATATAACATGTGGAAGAATTAAATCAACAACATGAAATGAGAATTTAATAGAGGAGTAGATAAAATGAAGGTTTTAAGAAGATTAGATTGCTGTAAAATAATGGAACAGTAGGTAGTTAAAAAAGAAGGTAATGCACAGATGGGTTGAACACATTGGACAAGTACAGGAACCAAAAACAGTGTATTTTTAACATGTAACGTGAAATAAACTCACCAATGAAGACGTAGAGTGTGTAGGAAGGCTGAGAGACCCTCCATAAGTACAAGTATACCAACAGTGAGGACAGCCCAGATAGCAAACACAATCCACAGGACAAACCCTCCGGCCCACCCGTCAGACGACAAACCAATTCGAAGAACCATGTTCCATAACACTTCGGACAACTCTGGAAATAATTTTATCCCATATTTAGTAGAGTAGAGAAAAACAGGTAAAATACAGAATTACTAGCAGCATACTTCAATTAGCATTCTAGGATTATGTTCCATTAATAATAAAGAGATTTTCTAATAATTCAATTAGCAGAGGATTTTTAAAAATTCTTGACTTAAATTTGAATATAGCATTACAAATCATTTAATATTTCAATAGGCTACATAGTAAGAATATTTGAGTCAAATGATGCATTGGAAATATATATAATGGAACCAATAATGTTAATTATTCCAAAAAATCAGTTCAATATAATTGAATTAAATTTTGACAGCATGCAAAAACTTCTGAATGAGGCATTTGCAAAATAATTCTGAAATGCATGTAGAAGGTAACTACAAAAGGAAAGATTACATAGGTTCAAGTTCATTTTAGTTTTCCCCACAAGAACATGTAAAACAGTTGTTTCAATCAATAAAGAAATGAGATGAAGGTTTAATAACAGATATACTATGAAAAATTTCTAAATAGGTTCTTAGCTGCAAGTACTTACGGGCATGAGCAAGGGACAGGGCCCACAATCGCAAGTAGGAAGCTGTGTGAGAGACAGAACCCAACACATACTCAATAGTGTGAATGCCTTGGTGGATAAATATCTCTGTCACATCATGATCTTCTTCCTCTTTTGGTCCAGCCACATTCACTTGCCCATGAACAATAGCTGCCTCAGCATCTCCATTTTCATTTCCCACAGGATGCATGTGGTTACTGTTCAACTGAAAATAAAGAATTCATGAACAATTTACAGATGATTAATCACCCTATTCAAATGGATAAGACAAGAACATGACTTGTTTTACTCCTCTAGAAGAGCATTGCCATCAGATCAAGTTGGATGCAATAGCATTCTTACACTTAAAGGGGAAGTACCATATAAATGTAAATAATCTGTGCATATTTTTTCTCGAATTTTGCGAAGAAAAACGGATGCACAAATTATTTCACCACAAACAACAGAATCCATTGTACTGCAGCACTATCCAGCCTTGGTCTGTGTGGCATCAGCAGCTCGTTAGAAGTGAAGTGTCAACCATGTATGAAGTATCGCTACAAGTACTTGTTATCGCTTGTGCATAGCTACAGAAAAGCTCAGGGTTACTGAAGATTAAAAATGCTCAGCAGGAAGAAAGTATAATCTTGGAGAGACATCATTTGGGGCTGGCAAAAAACAGTACTCTCCAAGCATTTCACAGCCGAAAGTGAAGCATCCAGACCTCGAAAGAGGGCTGTGCGATTATGCAAATATGAGAATACAGATAAATTATAAGTCAAATGTGTAAACTGAAAGATTTAGCTATAGCCGAGGAATTAAGCATCACTGGTTTCAAAGCCAGCCGGGTCAGGCTAAAAAGACTTTTTAATCGCAATGGATAACGCTTCTTGGAGAAGAACTAGCATCACTACTGCTTTCGAAGAAAAGGCAGCATATTTTCATCTCCATGTAATTTATGTCAAAAACAGTCATATACAGTGAAACCTCGTTGGTGCGTTCCTAATTAACACGTTGTAAATTAGAAGTCCTGATTCTCATCATATTAAATCGATATAAAAATACCTCGCTTATCACGTCACTTTTTTTTTTTGTTTTTTTTTGTTTTTGCTATTACCGCTTAGTACAATCACATTTTTCCCAGTCCTGAAAATTTTATTTTTCATCCCTTGGGAAAGAAACACGATTTCCAAATCAGGTAAGATCCGTCGCCACAATTGCGTGATTACGTAAAAAGGCCTTAAATTCTTAAACTTCACAGGATAAGTTGCACATTCGGGGAATAAGCTGTTAGCCTCAGGAATGTTCAATTTTGCTTGCCAATTAGCAGCAAGATTGCTGAATAACACAGCGAGTCTATTTGTGCTTGTATTTCGCATTCCATTCAGAAGTTAGAAATTTATTTTGTATTGAGTGGTATAGTGAAGTGTAGCGAATGTATGTTGCATGATAGCCTGTATCAGGATTAGGAACATACGAGGGGGAATCAAATACACAGTTCAAAAAAATTAGGGGAACATGTTTTGTAACGTCTGGTAGGTGAAGATTAATTTGGCAGATGGGGTTCCAATGGTCGTACAGCACACCTTGAGACCTTAGCTACTCAGGGTATGTAAGATAGGAAACTTAAAAGGGTCCACCTTTTCAAAACAAATAAATGTTATAGTTTTATTTACAACATATATTTACACTTGGAACTAGTTTCGACGCTGTTTGGTGTCGTCTTCAGCCAAAATGTAGGAAATAGGCATAGGCGAAAGCATGCAGACATTTATATTATACATCAAGATGTTAAATCAGTGTGATTAAATGAGACATGAAATCGTGAAGTACAATGTCAGTTTCAAAATGGTCATGAAGGGTGAGTCAAAATTGTATAAACATGAGATAGGGTTCAAAAACATAATCACTTAAAAAACATATAAACTGTAACAAAACCACACGGAAGTTCGAGATGATTGGCATTGGAGATTCAAATTATTTCAGACACTCTTCCATTGAATGTTGCCTGCCGCGAGTGTAGTGCAAAACATAGGTTCGATTTCAATAAACACAATCGTCTCAAAAATGCACATAACATTTTAAAAATATTTTTGGGTTGAGATGAAATTTGGCAGTTAGGGATTGAAATCACTTATTCACTAAGCGTCAATTCAAAACCAGCTGTGAAGGGTGAGACAATTGCATAAGCGTGAGTTTGGACTCGATAAATGCGAATGCAACACACTCAAAACTGTAGGCTCGTGATGGATTTGGCACATAAAGGTCTGCGTTCACTCATTCATTGAATGGCACTGGTGCGAGTGTAGTTCAAATACGAGATAGGATTTAACAGAATCAAGCCTCGTAGAATTGCACGTGACTTCTGAACTCATGGTGCGAGATGAACTTGGCAGTAAAGGTTTGAATTTGTAGATATTCAGTAATGCCACTTCAAAACAGTCCATGAAGGGTGAAACAAAAGCTATAACTCACACGAGTTAGGACTCGTTAAATACTACCTTCAAATACAAATAACATATTCAAATTTTTCGTAGTACAAGGTGAAATTGGCAGTTAAAGAATTAAAATTTGTAGACACTTCTTCGTCGGATGCCATATAGGTCAAGCGCAGCACAAGTATGAGACAGGGCTCAACATATCCAAACTTGTACAAATGCATATAACATATCTAAATCCAAGTGTGAGATGAACATGGTAGTTAAAGAATCACATTTGTTGAGGGTGTAGTAAACATATTCAGCTCGATAAGAATACAAAATTCGAATTAAGGAAGACGTTCCTCTGAGAGCTTAGAAGTTGACTCTGCTAATATTTGTGGTCTATTGTTGCAACATTACGTGTAAGGTGGGGGCAGTTTCTATGATGTTTATTGCGGGACCTAAGGCGGTAAAGCTGTGGCGCGAGATGTTTTTTAAGTGATTATGTTTTTGAACCCTATCTCATGTTTATACAATTTTGACTCACCCTTCATGACCATTTTGAAACTGACATTGTACTTCACGATTTCATGTCTCTCATTTAATCACACTGATTTAACATCTTGTATAATATAAATGTCTGCATGCTTTCGCCTATGCCTATTTCCCACATTTTGGCTGAAGATGACGCCAAACAGCGTCGAAACTAGTTCCAAGTGTAAATATATGTTGTAAATAAAACTATAACGTTTATTTGTATTGAAAAGGTGGACCCTTTTAAGTTTCCTATCTTACGTTCTCAGTTCAATACGGACAAAAATGAAATTCTTAGATTTAAATACTCAGGGTATATCAAATCGAAGTTATACTCCATCTGTAGGCGTAGCCATGCATTAAACTGTCAGGTGACCCCTCAAAACAAAGTGAATAGCAGTACGTCCGTGTGTCGTTATGAGGTGCACAGACTACTGCTGTCATTTGAGAACGTTGTACGTCAACCAGCACATCCCACGAGACATCTGAGACATCTTAATGAGGTTCAAGTCGCACGGGCCGTCACTTTGATCCAGGAAGGATGGACTTTTCGTCGTGTTGCTGTGTATCTCAATATCTCTCCGTTAGTTATTCAATGCTTGTAGAATTGCTACAATGACACAGGCCAGTTCACAAGTAGGGTTGGACAAGGTCGTGGACGCATGACAACCCCACAGGATGACCGATATCTGACCATCTGCGCATTGCGGCGTTGTTCAGCAACTGCCAGAGAACTGCAACAAGACCACAGGAGGGTCACTGGAGTCACGGTGTTTGACCAGACAGTAAGGAACAGGTTAAGAGAAGTGTCCTTACGACCCAGACGCCCTGTTTGTAGTGCCCCGTTTAACGCAGCAACATCATGCAGCTCGCCTTCCGTTTGCCCATACCCACGTCAACTGGCAACTTCGCCAATAGAGATGCCATGGTGAGCAGTACGTACCAAATGTTTTCCAAGAAGGCAACTGATTCGGACAAGGTTCTATGATTGTGTGGGGTGGCATCAGTATCGATGGCCGTAAGGATCTTGTCGTCATCTGTGATAATCTTACCGCTGCGGGGTACATCGAGCAGATACTGCTACAGCATGTGATGGTTGCTGCATACGGTGTTGGCCCTGAATTCGTACTCGTGCACAATGCCAGGGCTCATGTAGCGCGCATCACGAGAACTGACTTGTGAGAACTGGACATTCAAGAGATGGAATGGCCAGCAGCGAGTCCCGACCTTAATTCCATCCAGCATGTGTGGAACAGGCTTGACAGAAGTGTTTGTGGGCATCCTGTTCCACCACAGACTCTCCAAGACCTTGAACAGGCTCTCATTGAAGAATGCGACCTGATACCGCAACATGACCTCCGTCGACTTACACGGAGCATGCCACGTAGGTGCCACACTGTGATAAATGCTCATGGAGGACATGTTCATGAGCAAGCAAAGATGCACATATGGCCATCCCTTGATTTTTTCCCCACTCATTTTCTCTACGTTGCACCGACACAGATAGGTCTTATGGTGACAATGGGATAGGAAAGGCCTAGGAGTGGGAAGAAAGCAGCTGTGACCTTAAGGTACAGCCCCAGCATTTGCTCGTGTGAAAATGGGAAACCACGGAAAATCATCTTCAGGGCTGCCGGCAGTGGGGTTTGAACCCACTATCTCCAAAATTCAAGCTTACAGCAGTGTGACCTTTTTGACCTTTCCCACTGAATGCAAATGTCACATGATGGTTAAATGGTCATCCATCACCTTTGCCAATCCTCGGGACACCCAATTTTTGAAACTTTCCCACCGAATGCAAATGTCGCATGATGGTTAAATGGTCATCCATCACCTTTGCCAATCCTCAGGTACACTGAATTAGATCATTGAGGATTAAGCTGTTTAAACGGGTTTCACCAAACCTCGAAGGTCTACCTGAATGTGATTTGTCACTCATATCAAAACACCACCTCTTAAAACTAGAAAATTTTCTTGCAGTACTCTCTCCAATGGCATTGTCCTCATACACAGTGCAAATGTTTCTAGGTGCCTATGCCCCTCTGTTAAACTCAAAGAGAAGAATACGTCAAATGTTACAACCAGAGCACCAACACTCTAAAGTATTACAGACTTATGTGACAACCTAATAGAAAGGCAGTAAACTTTTATATTTTTGCAACTATTTACAGAACAATTTATTTCCACATGTGTATCTTAATTCACTGTCTAGAAATTTTTCACCATTACATTAATAGACTTGTCAAAAATATGTTAGACTGCAATGGTTTAAAGGGAAGATAATTTGAAAATGTCTCTGTAGATCAAATAAGCATCTAGGTTGCTGGTCCCTGCTTTACAGAAGCAAACACCTCAAGAATACTTACTGGAACATGCATTTTCCTTTGATTTCTTATTAGTAGTATGGGTTTGGCCAACAACATCCATGGGACACACAGCAGTGCACAAACCACAAGCAGGGTCTGGATAGCTCCCTAGAAGACAAAAAAGATATCATGGAACTCTACCTTTCGTGTATACCATGAAAAGCTGAGGAATTTCAGTCAAGTTATTATTATTATTATTATTATTATTATTATTATTATTATTATTATTATTAATGCACACACAATTTTCATGTAATTCTTATATTCTACACAACCAATTATATTATACAATTATATATTATTACTGAACAAATTTTTCTATAAAATATATTTATGTTAATACATACTTTCAATAATCCTGTTATAAATACATTTTTTTTGTAATTCTATAAATTTGTCTTACATAGATTTAAATTTTTCTTTATTCCAATTTTTTAATTCAGTTGAAAATTCATTTTAAATCCTGTAAATAATCATGAAAACAATTTTCAAGCATGAATGCCATTAAAATCAGATACAGAATTTTGTTAACAAACGCTTGGAGTCCTGCATTCAACTGTACATTACCAGGTTTTCACCAGACAAAGCCCACTGTTAAGAAAAGTTTCTGCCAAGTTTTAGCAAGTTGAAAGGTAATTGTAAATTTTTATATTTTTGGAGCTTTTGATGAGTACGCATCGCTTAGTGACCTTGACAGCATGTTAGGTCTCTCTCTTCGAAGGAGAATACCTCCACAAAATGAAGTAATGCATCAGACTCTTACAGTCCCTCAGTCATTGGAGTTACCTCTATTAACTCACACTGCTTATAGAGTACTGGTACACCAGTGAGGTTACTGGTAAGAGCCGATAGTGAAGGCAAGTGTTAATTCTAGTTTACAGCAATATGTTAATGAATTTAATGGAATTTTTACAAGGGATAATCTGTAAATGGGGATCATCAACCTCATGTCCTGCAGCATTTAGCATGTAATAACCATAGAAATGGTCGTTTAATGTGCAACCTCTACACAAGTTTTCAGACGAAGCAACTTTCACTTCACATTCCCCTTTTTTCAACAAGTTCTGAATATTATGCAGATTATGCAAAGCTTTTCAGGTATTCCTTTTTATAAATTGAAAGTCCAGAGCTTAGAAAGTTTCTTATTAAATACATTTTGACACACAGACGAGATTTCAGAGCTCTTTGAGATAAATACTGGGGTCTGACAAGGGGATGGTCTTTCTCCACTTTTTTCAATTTTCTAAGATAACAGAGAATGGAGAAAAATCACTGAACAAAGAAGATAATTAAGATCAGTTTTGTTTCGACCCCAAATTCAAAAGGAGAATATGTTGTTGTCTGGCTTTCGCAGATGAATTAGCTATCTTTTGCCAACATCATCAGTTTGGCAATCGGAAAGATGAACCATCTTAAAGTAACAGAGAAAGTAGGACTGAAAACCTCCTTTGAGAAAACTAAGTACACGACGAACATCAGTCATGGGCCGCAGTGGAAGAAAACTGACCACAGGAAGACTGGACGAGTCAAGGAGTACTTGGATGAAGTAATCCAAGAGAATGGTCTAGAAGAAGCTACCAATATCCGGATCTGGAAATTGCAGCAGGTGTACCAACTGACTAAAAATATCTACAATAAGATCTGAATATAGGAGCTATACTAAGACAATTACAGCACGATTGTTAGGCCAGAAGGTTTGTATGCTTCAGAGACTCTGTGCCTGAATCAAAAGGGACAAGTCAACCAGTTACTTAAAAGAGAACACAGGTTATTAAGAAAGATCTTGCATAACAGATGGGTTGATGGGCAAGGTCGATTAAGGTCCAATAAAGAAGTATAGAGCAAGACAGAACTAATAACAACAGCAATTACAAACGGATGATTGCTGGATTGCTATTCTACAGGTCATCTTTCATTATGACTAACAAGTGGCTCATGAAGAAAATCTGGAATTTTTTCAAAATGGCGCCCGGTAATGACGACGTAGTGTTTTATTCTCCGAATAAATTAACCGTAAAATGTGACGAAAAGTGCGGAAAATGTCGAAGATTAGTGAAAAATGGAATGTTGTGTGATTCATGTGATCGATGGTGGCATTATAAGTGCGGAAATTGCCCTAGAGACGTAAAAACTAATGAAAATGTTGACTGGATTTGTGAGCAGTGTGTTCGGAATGTTGTTGTTGGGGACGGCGTTGACGAAGCACCGAAAACAGTCGATGAGGAATATAAAAGTGCATTAGAAATTATAAACATTCTACAAAAGGACAATGAGACTCTTAAAGTTGAAAATCAAGAATTAAAAGAAAGACTGCGATCGCTAGAATTTGGGACTGACCATTCTTCGAGTGATATACCGGCACAAGTAACAAACTCGAGCACGTGGTGTCAAGTAGTTCGTGGATGGCCGGCTAAGAAGAAATCTACAACTGAATTTCCGGAAATAAACATCAGAAATAGGTTTTCTGCCCTAAATACTTTACTTCTGGAAGAAAGTGATCGCGCGCGTGAAACCAAATCATCGCGATCCGCTGCCGTTGCCGTGCCGAGTTTAAAATTTAGGCCTAGAATTCAGATTCAAGACCCAGTTAGGCCTAAATCAGCGACGGTAGCTGTGTTTGGTGATAGCCAAGGAAGGGGAATTGCGGGAGTGATTAACGACGAGAATATAGCAGCAACCGGAGAAATATATCCAGGAGCTTCTATCAGCAGTGTTGTGGAAAACGTAGAAGCAGCAACTAGGAACTTCGGGAGCGGCGATGCAGTGCTTATCATCGGTGGGACGAACGACGTAGCTCACGACGACGCCAAGAATGTAAGATCACAACTTAAACATACACTAGGGAAGCTGACCCACACTAACGTTTTTGTAGTGAACGTGCCCCACAGGCATGATTTGAGTAGAGACTCGTGTGTGAACATTGAAGTGGACAAGGTCAATACAGATACTGTTAAAATTTGTAAACATTTTCGGAATACTCAGGTTATTGAATGCAGCAGTTTTGAGAGATACTGTTATACAAAACATGGCCTCCATCTAAACAATTCAGGTAAACGAAAGATAGCAAATATTGTTCTAGATTTTATTAATCTTAAGATATGTACTGACCAGGAAAACTAGCAGAAAGAGCCAGCTGTACTTCAAGCTGGCTCAGTCAACTAGAAAAAGAAACTCAGGATAGTAAGGAATTTCAAGTTACCCAATTGCAACAGTCAAGTTTTAGGGAGGAAGGGGGTCTGAGATTGCTCTTGGTAAACTGTCAAAGTGTAGTAAATAAACAATTAAAATTCAGTACATTGATGGAATCTTATGAGACTGATGTGGTGATAGGAGGAATTGTGGTTGAAAGAAGGGGTGGGTAATAGAGAAGTATTTCCGTATTTCCAGAAGGGTACACAGTCTATCGTAGAGACCGAGGAGATAAAAAGGGAGGGGGGGGGTGTTTATTCTGGTGAAGGAAACTTACTGTTCACATGAATGGTTTACCGATGAAAGGGATGAAATATTAGGGATAAAATTAGTTTGTGATAATATGAAGGAGGTGGGAATTATAGGAACATACAGGCCTGGAAGAGAGGAAAGAGACATGGAAATCTTTGAGAAAATAATAGATTATACTCGTAAAAACAATAATAATGATATGGTAATAATTGGGGGAGATCTAAATTTGCCTGAAGTTGAATGGAAAGGAGCTGCAAGTGAAGCCCACGAACAGAAACTGGCAAATAAGTTAATTTTGGAGGGAGGATTTACACAAGTAGTACAAGAACCGACTCATCTCAATAACTTACTAGATGTATTCTTGGTTAAACCATGGGAAATTGTTGATAAAACTGAGGTAATTGAAGGAATAGGAGACCATAAGGCTGCAATAAAGGATGTAGGGCTCGTACCAAAAAGGCTTAATAAGAGGGTTACACAAGACAAGAAATTGTACAGAAAAACTAAACTTGATGAATTTGGGACTTACCTTAAATCACAATTCAGTTGTTGGATAAGTGAAGGGAGTAATGTGGATACACTTTGGGCTAAATTTAAAGGAATCATTTGGGAAGGAGAGAAGAGATTTGTACCTGTTAAGGGTAAAATGACCTCATACCCTGTTTATTATACAAGGGAAATAAGAAAATTAAAAAGAAAATGTAGAATAGTAAACAGGAAAATCAAAGAGGGTAGGGAGAATAGAGAAACTAGAAAACAGCTAATGAGGGAAATGAATAGAGTGAAAAAGGAAGCAAAAGAGAATTACATGAATGGTATACTTCAAGAGGGTAATGACCACAAAGGGAAATGGAAAAAGCTGTATTCATATATCAGGAATCAAAAAGGAAAAGGAATCCAAATTCCTACAATGGTGGGAGAAGGGGGTGAACACTATTTAACAGATACTGAGAAAGCAAACCTATTTAGTAGGGAATTCAGAGATTCAGTAGAAGATTGTCAGTAGTTGGAAACAGTAACAGAAGATAGAGAGGGAGAGAGACAGAGGGAAACAAGAAGCTTCTCATTCACAAACGAAGATATTTTCAGAGAAATCCAACTGCTTCAGCAAGGAAAAGCACCAGGAAGCGATCAAATTACTGGGGAGGTATTAAAGACAATGTCATAAATAATAGTGTAATACCAAAGGAATGGAAGGAATCTATAATAATACCAATTTAAAAAGGAAACCAGAGAACTACAGACCAATCAGCCTGACCAGTATAGCTTGTAAAATACTGGAGAGTTTTATATCAAAGTACATCAGAGGGATATGTGATGATAAAAATTGGTTCATGAGGAGCCAGTATGGATTTAGAAAGAAATTTTCTTGTGAGGCACAACTGGTGGGATTTCAGCAGGGCATATCAGATCAGTTGGATTCAGGAGGTCAGTTAGTTTGCATAGCCATAGATCTTACCAAAGCCTTTGATAGAGTGGAACATGGAATATTATTGAAGAAATTGGAGGGAATAGGAATGGACGTAAGGGTTACAAGTTGGATAAAAACATTTCTAAATTCAAGGGTTCAGAAAGTCAAAGTAGGAAATAATGTATCTCAGGAAGAGAAAGTTTGGAAGGGAATTGCACAGGGTAGTATAATCGGTCCGTTACTTTTCTTAATATACCGTACGCAAATGATTTAGGGAACAATAACATCAAAAATAAGATTGTATGCAGATGACATAATTGTTTATAGGGAAATAAACAACATTGAGGATTGTTCAGAATTACAAAGGGACCTTGAAAATATCCAACAATGGGTTGAAGAAAATAATATGAAAGTTAATGGAGGCAAATCAACTGTTACAACTTTTACAAACAGGAGCTTTAAAACTGAATTTGAATATACTTTGGATGAGGTAGTTATCCCAAAAGATGGCAAGTGCAAATACTTAGGTGTGAGATTTGAAAGTAATTTGCACTGGAAGGGTCATCTTGATGACATTGTTGGGAAAGCATACAGATCGTTACATGTCATAATGAGACTACTTAAAGGATGCAACAAAGAATTAAAAGAAAAAAGTTACTTGAGTATGGTTCGTCCATTATTGGAATATGCAAACAGTGTTTGGGATCCTCACCAAGAATACCTAATAAAAGAAATAGATAGTGTGCAGAGGAAAGCAGCGAGATTTGTAACAGGGGATTTCAGGAGAAAGAGTAGTGTATCAGAAATGTTAAAGGAACTTGGGTGGGAAACTTTAAGTAATAGAAGGGAGAAATCTAGAATTATAGGATTATATAGAGCCTATACAGGAGAAGAAGCATGGGGAGATATCCGTGAGAGGCTTCAGTTGGAAAATAATTATATCGGCAGGACTGACCACAAATATAAAATTAGAAGGAATTTTAGCAGAAGCGATTCGGGGAAAATTTTCATTCATTGGGAAGGGCGTGAAGGAGTTTACCAGGGGTAGTGTTTGATCCTTTTCCAAAATCTGTACAGATATTCAAGAAGAGAATAAACAGCAACAGAGAAAATAAATGAAGTGTTAGAGGGCATTCGACCAGTGCAGGTTATTGTAAATTAAAAAAAAATGTGTGTGAATAAATTAATTCCATCCCCTGGTCTAAGGAGTTTGGACAGCCAAAATAGGAGACTGCCTGTAGGGGTGAAGTACAGTGGGGACTTCGAGGGCCCTGGGACCGCTACGGTAGCTGTGAAGGCCCTTCAGGAACTCTGAAAAGTGGTGGCAAAAGGGGCTCTGGTTAAGACGCAGCAGGTCGTTATGCTACTTAGGATCCAGAACGGGTAAAAAAAAAAGTAAATAAATAAATGCAATGTAAATATTAATCTTATACCAGTTGTATAGTATCATTTGAAGTAATTCCACATACTGTATATCAGTTGACTATATTTGTAAGTAGTACAGGAGATATTATAAGTAGAATTTTGTAAACAATATAAATTTATTAAGGATGAGCTGTGTGTTTAATAGAAAACATTGTTAGCGTAAATTGTATAATATTGTATTATAGGAAAATTTTCTTCTCTTGTTAATTTAATATTAGTGCTTGACAATAATGTATTTTAGTGTACCATTTGCCACCGAGGTAGACACCTCATTTGCAAATAGAGATTTTGATTTGAAGATACAAACTGAAAAAATTAGTATGGTCATTAAAGTGATCTATGTACATGAGTAAGAAGCTAAATATTATGTACATTGCACTATAATAATAATAATAATAATAATAATAATAATAATAATAATAATAATAATAATAATAATAATCACACAACCTATCATATGTCATCATACACACGAAACAATCAGCGGTATTCAACAGGTAATCTCTACATGCAGCCTTAAATTTTGATATTGAGTCTGAGTTCCTGACACCAGCTGGGAGTGAATTCCAAAGTCATGACCCAGCCACAACAAAGGATCTGTTATATATTGAAGAGTGGTTGATGGGAATAGCGAGGGAAGTGCCAGATCTTGCGTTACAATTATGGAATGAGGATAATAAATGGAATTTTGAAGAGATGTATTTGGGTAGATTTTCCTTCAGAGTTTGATATATCAACGTAAGTATCTGGAATTTCCATCGCCTCTAGGGTTTCAGCCAGGAAAGAAATGTACAGTGAGGGGTTATGTGAGCATCGTAACTTAAGTTAAAAACCAATCCAAGACCAGAGTTCAATGCTTGTTGAAGTTTCATAGTTAGTTCACGGGTCGCATCAACAAGGACAATGTCACAGTAGTCAAGTATTGGTAGTATCAAAGTTTGGAGTAGTTTTATCTTTACATCTTGTGGCAAAATGGCCTTATGTCATTTCAGAGGGTGTAGTGTCGCGTACATCTTTCTACATGTACTTCTTACGTGTGCAGACCAATCAAGAGTTTCAGTCAGGGTCATACCTAGGTTCCTTACTGAACGGGATTACGGTGGCATTTAATGTCACCGGAGGAATAGCATAAATTTCAGACATGATGTTTAATAAATTTCTGAGAACCGATAATGGCTGAGATTTTTTGGGGTTGAGGAGGAGAGAGTTTTCACTGGCGTACACACCGAGTTGTTGAAGGTCGGAGTTAATATCTCTTATTGCATTCGATATATCATTAATATTAACGTGGCAGTAAATTAGGAGGTCGTCGGTAAAGAGGTGATATCTATTATACGTTATTTTAGAGATGTCATTAATATAGAGGACAAACAACAAAAGCAACAATAATAATAATAATAATAATAATAATAATAATAATAACAACAACAACAACAATAATAATAATAAACTCCACCATTGATGGCCCTAAGCCTGGGGCCTCATCGCGCAAGTGATGGATGAAGAGTACGAATATCCTTGTTAAAAGAGACTTTGGCTTTGTATAGGAGCACCCAGTGAAGACTTCTGCCCAAGGTTACAGGTGACACCCGATCAACTGTTTTCGATGTGGAGAGGAATACCATCAATATCCTGAGTGATAATCCACTGATGCCCACAATAGCAATGCAACCAGACTATCGGGTTCTGAAGTACAGGCCTACTACGGAAACAGAGGGAGTCAGACTCGTGGCAAACTTCCCACCAAAACTAAGGCATACATAGGCACACTGAACAATGACACTAATCAGAGCAGGGAAATTACTGGAGTTAGAAACTATGCTAGACTAACAGAAGATTCAGATACTGGAAATCTAACAAACCCATACAACAGACAACATAATAGACTTCGGTGACTATAGACTCCAAGAGCAATCCTGGGAATGACCTTCACTGTCAATGAGAGGATCCTCCAATCCTCCAATAAACAACAGACTGATGACTATGAGGCTCATAAATGCTAATAAGTCATACATTATGATGATAAACACACACATCAGTGCACCAAGATAACAAGAGAAAAACCAGGAATTGAAAAGTACTGGAACAAACTAGATAAAACCACGAGAAAAATCCCTAAGTGAGATTTAAACCTGTTAATAGGTGACTTCACCACAATTAGGCAGAAAAAAAAAAGATTCAGAGGAACAATAGGACAATACCCAGGATACAGGTTCACAAACAATAATAGCCAGACTGGTCGAGCTATGTACACTAGTGTTCAAAAGAAGCATAATCACGAAACGAGGCCATATCGCCTGATAGGAATGTCAAAATGGATTGCTGAACAAACGGAAGCTGAATTGCACACCATATGTCACACAACATGTCGAAAAAAACAGTGTCAGAAAGATTCTGACTGTTAAGGTACACCTTTGACAACAACTAACAGAACTTGGCAATGTCTTCCACAACAAAATATGCGGCCACACATGCTTCGCAGCGACGTGGCATGTTCTCTATCAGATGGTCTAAGAGCTCTTGTGGCAGTCGATCTCATTCCTCCGAAAGGGCAATGCGAAGGTCTTGGAGGGTCCTTGGTGGAGGCTGACTGGATGCAATTCGCCTCCCCAATGCATTCCAGGCATGTTCTATAGGATTCAGATCTGCAGACCTCGCTGGCCAATCTATGCAATGAATGTCTTCCCCAGCCAGAAATTCATCCACCAGAGCAGTGCGGTCGGACATTATTGCAAGTAATCAGCTTCATTTTCCGTATCAAAATCTAATCACAGAGAGTTACAATAATTGAAAATCTTCCACCTTTTTGATACTTTTTGACATTATCGTCCATTAAGAGGAAGACTGGACCAACCACACCTCTGAAGAGTTGAACATGTGGTCTCAGTACCTTATCCCTGTATCTGCGAGCGTTAACAATGTTCCTCTGACCACCCATGAAGATGTGAAGGTCCGTACGGCCAGTCAACATGATGTCGTCCCACACCATGACGCCACCACCACCACCACCACCATACTGGTCCCGTTCCACGATATTCCTGTGGTTGTATCGGCTACCTGGTTCTAATCAGATTAATGTGCAACGGGAATCATTCTGCAAACTGAAACTGGATTCATCTGTGAAGAGCACATATCTCCATTCATTCATGGTCCAGTTTCGATGTTGACGGCTTCACAGTAAACAGGCCCGTCTCTGTGCTGGAGTGAGCGGGACGCACACCGCTGAACGTCGAGCAAACAGCACTGCTGTTTTGAGCCTCCGGTACACAGTTTGCCGGGAAACGGCAACCCCTGAGACGGCTGCAAGCTCCACCGACAATTGTCTTGCAGGTGCACTCCGATTTTGTCAGGCGGTTAAGGCCAGATATCGGTCCTGCTGTGGGGTGGTTACCCTTGGTCGACCTGGTACTGGCCTATGACTAACATCTATATCTCTAAATAGTCTCCACAGCCTGGAAATGACACTTTGTGGCACTTCAAGGATACGGCAACGTTGGTCTGTGCCTGGCCTGCTTCCAGGCGGCCGAGTATTCCACCTTTCCAAATGGAGGTCCAAATTGAGTCGTCGTGCCATTATGTTGTCACGTTCACGATGAGGCTACACTCTGCACACTATAACAGGGCAAATACGACAGGGAATATGGGGCGCAGGCACTGGCTGTGTTTACCTTGCGGTTATGCCGCTAGTCAAAGCAGGGAACACTCCTTTCCTATACAGGGCGAACACGTAAGGTTGGTAGGTGCATATGTTTTGCGATTTGCAGTATATTTCCTGTTGCTCTGCTTACTCATAACTTATGTTTAACTTTTGGACACTAGTGTATTTACCAACGTAATACGATAATGTAAACATACTTCAAGAACGATCAAGAAAACAAAGATGTGGCAATAACCGGTGAGAACCTTAGGAGAATACCAGATTGATCGTGCAGCTATCGCACACAAAAACCACAGAGAAATCATGACCATAGAAGTCAGAAGAGGGACAAACAAACTGATCACCATCTCGCAACAATCAAAATCAGGCTAAAACCAAAGAGAACAAACAAGACTGCCACAGGGATACCCAAGTTGAAATATGACAAAACAAAAATCATCAGGAATCAAAGATGAATGGGAGAAGGAGACAGCCACAAGTAGGGAAGAACTAAAAGAAGGTAAGTTAACCAGGAAAGCAAAAGAGAAAATTCCTCTAACCAGAGACGTCCACAGTAGAATGGTGATAAAGCAGAACAGGAAAATAGCTTACAATCGGAACAGCGACAAAACGCATATCAATCTGGTGAGATACATAGAGGTGGGAAGAGAACGACAAGATACATCAGAAGTCAAAAGAGAATACAAAATGGATCAATTAAATTGAAGAACTGGCAATGAATAACAAAGAATTGTGCAATACTAGCAAAGAACTACTGAATTGTCATGAACCTACAGAGAGATTTCAAAGAATATGGAGGGTTGAGAAGCACCAGATGAATCAGAGATCAAGAGATTGAAAAATTGTAGAACAGCAGATGGCATGGTAGAGAAGATACTGAAGGAAGCCGAGCTGAAAATGATCAGAGAAATAATAAATAATACAAGACATGTGGGAGACCAAAACACTACCAGAAGTCTGGAAGTGCATAGTTATACACCTTTACATAAGAAAGGAGATAGGACTGACGTAAACAACTATAAAAGGATATCTCTACTACCATTTGCATAGTAGATCCTATCACAGGGACTGCTTGATAACACCATAGCTGTTTGTGTTGTCAGTCATATTTTGCCACAAGAGCTGAACGGTTTTTGCAAAGAAAAGGACAAACAACAATATGGAATGAATATTGGACAAATATATGTACACGTTTAGCAAAAATAAAGAGAAAACCGTTGGTTTCGTTTATTTTGTACATGTCGAGTTACACTGATATTTAGAAATTTCATCATGATCCGTATGGAAGTGGGATTACAATAATTGAAATTATTAGGGGTCCACCTATTCAATACAATGACATTTATTAGTGTGAATTAATCACACATCTTTTTACATAAGCTACTAGTTTCAGCACTTCCATCGTGCCATCATCAGCTGAAGAGTCAAATCGGGCAAACACAAACAATCTTAAAAAAAATTAAACACCCATTATAACACCTGACGCGGATTCGGAATTATTTGATAGGATAGTCAGCTATGTGGGAAACGACATGGAAAGAAATGTGATTGTAGCGGGAGATCTGAATTTGCCAGATGTCAATTGGGAAGGAAATGCGAACGACAGGAAGCATGACCAACAAATGGCAAATAAGTTAATATGGGAAGGACAGCTGATTCAGAAAGTGATGGAACCAACCAGAGGGAAAAATATCCTGGATGTGGTGCTGATAAAACCAGATGAGCTCTATAAGGAAACTGAAGTAACAGATGGTATTAGTGATCATGAAGCTGTTTTTGTGGTAGTTAAAAATAAATGTGATAGAAAGGAAGGTCTTAAAAGTAGGACTGTTAGGCAGTACCATATGGCAGATAAAGCAGGCATGAGGCAGTTTCTAAAAAGTAACTATGATCGGTGGAAAACAGTAAATAAAAATGTAAACAGACTCTGGGAAGGGTTTAAAGAAATTGTTGAGGAATGCGAAAATAGGTTTGTACCTTTAAGGGTGGTAAGGAATGGTAAAGACCCACCTTATTATAATAGAGAAATAAAGAGACTAAGAAGGAGGTGCAGACTGGAAAGAAATCGAGTTAGAAATGGCTGTGGAAGTAAGGAGAAATTGAAGGAACTTACTAGAAAATTGAATCTAGCAAAGAAGGCAGCTAAGGATAACATGATGGCAAGCATAATTGGCAGTCATACAAATTTTAGTGAAAAATGGAAGGGTATGTATAGGTATTTTAAGGCAGAAACAGGTTCCAAGAAGGACATTCCAGGAATATTTAATGAACAAGGGGAGTGTGTATGTGAGGATCTTCAAAAGGCAGAAGTATTCAGTCAGCAGTATGTAAAGACTGGTGGTTACAAGGATAATGTCCACATAGACGAGGAGACTAAGGCCAAAGAAGTAATAAAATTTACATATGATAACAATGACATTTACAATAAGATACAAAAGTTGAAAACTAGAAAAGCGGCTGGAATTGATCAGATTTCTGGGGATATACTAAAGACAATGGGTTGGGATATAGTACCATATCTGAAGTACTTATTTGATTATTGTTTGGTCGGAGGAGCTATACCAGATGAATGGAGAGTTGCTATAGTAGCCCCTGTGTATAAAGGAAAGGGTGATAGACATAAAGCTGAAAATTACAGGCCAGTAAGTTTGACATGCATTGTATGTAAGCTTTGGGAAGGCATTATTTCTGATTATATTAGACATGTTTGTGAAATTAATAACTGGTTCAATAGAAGGCAATTCGGTTTTAGGAAAGGTTATTCCACTGAAGCTCAAATGGACTCAAATGGCGGTCAAATGGACTGTATCGCGATTGACCTGTCTAAAGCATTTGATAGGGTGGATCATGGGAGACTACTGGCAAAAATGAGTGCAATTGGACTAGACAAAAGAGTGACTGAATGGGTTGCTATATTTCTAGAAAATAGATCTCAGAGAATTAGAGTAGGTGAAGCTTTATCTGACCCTGTAATAATTAAGAGGGAAATTCCTCAAGGCAGTATTATCGGACCTTTATGTTTTCTTATATATATAAATGATATGAGTAAAGGAGTGGAATCGGAGGTAAGGCTTTTTGCAGATGATGTTATTCTCTATAGAGTGATAAATAATTTACAAGATTGTGAGCAACTGCAACATGACCTCGAAAATGTTGAGATGGACAGCAGGCAATGGTATGTTGATAAACGGGGTTAAAAGTCAGGTTGTGAGTTTCACAAATAGGAAAAGTCCTCTCAGTTTTAATTACTGCGTTGATGGGGTGAAAGTTCCTTTTGGGGATCATTGTAAGTATTTAGGTGTTAATATAAGGAAAGATCTTCATTGGGGTAATCACATAAATGGGATTGTAAATAAAGGGTACAGATCTCTGCACATGGTTATGAGGGTGTTTAGGGGTTGTAGTAAGGATGTAAAGGAGAGTGCATATAAGTCTCTGGTAAGACCCCAACTAGAGTATGGTTCCAGTGTATGGGACCCTCACCAGGATTACCCGATTCAAGAACTGGAAAAAATCCAAAGAAAAGCAGCTCGATTTGTTCTGGGTGATTTCCGACAAAAGAGTAGCGTTACAAAAATGTTGCAATGTTTGGGTTGGGAAGAATTGAGAGAAAGAAGAAGAGCTGCTCGACTAAGTGGTATGTTCCGAGCTGTCAGCGGAGAGATGGCGTGGAATGACATTAGTAGACAAATAAGTTTGAATGGCGTTTATAAAAGTAGGAAAGATCACAATATGAAGATAAAGTTGGAATTCAAGAGGACAAACTGGGGCAAATATTCATTTATAGGAAGGGGAGTTAGGGATTGGAATAACTTACCAAGGGAGATGTTCAATAAATTTCCAATTTCTTTGAAATCATTTCGGAAAAGGCTAGGAAAGCAACAGATAGGGAATCTGCCACCTGGGCGACTGCCCTAAATGCAGATCAGTATTGATTGATCGATTGATCGATAGATGAATGTTAAACAAAATTATGGTACAAGATGATGCTGCACTCTAATATAAAATCCTCTTAAAAATGATGACTGTTTTATACACAGTGTATAGTCCAGCTTGTATATGTCTTTAGTCTTTAATCTTATTGAATATATGCTGCAGAATTTTATTTTCATGTGAGGTTGACATGTGTTTGATCTGTGGTTTGGTGGTTCCGAAAGAATAAATGATTATGTGATGGACTTGGTTAGATCCAAAAAATTGATTCCCACTTCAATATGGGGTTTGGAACTTGAAGAAATTAGAAGTTGAATTAAAGAATGAAAAGAAATGACTAGAATCAAACTCCTCTTGAGCAGCCTGTTTGACCAGCAGACGGAGCTGGAATGACGGATGCGATCATAAGGTTAAGGTTTTAGATACACTTACCTGGCCAGCATACATATTTGTTTCACAGCCTGGTAAGGTGGAATTTGCATTCATTAGGACCATGTTAATGAATGTGATGAGAATTGAAGGAGCACAGTAAGGTGAAGACGTCAAGACTTATACAAGCCAGACTATAAACTATGTGTATAAAACGTCATCAATATTTTAAAAAAAGATTTTATATTAGAGTGCAACATCATCTTGTACCATAATTTTATTTAACATTCATCTATGCAGGTGTTATGTGTTTTAAATTGTTTTAAGATTGTTTGTGTTTGCCTGATTTGACTCTTCGGCTGATGCTGGCACGATATAAGTGCCGAAACTAGAACCTTATGTAAACGACATGTGATTAATTCACACTAATAAATATCCTTGTATTGAATAGGTGGACCCCTAATAATTTCTTTTATTGTAATGTCGAGTTACAATCAGCAGTACAAGCAAAACTCTCAAATAACTGAGAAAATTATGCAATAAGAGCCAAGCAGCTGATTGCAAGAATGAAATAATACCTAACCAATATTCTATTTTTATTTTTCTTTGTGACTGCTTCCTTATAATTGTCCAGTTACTAGGAATTTTAATGGTCTCTGTCTTAGACTTACCTGGCCAGCATACATATTCGTTTCGCAGCCTGGTAAGGTGGGATTTGCCTTCATTAGGACCATATTAATGAATGTGATGAGAATTGAAGGAGCACAGTAAGGTGAAGACGTCAAGGCTGAAACACAAGAACAAAACGACAACTGAGATGAACAGTGCTTATCAGTCATTCATGAAATGAGAACAGTATTTACAGGAACCACAACAAAATAAAAAGGAAAGCTCTCTTCAGACCTCCTTGCTGAATATTGAACACCTGACTACAGTAATTACTACTACTACTCAGAACAAACATCAGGAAGTAGGAATAACCATATGACCTTAGCTACCATCTGCACACATTCTGATCTGATGACATTTGCACTGCCTGTATGTCAATACTGATGTTCTATCTAACATTACCTGACTGTAAAGAAACCAGAACTCTGCTGGGAGATCTTGAGCAGAATTTAAATTAATTTTGTCTAATAAACACTGCAAAACTACGGAGTCCTAGTAGGTGGAGAGGTGATACTCCGACATGGCGCATCCCCAGTGGTGGATACGGGGGTCCTCATCGGTTTACCGGCAGACTTGAGTGAAATAAAATAGCTCTCGCGGACCAAACATTCTCCACAATCTTTTTTAATCATATCATATTTCATTCATCACCTTTCCAGTTCACATCTGAAATTGTAAACCCTGACCACAGTCAGCCTCTTGATCATTGATCAGACAATTGGCCTAATATGGAAAGTCTTCTATTGAAAGAATACACCAGTTTGGACAGCTATTATACAATCATCCAAGCGAAGACACCATGCAGATACGGTGGGGTATCAAGATTAAGGCGAACTGAAACGCGTAGAGACATGATGAACAATCATGCAGACTAATCAAACTAACAATGTACTTAAGTTCAACAAGCCAGGAAAGATCTTGTATTTGGCAACATTAAATATAAATTCATCGATGAAGGTTGGCAAGTTGAAGCATCTAAGTGATATTTTGGATCAACACAAAATTGTGATCACAGCTCTTCAAGAATTACATATTACTGATCAGAACCCAACTGAATCAGGTGGGTATCGTCTCTATAAAGGACTTCCAGGTGAGAGAGTTATGAGGAATGTTCCTCAATTCAGAGTTGGTTTCTTGGTACACAATAGAATTCTAGATTCCACGACTGATTTTTCCTCAAATTCCCCACGAGTAGCATTGCTAACGATTAGAGTAGAAAACAACATATATACATTGATAAATGTCCAAGCACCAACAAATGAAAAAAAACAGAATTGACAAGGAGGGAACGGATCAATTTTGGGATGAACTTGACCAATTGGTTACGAATATACCTGATATTAATATTAAAATTTTACTTGGAGATTTCAATGCAAAGATTGGACACGAGAGGAGATTTCGTGTAGTGGTGGGGCGATGGCCAGCCCATTAATTGACAAACAAGAATGGTGAATTTAATTTTGTATTAACCGTGGACTAATTCTGGAAATTACAAGATTCAAAAGAAAACCACATATATTAATGACTTGGAAATGTCCTAATGTTCAGTTATGCGAGTCTCTGATAGATCATACGGCCATGAATCGTAAATTTATGATGTAAAGGCTTTTCATGGTGTTTATATGTTGATTCAGATCATTACATCTCAAAAATTAAAATCAAATTAATTAATTACAAGATGGTGCGTGCTGTGTGTGTTGTGTAGGAGAGCTCTGTGTTACCAGCCTGAATTAGCAAGATAATTAGCAGACAGGTCCGGCGAGTGTGTGTCAGTAATTACACCAGACAACTGACGTCTAGTTCTAGTAAAAACATGTCCGTAAAAAGTGTAAATAAGCATGTGTCGGACTTTGAAACAAAGTTTGTTAAATGGATGGATGAGTTCCAAGCTCGCTTGGAACAGTTGACATCAGCCAGTGCCAACAGGGCTGCCAACACTAACGACCGCGCCGATGAAAATCTGTCTTCCCTCTGTTCCGAGTTCAAAGACTTTCGCCAGTACATCTCGGCGGAAATTTCTTGTGTAAAGGAGGAGTTACTAGTTGTTCAACAGCGTCTTGACCAGCACGAAGCCAGGGCTGACGAAGTCGAACAATACAGTAGACGGAACTGTCTACTCATACACGGGGTGAAAGAAGAACCGGCTGAGAATGTCTATGCCAAAGTGATAGAGACAGTAAAATCTTACCTACAAGTAGAATTATCGATGGATGACATCGATCGCTGTCATAGATTGGGACCTCTACGCAGATCAGCTGTGGAAGTTGTGACCTCGGGAAACAGGCCGATTATAGTCAAATTCGTCCGGTTTCATGTTCGCGATCGTGTCTGGCGCGCTAAGAAGCTCTTCAAAGGCACCAAACTATTGGTTACGGAGTCATTGACTGCTTCTAGAAAAGATCTGTTAAATCGAGCCCGAGACCAGCTCGGAGTGCATAACGTTTGGACCCAGGAAGGAAGAATCGTAGTCCTAGGCAGAAACAAAGACAAATTCACTGACCACTAAAGCAGAACTAAAAGCTGTTATTTCAGGGCTAGGTGATTAGTAGAGTACATGACTCATGGATTTACGTTTTAATTATAAGTGGTTTTATTATAAGTTTAGTGTGAGTGAATGTTTAAATGATTCAAGTGGCTTACGTAGGCAAGAGGAAACCATGGTAAGTTGCCCTCTGTTTATTTTTGATTATGGCTAACACAGGTAATAACGTAGCTTTCTCCCTGGGCAGGGTAAACAACCTTCACCTTGATACTGAACCCTCCCACCCTTTTCTTTCCCTGACCCCGTCTCACCCCGCCCGCAGTCACCTGGAGAGAGAATTCTCGTACTTTCCCCGCTAATTACTGTGTGCCCATGTCAATGCTCAGTCTATAATTGCCCATCACACTGAGCTGAAAGCTATTTTTGAAGGAAGCATGGTAAAAGTTGTAGCAATTAGTGAGAGTTGGATGAAGGACTCAGTCCCTCTCAACTCGGTAAATATAGAAGGATTTAATGCAGTTTTTCACAATAGACCGAACCACCGTGGAGGAGGAGCAGCTCTATACTACAAAAACAATTTAACGGGGAAGATTATGCAAACTTCGACATTATCTACTGACACCTTAACTGAATATATGTTTGTAGAACTATCTGTTGATAAGACTAAAGTACTGATTGGAGTTGTTTACAAACCACCAAAAGCAGGAAACTTCACCGACTTCGAAGAAAAGTTACTACGACTCGTACCTACCTACGAACATGTACTCATATTTGGCGACTTTAACACAAACCTGTTAATAGACTCCGTTGAAGCAAATCGTTTACAGAACATATTTACCTCTTGTAACATGCCAGTGTTGCCACTTAACCCCACTCACCACGTGCACACGGCTAACGGATCCTCACACACTCTAATAGATTTACTTATCACAAACAATCCTCAGAAAATACTGAAATACGGACAAACTTCTGTACCTGGTATATCATACCACGATCTCATATATTTAGCTTATTCTTTGAAAGTTCCCAAAACAAAGCCGAAGTGGATAACCTATAGAGACATGAAAAAGTTAAATCCTCAACAATTGATACAAGATGCTAATCTCTGCCCGTGGGACGAAATACTGCACTTGACGGACAATGACGAAAAAGTAAAGAGGTTTAACACATTATTGTTGGGCTTGTATAACAAACACGTACCTAAACGTACTGCTAGGGTGACTCGCAAAGCTGCTCCATGGTTATCTAATGACATTAAGTCCGCAATGGCTGAACGAGATGCACTACACAGATGTTACAAGCAGACATTATCAACTGAAGATTTTGAAAAGTACCGTGTGCTTAGAAATAAAGTTAAACAAATAATCACAAATGAAAAATATGCGTACTTCCAACAATTAGCCAGTAACTTGAACACAAAAAGTACCTGGAAACAACTCAGATCCGTAGGTATTGGGAGGCAAACTACAAACTCCAATACGCATGACATAAATCCAGATGAATTAAATGCCCACTTTACTAGAGAAATAGTTAATACCCACCCTCATATTATACAAACAACAATAAATTCTCTCCAGTCTACTCCGTTGCCACAATGGCCTTTGTTTGAATTTCGTAAAGTAAATGAAAACGATGTAAGAAGAAAACTAACATCAATCAAATCGCGAGCAATCGGAGTGGACGACATCCCGATATCCTTCGTCGTTACCTTGATAGATGTAGTACTGCCAATTTTAACCCACATATGTAACTCATGTCTTTCGGAAGGCTACTTTCCAACTGTTTGGAAGGATGCCTTAATTTTCCCAGTACCAAAAAAATCTCTAGCAAATTCTCCATCTGACTATCGACCTGTCTGTACACTTTCTTCACTTTCGAAAGTCTTAGAAAAACTCATGCATGAACAACTGCTCCAATATTTGATGCACCATTCGTTACTTGATCACCTGCAATCTGGATTTAAAAAAGGACATAGTACATCTACTTCTCTTCTAAAAATTACAGATGACGTAAGAAAAGCAATGGACGAACGTAAAGTGACCGTGCTCATTCTCCTAGACTTCAGCAGTGCTTTTGACACTATCAGTACGGACATATTAATAGCGAAATTGCATTCCTTCCATCTTAGCCACGCTGCTCTCAAATTGTTTGCTTCCTACCTCCATAACCGACGACAGTGTGTTGTCATGAATGATAAGAGAACGGAGTGGAAGTACAAAGTTAATGGTGTGCCACAAGGTTCTATACTCGGCCCCCTGTTATTTATTTTATATTTGAATGACATCTCTTCTAAGTTGAAAAACTGCAACTACCATCTCTATGCCGACGACCTTCAAATTTACTGCCACACAAAAGTGAATGACATAAATGCAGCTATTGAAAATATGAACCGAAACTTAGAGCAGAGCAGCTGTTATGCAGCTGAGAATTCTCTCTCCATCAACCCAACGAAAACACAAGCTATCATACTAGGGCAGAGAAAACTGCTTGCCCATCTACACAGTCTACAAATTCCAGTCATTCAACTAAATGGCATTGCTATCCCACTCTGTAAATCAGTAAAAAGCCTTGGAGTCACTATAAATGAAACTTTAAACTGGGATGAGCATGTCACTAACGTATGCAGGAAAGTTCACTCATCACTTCATCCCCTTACGATTCACCAGACCGTATTACCTCTCAACTTAAAAATAAAACTGGTTCAAACATTGATACTTCCAATTTTTAACTATTGTGATGTTGTGTTGCTGGATGCTACCAGTGAACAAAATAGGAAATTGCAGAGAGCTTTAAACTCCTGCATTAGATTTATCTTTTCATTGAATTTTGCCTCGCATGTATTCCCTTTTTATGCACGACTTTCTTGGTTAAAAGTAGAGCAGCAGAGGAATCACCATGTATCAACCCTTATCTATCGACTCTTGACTGAAAATATACCTGAATATCTCTCCAGTAATTTCCGTTTTCTATCCTCCTTTCATGACCGTGACACGCGATCTGGGTCAACAATTGCAATACCTCCACATCATACATCTGCCTTCAGTAATTCTTTCCTTGTGTTGGGCGCTAGAATATGGAATGCTTTACCCCCTGAAATTAGAAATTGTTCCTCATTAATTACCTTCAAAAGACAGTCTAAAGATTTCCTCTTGAATATGTAGGCTATATCATGTAGTTATGTGTGAATGTGTGAGTGAATGTCTGGAGTAAATAGTTCCCAAAAGTTTACATAAATTAGTTATTTTTTATGAATTCCACCTAGAGTAGTTAATATTGAATTTATTTATTATTTTTCTAATTTTAGACTTAGGATGTAATCTTTTAGTATTAGACTATATTAAGTTATATTAATATTATATTATATACACTGTGTTAAGTTAGAATATTAAGTTTGGATTCAGTATTAAGCCGCATAATGTGGTTAAGTGTAAGAGAGGGCCAAGAGCCCTAACTTCGCCACAAATAAAGACATCAATAAATAAATAAATAAATAAATAAATAAATAAATAAATAAATAAATAAATAAAATAAAATAAAAGGAAAAATAAACCACAAAAATTCATTAGGAAAAGAATGTATGATCCTAGTTCAGTCATCAATAATCCAGTATACTTTGAGAAATCTATAACGCTTTTAAGCGACATCTTGGGGACTACTGTTAACAAATTACAAGCCTTAGCAGAAGTTGCTCCCATCAAAGAACGAAAAGAACATGCATGGTGGAATGAAGAGTGTGATATAGCAATACTACGCCAGCATAAAGCTTGGTTGAATTGCAAGCAACAAAACACTGGAAGTTCTAGGGAAGAATTATAACGGCCAAAGAAATCACGAGGGTTAAAAGGAACCATCAGAAGGAAACATTAAAATCTATTGATGAAGCTTTCATTTACCATAAAACAAGAGACTATTATAGGACATTTAAACAATATCAAACAAATTATATTCCCCCTACTCTTCTGATGAAGGATACAAATAGAAAGGTGGCCCATAATGATTATGACAATGCAATAACTTTGGCTGAATACTTCAAAACAGCACTTAATAGTGATGAACCAGAGGATTATTTTGAATTTGATCTGTATTCTAGAAATAAAACACCTCTGGAAAAGATCATACCACTGATTTACATTGAAGTGCATGCAGCTATTGATTCACTTAAAAATGTTAAAGCGGTGGGAGAGAATCAACTACTGTAGTAGTGGAACTTTGGAAGAATGCAAATGCACAGACTATTCAGAATTTACATTAATATCTCATTGACATATGGAATACCGAAAAATTGCCTGAAGAATGGAATGTTGCAATTATACACCCACTACATAGAAAAAGCGATAGATCAGATCCTAGTAATTATAGAGGAATTTCTTTGCTGGATATCACTCATAAGATCTTTTCTAAGATTTTATATTCCAGAATACATGAACAACTTGATAGTGAATTTGGTGAATATCAGGGTGATGTTCGTTCAGGACGAAGCTGTCCAGATCAAATAATAAGTCTCAAATGGATTATAAAAGATCAAAGGATTAGGAGCAAAATTTAGCAATCACTTTAGTTGATTTTCAAAAAGCTTATGATAGTATCAACCATGAATCATCATTGCATATCCTTACTGAATTTGGTTTACATCGGAAACTTGTTAACCTTATTGCGGTCACTCTTAGAAATAGAAAATCTTAAGTTAGGTTCACAAGATAAATCTCTGAGATTTTGAAATTCATACTGGTCTTCAACAGGGAGATGGATTATCCCAGTTGTTTAATTGTGTGCTTGAAAAAAATTTATGCGTGAATGGAATAAGGTATGTCCAACGACTGTTAAGATTGGAAGAAATATTTGACTAAATTGTATCGCATTTGCTGATGATCTGCCATTATTAGCAAATAATGTTGAAGAAGCTAAATTTCAAGTAGAGGAATTTGAACGATTAGCAGTGAAGGTTGGGTTGAAAATTTCTTTCGAGAAAACAAATGATACCACCTTTTCAAGTTGACACTTCACATGTTATGTTAAATAATAGTCAGAAAATAAAAGTTGTAGACAAATTTAAATATCTTGGTGAGATAACTTTGAATGCTAGCGAAAAAGCTTTCATTCACCATAAAACAAGAGACTATTATAGGACATATAAACAATATCAAACAAATTGTATTCCCCCCTACTCTTCTGATGAAGGATACGAACAGAAAGGTGGCCCATAATGATTATGACAATGCAATAACTTTGGCTGAATACTTCAAAACAGTACTTAATAAATAAATAAAGTAAATAACTAGCATGCAAAGTGGAGACGAGCACAACAAATTACCTGGCCAAGTTACAAGAAACAGTCTCCTTCGATAAATGCTAAATTTCGACATTACTACTCCGTCATTAAGCCAGAAGCAACATATGCAAGTGAAACATAATTTAAACTGAATACCCAATCAACAACAGACAAACTACAGAAAGTCGGGCTGAGTAGCTCAGACGGTTAAGGCGTTGGCCTTCTAACCCCAACCTGGCAGGTTCGATCCTGGCTTAGTCCGGTGGTATTTGAAGGTGCTCAAATACGACAGCCCCGTGTCGGTAGATTTACTGGCACGTAAAAGAACTCCTGCGGGACTAAATTCCAGCACCTCAGCGTCTCTGAAGACCGTAAAAGCAGTTAGTGGGACGTAAAAGAAATATTATTATTATTATTATTATTAAACAGAAAGCTGATAGAAGAATTCTTCGAACAATTATTAATAAAAAAACACCAGAGGAGACTTTTGCCAAATCCAGTACTTTACAAGGAAAGTGAATCGATAATTGACACGATGCGAAAACAGAGGATTGCATTCTTTGGACACACATACCGCTTACCAACTACTAGACTCCTGAAACAACTTTTCGATTTCTTTTAGAATAGTAAAACAAAAAACACATGGTTTACAGAAATACAAATGGATTTAGATGAACTGAAAATTACTAAAGATCAAATTGAAAACAGAGAAGAGCAACGGATTCTAAATAACAAGTTCACAAGACTATCACTAAAAATATTGCAGCGTAAGCAGTATGTTATATCTGCAGAAGAACGGGCCGCAAGATCATCCAGAATGAAAGGGAAAAGTTGGGAAAGGCAAGAGGCAAAATTAGTCCACGGTTAATACAAAATTAAATTAACCATTCATAATTCTTGTTTGTCAATGTGCTGGCCATCGCCCCACCACTACACAAAATCTCCTCTCATGCCCAATCTTTGCATTGAAAGTTGGGAAAGGCAAAAGTTGTCAAGTGTTAAAAGCTGAACTTATTCTTTGTAGACTGTTGTATAAGGTTTGATTTTGGTGCTCTAATGTAGGTGTTAACAGTGTAAATAAACACCAAATGTGTCGCCACAGATCTTTCAAATGTCGATACTGGACAACATGGAGCGCCAAATGGACATCTTTTCCCCCCGCTCTTTAAAAATCCGACTAAAAAAACTACAGGGTCTGCACCATGTCTTGAAATCTGGAGGCTGACACTTACCACTAGTCCACAGAGGGAACTGTGATAATGATTTACAAGGTTTTAAGAGCACTTGAACCTATTTGATAAAATCATGAAGTAGCCCATCACTTTCCAAACAACCTAAAACCAAACCCCATGGCACTTCAGTCTTGACGGGCTTTGGCCTACCACCCGACCAATGCTCAGCTTGAAAGCCTGTAGATTACAAGGTGACGCGCGATCACTGCGATGAATCTTCTTCGGGGTTATACTCAACTTTCGAAAATGGGGCCGCTATCTCAAGTCAGACACTCAATTGTTCTCATTGTTAGCTACGTAGACCTCGAACCAGCTCTCAAAAGCCAGAGAATAGTCTCTGACCTGGACAGGAATTGAACCCAGCAACTCCTGGCACCTTACCCCTAGATTGCGAGCATGGCAGCCAATCACTTTTGGTAAAGTATCTCCTCAGATTGTAAAAGAAATTTGTAGTATTTTTGTTACGTAATTCTCTGCAAATAACCTCAGCCTTTGTGGGTGGGGTTAACTTCCAATAAGTAACCAGGTGAACCTGACCCCTACAGAGCGCATCCTCAGGTGGCAGATAGGGGGCCCCAACAGTACGTAGGGCTGGTTGAAATACCCAATACAACCCATAGGCCAATCAGGTAGCCCAATTCCCGCGGGCTTTAAAATACTAGGACAACCTCTCTCCAGGGGTCATAAATATGGAGGGCCCTTGCCCTCAACGGCATCTACGGCGGAAAAGATGGACTTTCGTACGGTGGAGATGGCAGAAGGGGCAAACCCGTAGGGTATGTACTCCAGAGGAATGGCTACAAACGGTGCCTGACTCCATGTTTTGCGTGGCCTAATTTGAACCTGGCAGAAGGTAATAAAATGCCTTTGGGAGTGGCGAACCCACCATATAAACAGCCTATAAAATGAGTGCAAATGAGGCCTCTGAAAACGCTAGGGTGTCACCCTGAAGTGACGTGCAGTTCCCAGTGCTCTGGGGGAACTGTGAAAAGTGGGCTACCAGACATCACAAGACTCGGTATCATCAATGTCATGACTTTGAATGGCAAGGTACAAGAACTGAGACTATATGGAGAAGAAAGACATAGCAATGATGGGAACAAGTGAGACAAAATAGAAGGGGAAAAGTCAAAAAGAATTAAAGAAAGGGTATAGATTTTATTGGAGTGGAGGAAAGATGGCAACAAATGGTGTTTTTGTTATACTGAGAGAAGATCTTGCGCAATATGTGGACAAAATTGACCAGATCAGTGACAGGATAATTAAAGTTAGACTTGGGAATTGAGAGTGGAATCATGGATTTTATACAGGTTTAAGCACCCCAATCGGGGAATGCAGATGAATGTTTAGAAGAGTTCCTAGAAGAACTGGAAAGGTTTATTTAAGACAAAGAGGTTATAATAATGGGAGATATGAATGCACATGTTGGAACAGACAGGGAAAAGAAGAGATAATTGGCCCCTATAGTTACGGAAACCAAGATGAAGGAGATTTGGTAATGCATTTTTGTACAAGGAATGGGTTAAATGTTGGCAATATGTGGTTTAGAAAAAAGAACTCACAAAAAATATCTAGATGTGGTTGGGGAGATAGAAAGACAAAGACAATGATTGATCTTATTCTGGTGGAGAATGAAAAACGTAGACAAATGAAAGATGTGACAGCAACACCAAGAGCAGATTTCGAAGGAGACCATAAAGTGGTGGTAGCGAAATTAAGACAGTAAAATAACGAAAAAAGGGAAATAAAAATAAAGGGAAGTTAAAAGAGAAAGAAATAAGGGAAAAGTTTCAAGAGGATCTGAGGAAATTCCCAAAGATGACTTGAACAGTGTGGAAGAGGAATGGACATGTTTCAGAAATGGATTTGTATTGTAAAGTGTGCAGTAAACACCTGTGGAAGACTATCAGGGAGGAAGAAGGTAACGGAGACTCCTTGGTGGAACAGCAGGGTAAAGGAAGCAGTTAAAGAGAAACAAATGGCTTGGAGGAAGTGGATAGGCAGCAATGTAGAGAGAATTGGCAGAAATATAAAGAAGCCAAAAAGGTATGTAAGAAGAGAAATAGAAGAGCAGGGAAAGCTTCACAGAAACTTTACAGGAGTATAAAGGGAAGTCAAAAGGTTTTGTAAGGTTTGGTGAAGAATAGTTTATGAAATAGGGAAGATACAAAATTTGTAAAAACTGAAACAGGACAGATATTGACACAAAGAGATGACATACTAAAAAGATGGGAAGAATACTTCTCAGAATTGCTAAATATTGTAATGGATATAGCGTCCGCCATGCCAACTTGCTATCGGCCGTATCGGCCCCACCCCCTTTACGCTCGTCCGCGCCAATCACAAGCAGCACTTAAGTGCTGGGCGGGCAATTCTCTCTTCTGTCCGTGGTCGGGCCGCACGGGACGACTGAAATTACTCGACTATTAATCTGGAGTGTTCCATCTCGCGAGATTCCTGGATCCATCGAGCATCCGGACTATTCTAGAAGGGCCAGCGCAGATATATAAGAGAGGAACAACCTGCCTGGAGTGAGAGAGAGTTAGTGAGTGAGCGAGCGAGAGCGAGATTGAGTTCGCTGGTGTGAGCGAAGAGCGCAGTCAGTGATAGCCTGGGCTGAGATGTCAGCCTGATGGAGTATCTGCCTCCCTGATGTCGTGTGTGTGTGTGTCCTTTGAGGCGACTGTTGGAGAAGAACCTTGGGGGTTCTGGAACAATGCGAAGGGAACACTGGGTGCCGACGTTCGACGGACTGAGTGAACAGCGGATACTATCCCAACCTGCGAGACTGACGTGTAGGCTGTGGACCGTGACAGCGCTAACGAATGTGACTGTGTGGCTGAGTGAGTGTAGTGTAAATAATCAATGACTGTGTGTGTGTGTCATTGTAGATGGAACATGAGAAACTAAGAGAGAGAGCGCACGAACTGTGTACTTGTGCAAGTTGTAAGCTCGGCTATCGCGCGCGCGCGCGCACGCGCGCACGCGCGCGTGTAAATCTGTAATTTTAGTGCTTAGTTAATAAATCTGAGAAATAGGATGCTACCAGGTTCTGTACTCATTTATTTATTTACTTATTTACCCCGCCAAAACGTCACAACTGGTGTCAGAATCGAGTACCTGGTAGCGTATTTTGTAGTCAACAGAAATTTCTACTAGTGAAATGAATTCCGAACAGCTCCAGATTTTTCTAAGCAAGTTTAGTGAACTTGAAAATAAAATTTTATCTGGTTATAGCGAACTCATTAGTGAACTGAGATCTGAGCGGAGATCAAACCCGGACCAATTTGAAACAGACTCAAGTGAATGGAAGAGCGAGCAGTTAAAAGATGAAGATGAAGTGCGCTCTCTCGAAAAAGAGGTCGACAATGACGATGTGCAGGATGACAACGAACTGGACGAGAAGCGGTCCGAAGAAATGCTCGCATGTGTGGAGTCCGGAGTTCGAGGCCCAGCGGTGGAAGAGAGTGCCCTGCGTGCGAAAACGATGGCTGTGGAGACGCGAATGAATCCTGCTAGCAGCGATGGCGGCTCCATCATCGTGAAGTTGGAAACTCCACGGGACGATAGGATTACTTCCAAGAGAACATGCCGGACCCAGTCCGAGACCGGATCGACTTCCAAGAAGAGTGCCGAATATCCAATCGCCAGACTACGTGTACAGAAGATGAGAGTACAACACAGCCCCCAGCCAAATTCGACCTACGAGGAGGTTGTGGGAGTCCTTGACGTGCGCTGCGGTGTCCAGCAACCGAGAGCCACCTACCGAGTCCAGCTGCAGGAGAGGACTCAGCATGCCGATATAACGCCGCAGGAATTCGACGTCGAGATCGAGTGAGCAGGAGACACGATTGTGGAAGAGTTATCCCGAAGCAACACCAAACTCGAGGCGGCTGACACCTGTGATAAACTACGTGGCGCTGAGATCCGTCTAGGGAGAACGATCGTCACGAAACAGAAGTACGAAGAGGCTCTGACGATGGTCCATGAGACAGAGGCAGCGACTGCAGCGGCACGGTTGGAGGTACCCCTACTGGGAGACGGGGCACCAATGGAAGATGAACCGATGACCAACGAACGAGGATGCCACCTGACCAGGACACTTGTTCCGGCACGAAGCTGTGTGCCAGTACGAACATCCAATTCCGGACCCCGGAAGAAAAGGAAATTCAGCAGGCCTAAATCTGGGACGAGCAAACCAGTCCCGGGCATCACACCAGAGGACTACGAAGGCGCTCAAGCCCTGAAAGCAGACGCTGGTGTGGACGAAAGGAAAACCACCGAAGTTCCAGCTGCCACACGAGGACTTGCTGACCGTTATAACCGGAAACGAAGACACCGTCGACCGGACCCAGCGGATCCCCCATGGAAAGGTGGTTGCCAACCGAACAAACCGTCTTGCAGCGTATCGTGGAGCAGCTCGGGACGAGCAGCCTTAAGGAGGGGGCAATGTAATGGTTATAGCGTCCACCACGCCAACTTGTTATTGGCCGTATCGGCCCTACCCCTTTTACGCTCGTCCGCGCCAATCATGAGCAGCACTTAAGTGCTGGGCGGGCCCTTCTCTCTTCTGTCTGTGGTCGCGCCGCATGGGACGACTGAAATGACTTCGCTATTAATCTGGAGTGTTCCATCTCGCGAGATTCCTGGATCCATCTAGCATCTGGACTATTCTAGAAGGGCCAGCACAGATATATAAGAGAGGAAAGACCTGCCTGGAGTGAGTGAGAGAGTGAGAGAGAGTTAATGAGTGAGTGAGTGAGTGAGTGAGTGAGTGAGTGAGAGCGAGATTGAGTTCGCTGGTGTGAGTTAGCGAAGAGCGCAGTCAGAGATAGCCTGGGCTGAGACGTCAGCCTGATGGAGTATCTGCCTGTTGGAGCCGAGGACTCATTCCTGCTTCCCTGATGTGTGTATTTGTGTCCCTTGAGGCCAGCTGCTGGAGAGGAACCTTGGGTGTTCTGGAGCAGCACGAAGGGAACACTGGGTGCCGACGTTCGACGGACTGAGTGAACAGCGGATACTATCCCGACCAGCGAGACTGACGTGTAGGCTGTGGACCGTGACAGCGCTAACGAGTGTGACCGAGTGGCTGAGTGAGAGTAGTGTAAATAATCGATGACTCTGTGTGTGTGTGTGTGTGTGTGTGTGTGTGTGTGTCACTGTAGATGGAACATGAGAAACTAAGAGAGAGAGAGAGAGCGCGAACTGTGTAAGTGTGGAACCGTGTATTTGTGTAAGTTGTAAGTTCGGCTATCGTGTGTGTGTAAATCTGTAACTGTAATGCTTAGTTAATAAATCTTAGAAATAGGACACTACCAGGTTCTGAACTCATTTATTTACTTATTTACCCTGCCAACATGTCACAATATTAAATATAGTGAACTGGTAGATGAGAATGAGCAAGAAGAAACAATGGGGAAAGAAGAAGATCAAGGAAAGGAGATATCAATGTCAGAAATAGAGGAAGCCACACAAAATATGAAGAGCGGTAAAGCAGCAGGAGTGAATAAGGCAACTACAGAAATGATAAAAGCAGCAGGACCAATAGGGCTACAGTAGCTGTATAGATTCAGAATAATCTGGAGGAAGGAGATCCCAGAAGAGTGGGGAAAGGGTTTAATTATCCCAATATTTAAAAAAGGTGATAAAAAGGAATGCAATAACTATAGAGGGATTACCCTTATTGCCCATGTAGCTAAGATATTTGAGAGAGTATTGGAAGGAAGACTGAGGAGGAAGCTGGAGAAATGGAAGAACAGTATGGTTTTAGGAAAGACAGATCAACGTTTGACCTGATCTTTATATTAAGACATATGATGAAGAAAAGATGGGAGTTTGGAAAAGACACAGCGATGACATTTACTGACACTGAGAAAGCTTATGACAGTGTGCACAGACAGTTGGTATGGGACACATTAAGGAAAAAACAAGTTAACAGAGTGGAAGTGCAAATGATAAAAGCTATGTACAAAATTGTGTTAATAGTGTGAAGACTAGTATAGGGAAAACAAAATGGTCTAAAGTTGAAACTGGTCTCTGACAAGGAAGTGTACTATCCCCCATACTATTCATCAGTCATGGATGAAATTCATAAGAACATTAAATGGAGATTGGGAAGACAGGCAACAAACACCATGTTTGCTGATGATATAGTGAGCACAGAGAAAAGTAAAATAATAGTGATGACAAAGGGAAGGAAGGAAGGAAGGAAGGAAGGAAGGAAGGAAGGAAGGAAGGATGAAAAGATTACCGAGGAAATTGGAAACAGAATACAACAAGCAAACAGCTTCTAGCAGAGTGTAAGGGGTATTTTGTAGAACTATGATGTCCTGCAGAAATGTAAGAAAGTATTATATTCAACCTATTATGAACCCATACTAACCGATGCAGCTGGATCGTGGGACTGCAAAAAAAAAACAGAGAAGAGTAGAATACAGGCAGTGGAGATGAAATTCCTATAGTTCCGTTTTTATGAGTTTCGACTTGACAGTTAGCCGGAAGTCAGCCGGTGGTGCCAAATTGCCACGAATACAAACAGCTGATTTACGATACACAACAAGTCCATAATCGGTTATTCTTTGTAGCAACATACATGATTCACGTAAGATCAATAATGCACAACACATTTAGGATAAGGCTACAAGATAAAAATATGTCAATGCTCGAACAGATAAACCATGAGAAAATTAAATTAAATTTCTACTCACCATGTAGACGATCTCGCGTTGCTGTTAGATTCAGTTTCCCGTAACGAAGGAAATAATCCTACAAAGCGAATATACCACTCATTTCTCAGTCACTATCGGCATTGTCATCGTCTGTTGAGGTTTCACTCTCGCTTGGCCCTAAAGAGATAATAAAGTCTTCAACATAATCGTCTGAACTACTTTATGCCCGTTTCTTCTGGCTATCCACCACATAAACTGGGTACTGGGGCTTGTTTTGTTTCAAGAGATGCATAAGATCCCCCTTCCCCATGTCATCGTGAACCGAAATATTGTGCTTCTTCAACCACTTAACCAACTCATTCTTTCTAGCCGACATTGTTGGTGCTTTGTCAAGAATGACTCTCCAACATTACAAACAATTTCCCGAGCCCGGCTCCTTAGTGGAGTACCTCGTCCGAAGGGCTTTCTTATCTTGGGAGCTTCATCCTTAGACGTAGGCGTCGACATGACAGAACATCAAATTCACACACGGGCATAAAATTAACCTACTATATAACTACCGAACGAAATGTTAAACTAAGCTACTATATAAAATAGATCACCTGTTACATACTATTTACTACAATATAACGCACTATACTATTAAAAATACTAAACAATACATTTATAAACTCTACACTGCGAAATATAAATGAACAACAACCTACCACAAAGACACACAAAGACCGCGAAAAGAACTGAGCACAATACAACACACAGCTGATAGCACGTGGTTACAGTAAACAACAAATCGACAACACTGCTAACCGCATCGGAGCGATCGGCTGTCTATGATTGGCTGTTGATTAATTCATTTACCCTCCGCCAAAAGGCAGCGCTCAAATGTCAAGTCGAAACTCATAATAACTGAACTATAAGAAGTATCAAGGGCAAGACCAGAAAGAATAGAATTAGAAATGAAGAGAGAAGGTAAAAGACAGGAATTCTGAAACTTCAAGACATGATAGAAACAACAAAGCTAAAGTGGTATGGGCATATGAGAATGGGAAAAGAGTGTGTCAAATAAAAAGCTTTTTCAAAGAAGTTAACAGGAAAGAAAACATGAGGATGACCCTGAAAGAGGTGGACAGATTCAGTGTGGGACTGCATAGAGAAGAGGGGAGGAAAACCAGAAGATGTACTTAAAAAAGGAGAAGAGTGGTGGAGAGACAGGCAGCGATTGAGGTCCTTGATTCACAAGCCGACCCGGGAAGCTGGAAATAGGAAATGAAGATGATGATGATGATGATGCATAATTAATGTTATCCCCAGATGTTTCATCTGGTTCGTAAAAGCCAGTTTCCAGATTTAGAAGATGTTCTGGTGAAATGGTTTAGCACGCTGATGACAGAGTATTGTTTTTCCAGTTCATTCATTAGGGACGAAATGAAAAATCAGGTATACTGCATTCTAGTGGGTGTAATAGTCATATACTATTATATATCTGAAGTGTGGCCTTGAACTGTTAGGATGCATTGTGTGCTGAGACCATCTAGCAGGTCTCATCATCCACAAGTAATGCATGGGGTTGACACGCACTCTGTGACCCGCCGATAACCTCACTGAAATTGGTGGTCTTTATGCAGTATTGTTTGTTTCAATCAAAGGTAGTGTAATAAGGCAACATGTTTATAAGTGTACGTAAGTGTGTGTTTTCTGCTGATATTCTTACAATGATGCGGTAAGTAAGCAGAATTTCTTATTTTCAGTTGAATAAAGAAAGTATTACTTTGAGACATATCGTACATTACATTAATGCTCGAGGTACTTAGTGAACATTATTATTTTCAGCCAGAATTAATGGCATGGATGTGGATAGAGTTTCCAAATTACTTCAAGAAATAATTTTGGAAGACGAAAATGAAATCTATGTTTCTGACAAATCCAGCACCTGCATATCAGAACCCCTTCTGTCAACTTCTCGCGAGACTCCGGAACGAGTGCAGGAATTTTATTAATTATCTACAAATAAAAATAAACAGTATTTTCTTTGCGCGAGTGATGATGCAAATGACGCAAATAACAGTAGTTCATTGTATGTGGCTTCATCTGAAAGTACTTCAGATAATTCAGAAGTCAAACACTGGGAGGACTCAAAATGCAGAAGAAAGATAGCCAACAGCGTCAAGTTGATGGGCAACTGTCTGTGGATCAGCTGCAACAAGGAACAAAACATTTAGGCTGGAGATCTACCCCCCACAAACCAGATCTTCAAACTTCCACGACTTATGTAGGACAGAAAATAACTTTTCATGGCTCGATGTCACTAGACAATATCTCAAACTATTCCAACGTTCACCAACAGAGGAAATTCAGTACACTGGAAAGAGGGATACACCAACAGAGATGCTACAACGTCAAATCGGTAATGGCGTATTAATTTGATATTTGTGGAAACAAACTGCAATGGGGGAAGACAAAAAATATATAAATAAATAAAATATGGACAGACGTAACTGAGCCCGAGTTGTGGAACTTTTATGCCCTAATTATTTATATGGGGCTAGTTAGGTACCCTAAAATATCAGACTACTGGACAAGTCATTTCTTTATACCACAGTCCTTTTGTACCACTCTTAAAGACATGTGACCGCTTCAAAGATTCTGAGATTTTTACATTTTGCAGATAATGCAACGTTAGATAAGTCAGACAAGCTAGGTAAAATTGGACTGTTTAATGAACTTCTTGTGCATAATTTCAAAACTTTACAGCTTTTCCAGAAACCTTGAATCATTAATGAAACAATGGTGCCTTTTTGAGGCCGGTTGTCGTTTAGACAATACACCCCTTAAAAAAATTCAAAATATGGTGTCAAACTGTTCAAACTTATGAGACAATTGTTTATTAGGGAAAGATGAACCACGTCCCTGCTACATCTGATGACAGACTCTGTAATACTGTCATCAAGAAGTTAATGCAGGATTATATAGGCGAAGGTTGCACTTTGGTAACATAACTTCTATAATAATTTGCAGATTGCCCAGTATTTGATACAAAACAACACATTTAGTAGGAACTTAAGAAAAAATGTGAAATATGTTCCCATGAATGTACTGCTATATCCAACAATGAAGAACAGAGAGAGTTGGCAAAGAAAGTAATTCCAGAATTGTTGTAGCAAACTGGAAGGACAAACATATTGAGAGTTATTTCACTGAACTAAGGTAAACAATTAGGTGGTATCATAAAGTTGTCCAGGAACTTCTGTTAGGAACAGCCATTGTGATTGCAATCATTTTATATATTAAAATCAGTGGGAAGAAAATGCAAATTGGAAAATTTCGAGGAGTTGGTTATTGGAATTTTCTCAACTTCTCCCAAACACAGTCAGTTTTGAAGGAATCAGAACCAAAAAAATGGCCAAAATAAAAAAGTAAGGAAACGATGCATCAGTTGTTACACACAACTAGTGAACTTTCATGACAGAAGTTATGTTCGAAAGCACTGCAGGAAAGTGTCCATGTACTGTGAGGACTGCCCCAAGAAGCCATCATTGTGCATACTTTGTTTCCATAAGCAACACTGAAGTGGTACCTCACATTGTAGCATTCATTCCATTTTTTTTACCATCAGTGAATTAGTTTCACAAAATATTAACGGTTTTTATGTTGATAACCCATGTGTGAACTGTGTGATTTAGCTTTATAATACTAAAATATTATTATTATTATTATTATTATTATTATTATTATTATTATTGTGATAAATACTGAACTCTAATACACTTAATATTTATGATTTGCCAAATACAGTAGTGTTACTTAAATGCATCTACTCTTATTATTATCATTATTATTATTATTATTATTATTATTATTATTATTATTATAACATATATATTATTTCAGTAATATAATTCCCTTTTGCGGCGCTTACAAGTAACCAAACGTGACAAATGAGAATTAAAAAGAAAGAGAATAGACATTAGCAGTGACAAATTGCACTCTAATTTCATAAATGTCGATAATTTCTTTACAAAATGAGTTTAAAAAATTGTACGAAGTGTGCAATTTGCAAATACTGTTGCTGTAGGAAAATACGCACCATCATTGCTGTCCACTTCACATTTTGGTCGCTGGGACGCCTGCTTTATGTCATTATAACATGCTGTAATTATCAGTTAAGAAAAGAATGATAGCAAAACAAAAAATTACTTCCGGGACATTTGTCAGTATAATAATGCACTTGCATTTGCTTCTGTTTAACTGGTTACCATAAATGTTAAAAAATCAAAGACTGCATTAAGTGGTAAGTAAGACTGTCTAATATTGTACTCATTTGTGTATTCCTTAGTTCACCAGTAGCTCACCAAGGGGCTACTCCACCACATACTTTATGAACATGCGAGATTTCTCGCACGGGTCCTCTAGTTATTATTGATGATGAATACTGAACTCAAACACTTTATGTTTATGATTTGCCAAACACTTAACTTAAATGCTTCTATTCTTATATTTGTACAAATTCTTTCATATAAAATGCTTCAAGAATAATTTCTTTATCATCCTAGCTCCTATGTACCCCTTGCATGTCCACTTCATTAGAAGTTAGTTTGCCTTCTGTACAGATGATGCGGAATGTATGAAAGCATTATCTGTTGAGGTTTAAATGTACAAGCAAATGGCACCTACCGCAAGGACTAGTAACTGTGTGGAGTTTTATGCTTGTAGATTCTTTTTTGTTTTGTATGCTTTAGTGATAAAATGTTGTAAGAAAGACTTAGTTATCATTTGCACGTTACAACCGAACATATTGGTGCCGAAAACTCTCTCACGGTTCAAATTACGCATCACTGCATCACGAGACGATGCACTTTGAACATTCTTAGACGAAGATACGAAGTGGAAAGTGAAGTGCAGATTACATTAAATAAGACACGCGACTTCACGACACGAGACCCCAGCCAGTAATATCTGACACCCACTTGAAGAGTACAATATTTATTCACTCTGTGAAATATATCAAGAATCGTTTAACAGAGGATGCTAGCAAAGGAATTCGCAACTACTGCATGGATTGAGTTGAAATTACTGGGGTATGCACGCATGATTGTCTCATTGTGGATGGGTAGCCATTTTGAATAGTTATAGGAACGCCATCTGCCACCTTCTAGGAGTCTCCACGATTAAGTACGTGACTAGTGCTGCCATCTGTCAGCACCTACTGGAGTCGAGAGTGCACACTGCACCATCTTTATGACTTCGCCATACTATATTGTCTTAGAACTGACCACCCCATCCCTCAGTCACATACTTACCTTGAAGAACAATAAATTACCTCATTTCTACCTGATCGGCACTTTCCATTCACAATGACTGACAAACTTTTTTTTTTGCTATTTGCTTTACGTCACACTGACACAGATATGTCTTATGGCGACGATGGGAGAGGAAAGGCCTAGGAAGTGGAAGGAAGCCGCCGTGGCCTTAATTAAGGTACAGCCCCGGCATTTGCCTGGTGTGAAAATGGGAAACCATGGAAAACCATCTTCAGGGCTGCCGACAGTGGGGCTCGAACCCACTATCTCCTGATTACTGGACAATGGCCGCACTTAAGCGACTGCAGCTATCGAGCTTGGTCCTGACAATAAACAGCAGCTTAAGAAGCTTAAAACGGAAGCGAACAACTCAGCGTAATACACACTTCTCCACATTTTTAAAAGGCAGTAATGACTACAGACCTCTGTGGGATCCAACACATCCATAATCGTCTTCAAGATACAATGCAACAGTTGCTGGCCTTAGATGACACGACCTGTTACAAGATGAAGAATATGAAGCAGATGCATGCACTTGTGAAGAATATATAGATAGCTCTAAGCGTACTATTCAGAAGGCTAATAGCCTCCTCATAAAGAAGAAAGAACAAACTAGAGTGTCTTTTACACCCTGTTCAGCGGTTCATGCCACGAATATTCAAGGAGTAAAATTACCAACGATCAGGCTCGAACAGTTCTCCGGTGATATAGAGACTTGGTCCATGTTCTGGGAGCAGTTCCAGTCCTTGGTCGACAAGAACCCATCAATATCCGATGTAAACAAGCACGTGTTCCTGCAAGGCCAAAGAGACTCGTAGATGGCATCGCAGTACTTGCAGATACCTACTAACAGACTAAGACAATACTGATAGCATGCTACAGAGACAAGAAGAGAATAATCCAGGCCCACCTGGACTTCCTGAAGAATTTAAAGCCTGCTTTCTCGGAGACCCCTGAGGAACTAAATATGACATACGTGGAGTGCCACCGAAGAGTTCAAGCCCTCAAGGCCCTGGGGGGAGATATAAACCTGTATGGTCGCGTGCTAGCGTCAAAAATCCTAAGAGCATTTCCAGCCGAGATCTGTAGATGTTGGTTGATCCATGCCAAACGTGAAAATATCCCAGAAGGTCATTTGATAGCACTAATGGAATTTCTCAATAAAGAGGCAGAAGCAGCACTAAAATCTCAGAAGATAAGAGGAGAATTTAGCACGCCACCTCCATCACCCTACACCCCAACAGCGGCTACTCTTCAAATTACTATGGGAACAGAAAAATCTAAGACAAAAAGAAAGGTGACAATAACCCCCTTTTGTGACTCTTGTGAAAGTAGTGGCCACAGGGTGCAAGAATGTAACGAAAGAGCTAACCTTCAGGACAGAATAGACAAGCTAAAACTTTCCAAAAGATCTTTTCTCTGCCTAAACAGCAGACACAACGTCAGCCAGTGCTACAAGAAAGGGAAAGTTTCTTGCGCAAAATGTAAGCAACTTCATCACATATCAATCTGTAATGCGAATGCTCAACCAACGTCTGAATGTACAATATAACTATTTATAATAGTTTATTTAAATCCGCCTTGATCAATACACTCATTAAATGAAAGAAACATTATTTATTAAACCATACATGTTTCGGGAAATCTCAACCATTCCCTTCATCAGTGGTTAGATCAAAGAATAACATAATATGACACAATCTTTTGTTTTACAATTTGAAGGAGTATTGTGTCCCAATACATCAAGTCAAAGAGTAAAGAGAACTTATGAAATATTATAAAAATGATCAATACATACAATTTTGGTTGAACTGAATGAGAAACACTATACAAATTTATGATCTTCAAGTTTTTCTTCTTTTCTTCTTCTTTTTGTTCCTTAAATGATTATATGCTAGCCTAAACAGTGGGTTATCTTCTGTACTTTTCTCATTTAAACTTGATTCAGAATTACATTTTTGTGTAAGGTAAATTTCTAAATTTTCCAAAACATTCATTAGTTTTCCCTTTTTGGTCGAATGTAATAATTTCATGTCATTGGAAATGTCTGTAAATTTATGATTCATTTCAACCATACGTTCTCCCATTGCCGAATATCTTTTATGTTTGACCGCATTAACGTGTTCTTTGTACCTTATAGCCAAACTTCTTCCGGACTGTCCTATGTATCGTTGTTTACATGTTTGGCATGTTAATTTGTAAATTCCTGATTTATTAAATATACATTTATTCTCTATTTTATCTGAATTGAAAATTATCTTATTAGTATTATTATCCGTTTTGTATGTGACATTGATGTTCTTTTTTCTGAAAATTTTAGCCAGTTGATAAGAGTGCTTATTTCGAAAAGTTAGAACTATGAATTTCTTTTTCTCTTTTCTCTCTTTAATTAAAGTTGTTTTAGGTTCATTTTTCACTTTATTTATCATTCTATTAATAAATCTGTTGGAATATCCGTTGCTACGAGCGATTTGATGGATTATATTTATCTCTCTATTATAATTCTTCTTAGACATAGGTATGTTCATAGCTCTATTAATTAAACTGTAAAATGTTGCCTTTTTATGTTGACCTGGATGATTGGAGTCATTTCTGATAATAGTATCTGTTTGAGTAGCTTTTCTGAAAATTTGGAAATCAAAATGACCAGAATTTCTAGTAACTGTCAAATCTAAAAAATTTAAAGTCCTATCATTTTCAGATTCCATCGTAAAATGCACTTGTCTATTCAAAGTATTTAAATACTGTAATATACCATCAGGTTTAACCTTTCGTTCATCGATAATAACAAATATATCATCGACGTATCTCAACCATGTAATCAATCCATCTATTTTATCCACTATTTTATTATATTCCATGTAATCCATGAATATGTTAGCTAAAATACCTGAAGCTACTACACGATACATAGTTTGGATATCAAAGATATGTACTCCAACATTCCTATTGTAGATACTATACAAATAGTAAGAAAGAATTTAATGCAACACAGCAAATTAAGCAAGGTGGAAATTGAAGAATTTTTAACATTACTAGAATTTACTTTGGAAAATAACTATTTTGTTTTTGACAACAAAATTTACAAACAGTCTAAAGGCCTAGCAATGGGTTCGCCAGCTTCAGGTATTTTAGCTAACATATTCATGGATTACATGGAATATAATAAAATAGTGGATAAAATAGATGGATTGATTACATGGTTGAGATACGTCGATGATATATTTGTTATTATCGATGAACGAAAGGTTAAACCTGATGGTATATTACAGTATTTAAATACTTTGAATAGACAAGTGCATTTTACGATGGAATCTGAAAATGATAGGACTTTAAATTTTTTAGATTTGACAGTTACTAGAAATTCTGGTCATTTTGATTTCCAAATTTTCAGAAAAGCTACTCAAACAGATACTATTATCAGAAATGACTCCAATCATCCAGGTCAACATAAAAAGGCAACATTTTACAGTTTAATTAATAGAGCTATGAACATACCTATGTCTAAGAAGAATTATAATAGAGAGATAAATATAATCCATCAAATCGCTCGTAGCAACGGATATTCCAACAGATTTATTAATAGAATGATAAATAAAGTGAAAAATGAACCTAAAACAACTTTAATTAAAGAGAGAAAAGAGAAAAAGAAATTCATAGTTCTAACTTTTCGAAATAAGCACTCTTATCAACTGGCTAAAATTTTCAGAAAAAAGAACATCAATGTCACATACAAAACGGATAATAATACTAATAAGATAATTTTCAATTCAGATAAAATAGAGAATAAATGTATATTTAATAAATCAGGAATTTACAAATTAACATGCCAAACATGTAAACAACGATACATAGGACAGTCCGGAAGAAGTTTGGCTATAAGGTACAAAGAACACGTTAATGCGGTCAAACATAAAAGATATTCGGCAATGGGAGAACGTATGGTTGAAAAGAATCATAAATTTACAGACATTTCCAATGACATGAAATTATTACATTCGACCAAAAAGGGAAAACTAATGAATGTTTTGGAAAATTTAGAAATTTACCTTACACAAAAATGTAATTCTGAATCAAGTTTAAATGAGAAAAGTACAGAAGATAACCCACTGTTTAGGCTAGCATATAATCATTTAAGGAACAAAAAGAAGAAGAAAAGAAGAAAAACTTGAAGATCATAAATTTGTATAGTGTTTCTCATTCAGTTCAACCAAAATTGTATGTATTGATCATTTTTATAATATTTCATAAGTTCTCTTTACTCTTTGACATGATGTATTGGGACACAATACTCCTTCAAATTGTAAAACAAAAGATTGTGTCATATTATGTTATTCTTTGATCTAACCACTGATGAAGGGAATGGTTGAGATTTCCCGAAACATGTATGGTTTAATAAATAATGTTTCTTTCATTTAATGAGTGTATTGATCAAGGCGGATTTAAATAAACTATTATAAATAGTTATATTGTACATTCAGACCAGTCAATACGGACCAAACACAATATTAACCTATCATGGTTAAGTTTATTAACAACCAACGTCTGTCAGTAAAATAGAAGTTACCACATCAAATTTTTCCTTTCTTCAAACTGCTGATGTCTGGATCAAAGAACTCATGGGAATATCTAACAAGATGTCTGCTAGATGCTGGAAGCCAGTCCAGCTTTATAGCCAAGTCTTTGGTGGATGCTCTTCACCTAAGCATGACCGGTAGTCGAGAACTTGCAGCGACAGCCTTCGAAGCGACATCGAGCAGTACCAAGCCACACCGACTTATTCAGTTTGACATGATTGGATTTTCAAGAAAGACAACCGTAACACTCATGTTAATTTTAAGGACACTTCTTCTCAAGCATTGATACTTTATCAATATATGAATTTTTCATCTAAACGGTGTTACATGGCTGAACAATGAGCCCAACTTGGCACACGAGGGCGAAACGCACGCAACCAGGAATGAGTTAGCTGAAAAGTTTATAATGTCCTATAACGGACCATTATATTGGTATTATGTTAATAATATACGAAACATATACCACTTTTAACCAATAAGCTGCCTAAGCAATTAATGTATCAACAAGGTGAAAAATAAAAATTATTAGCTGTGAACACTCACGGCCTTCGAAAGTTAGAATACGTATTCCTCTCACCCAAGTGTCCCTCATGATTTCCAGAACCTGACAGTTGCAGATCCGCAAACTGACAATGAAGAACCACCTATTGAAATACTAATCGGTGTGGACCATTATTGGAAAACTGTAAAACTGGAACAGCCATAGCCGACTACAGTTACAAGCTGGAGTCATGTAAGTTTGGCAACGTCCAGTGGAGGCCAAGGTGAAAGCATGGGATCTATCCGTGTATGTTGATGCCTAGTGAACTTCGTCTCGCGTTTCGTTTAATTTTTCGCGCATAGGTTCAAGTATATATAGCAAGATAAGTGATAGAATAAGCATACGTAGAGCCTATTATTGAAATAATGTGAAGGCTAAGCAGGGCTGAGTAGCTTGGACTGCAGAGCTGGCTTTCTAAGCCCAGCTCAGTCCAGTGGTATTTGAAGGTGCTCAAGTACATCAGCCTCGTGTCAGTAGATTTACTGGCACGCTAAAGAACTACTTCGGGAAAAAATTCCGGCATCTCGGCATCTCCCAAAAACCGTAAAAGTAGTTAGTGGGATGTTAAATCAATAAGGTTATTTGTGAAGGTGCAGATTGAATTTTGGCTTATTAATAAAATGTTACGTGTATTTGCAGATGCCCACAAAATGTGTTTCCATGTATTGTAACAACTATAGCATTAAAAAAGGTTTTTGTTACCCCGTTTAGTTTTCCTTCAGACCAGAAATTAAAACAAAAATGTATTTGTCATTTTAAAGGGGATAATGAACCTGTGAAGGATTCTGTCGTATGCATAAAACCTGTTCCATATGAAAGTTTTTCAACAGGGGATACAATTTGTGATGGTAAAGTCAATGTAACTTTACTACCACCTAAACCTAATCAGATTCTCCCTAATGCATGTCCAATTATTTTCCCATATTTGTCATCGAATAGTGTTAAAGAAAATATCCTGAAGGTAGGAGCCTGGAAATGTAGAGTAGGTTAAACAAGAAGATGGATAATATGCCAAATGTAACCCATTTACTCAAAATTCACCAAGATATGAATGTCACTGTAGGCCTATAAGTTAAGTAATCAGGTGTTTGTAAAACAAATGACATATTTAGCAGATGGTAAAATAAATGCATATATATTATATAGGAACCACTTCTTGTAGTGTTTGTACAAATAAATCTATTAAAATGCTTCACAATCTCATACAGTATCGTGAGGTAAGAGGTGAAAGCACACTATGTCTTGCCTCGTATTTTTAAGGGAATAATTCGATCTTTTAACTAAAAGGGTCGGGCTGAGTGGCTCAGACAGTTGAGGCGCTAGCCTTCTGATTCCAACGTGGCAGGTTCGATCCTGCCTCAGTCCGGTGGTATTTGATGGTGCTCAAATACGTCAGCTTCGTGTCGGTAGATTTACTGGCACGTAAAAGAACTCCTGAGGGACTAAATTCCGGCACCTCGGTGTCACCAAAAACCATAAAAGTAGTTAGTGGGATGTAAAGCAAATATTATTATTATTATTATTATTATTATTATTTGCACTAAACGGAAGAGGGTTAGGCCCTACTCAAAAAGTTTCGTTTGGAACTGTGAAAGCAAGTGATTTACTGCCAAGAAAGTTTTATAGTGATAAGTTAGGAAGAAAGTTTACTCAGAACCTGTACTTATAGCTTAGGCCTATTGGTTGTAACTACAATGTTACTCAGACTCAATTTTATTTGGAACAGCCAATGTCTATCACGTCTTCCCTCGTGTTGCTACCTACTGTCTTCGGTTGGATACTAACAGAAAACCAGCCTGGAGCTTCAGTAAATCAGGTTACGACACACAACGTCTCAGTCACTAATAGCGAGATACCTGCACAAACCATGCAAGATTCTGGGACCTGGAAACAATTGGCATCCGCAATAAACAAGACAAGACATTGGACAATACAGATGCCGCTATCCTTCACAAATTTCATGAGACCCACTGGATCCAAGACGGAAGAAGAGTTGTATCACTTCCAAGAAAAAAGGACATCGTCTTGTCTGATAACCCGTCACCAGGTGAGAAAAGACTTCAGAGTCTTGAGAAACGAATGGATCAGGATGCACACTTCCAAACTATGTACCACACGCATATGTTGGACTACATAACGAAGGAAGAAGTAGAAATAGCTCTGACGTATGAGACTCCCGGAAACTCCTTCTATTTACCACATCACGCTGTGAAGAAGCCAAAGAGAGAGGACATAAAATGGATGATCGTGTTCCATGCCTCTTCTCATGAACGAGGCCAACCAGCATTAAACGATGCCCTAGAGATGGGACCAAATCTGCTGCCTGAAATTCTGGTGATGTTGCTCCGTTTTTTAATACGTCAAAGTGCTGTTGTCTGCGATGGAAGTCAAGCGTTTCTACAGCTAGCCCTAGATGAAAACGACAGGGATGTCACAAGATTTCTGTGGTACCGGGTCCAAACTACCACTGATGGCACGTACCAGATGACTAGAGACGTCTTAACGTATCACTTCAAACGATTACTGTTTGGACTTACCAGCAGCCTATTCCTTTTGTCCGCTACTCTACGAGAATTGGTTACACTGCATCAGGAGAAATATCTCACTGCGGTAGCAGTCCTGGATGGTTTTACTTTTATGGACGACTTTGCAGGCAGCGTCGATAATGATAACTTGGCTGCCATCGTCTATTGTGAATTCACAGGCCTACTTCTACAAATCAAACTTCCCTTGTTGAAATGGTTTACAAATTCAGAGCCACTGAGAGCCATCTGGAGAGCTGAAGGTTGAGAGGTGAAATCAGAAACACGAGTCCTTGGTGTTAACTGGAATGCAGAATCGGATTATCTCTTCGCAACTCCAGACGATATGAGCGCTGAACTACTTGACCAGCCAGCAACTAAACACCATCTTCTGCAAGTTACTGCCAGAATTTACAACTCACCAGGCCTGTTTTCCCCGTCCTCATCACCGGCAAGATCCTCTTTCAAGACACTTGGTGCAATGGGATGAAATCCTCCCAACTGTTCTTAGGCAGAGATGGCAAGCTTGGACATTTAATCTGCTGTATTTGTCTTCCATCTGCATTAAAAGATGGATTGGTATATCTAAATTTAATGGCGATTTATCCGTGCACGTGTTCTGTGATGCTTCCGAAAGGGCATATGGTGCTGTACTGTACATTCGGATAACTACCAGAAACATTTCCTCCATCACGCTGGTTTGCAGTAAAAACCAATTTGTCGCCTGTGAAGAAAGTAACACTTCCCAGACTGGAGTTGCTTGCAGCCTTGCTTGATCCCGTCTTCTTCACTACTTTTGCCAAGAGACTGGAGTCGAGTCCTCTTGTGCCATCTTATGGAGTGACTCAACCATCACATTAGGATGGATCCGCAACAATCCAAACTGCTGGAAGACTTGTCTGCAACCGGGTCCAGTCAGTGGGGACACTGCCCCGGCATCGACAAGTTTCAGTTTGTACTGGAAGTTATTACACGTTACCGCATGGGTCCTCCGTTTTGTTACATGTATGAAGAAGAAACAAATGGGCAGTGGAAATTATTTAACTGCTAAAGATATCGAAAATGCCACGGTGTATTGGATACATCAGGTTGAAGAGGAATGCTTCACTGCTGAACTGGTGGCCTTGAAGAAAACTCATCACTTGCCAAAATCATCCAAGATTTTGCAATTCAACCCCTTCTTACAAGACGGTATTATTCGTCTTGGTGGCCGCCTACAATCTGCAGACCTGACAAATGGTGAGACCACCCAGTGCTTTTGGATGGATCGCATACATTCACACAACTGCTAATTCAGCAGATCCATATCAGACTCTCCATCACTTGGGCGTATGCTTAATACTCGCTGAACACAATGAATTTTGGATTCTACGACCCCACCAAATCATCAAAAAGGTGTTGCACGGATGCCTGTCGTGAAAAATATCCCACAAGAAAAGGTGCGAGGAGATAGAAGCCCCATTGCCTTTAGATAGCGTCCGTCCTATTCAACCATTTGCTGTGACCATAATAGACTTCGCTGGCCCACTCAATGTCAAGTCAGAGAATAGGCCCATGAAGGTTTCCATCATTCTGTTCACGTGTGCAACTGTGAGAGCTATACACATGGAACTCTCAGCGGACTTAACTACCGACAGATTCTTAATGGCTTTTCAACGCTTCATAGGATGACGAGGTGTCTCACACACTATATACACGGATAATGCCCAAACATTTCAAGCAGCGAGAGAACTTCAACTCTCAGACGTGCTCAGCAGTCAAAAGACTCTTGAATATATGGCACATCACAATGTGACGTGGAAGTTTATAGCTCCATGGGCGGTTTGGTGGGGAGGATGGTGGGAGAGAATGATTGGCTCCACTAAGCGCTGTCTTGGAAAGGTTCTAGGTCGCTCACAGTTCGATGAAGAGGGTATCCGTACAGTTGTAATCAGCACTGAAGCCACCCTGAATTCACGTCCCATTGTTCAAGACGGAAGTGACTCTGAAGTGTTACACCCTCACATTTCCTCAACGGCGAGAAACTCACGACCATTCCAGTTGGACCTGAGCCAGTAAATAAGAAAGACTTAAAGGAATTTCGCACAAAGATGAAAAATGGTTGAAGACTTTTGTTGCTACTGTTATTGTTGTTGTTGTTGGGTATTCAGCCCGAAGGCTGGTTTGATCCTCCACAGTTCCGCCAACAGCTGTCGTGGCCTAGGTGTCACTGAAGAGGCATACTAGGGAAATGAGGAGTGAGGTGGAAAAAGGAATACCTCCTTCAGCTGCGGAGCTACCACGAGGTCCATATGTGGAAGAGAGCTCGAGTCGACGAAGTCCTTCAGGGGAGAGACGGCCGAGTGAGGACAGCCATCCTGTGTCTGCCAGATGGTTCAAGAGTCAGCCGACCGGAACACCTGGTGATTCCTCTCGAAATCGACCAGGGTGGGGAGGATGTTGAGGTTTAAATGTACAAGCAAATGCCACCTACCGGAAGAACTAGTAACTAAGTGGAGTTTTACGCTTGTAGATTCTTTTTTGTTTTGTATGTTGTTGTAATAAAGTGCTGTAAGAAAGACGTAGTTATCATTTGCAGGTTACAACCCAACATTATCTGTGAACGACACTCGATGTGGGTCAATTATATACAATAAGTTTGTAGAACTGCCGGTGGGTTTTACCTTCCAGAAGTAAAGAGTTTGCACGATCTCCTGGCAGGTCTCATAGTTGCCAACATGTTAAACAAGCTGATGCTTTGAATATTTCTATTGATGGAACAGCGATCGGCCCAAGGCATCGCAGCCAAAATAGGATTATGCAACTTCACGGCATCTAATGGATTGCTTGAGGGTTTAAAAAAAAAGGAATAAACTTTCATACAAATCCATATGAGACTGCCAGTGTCAATATTGATGCTGTTCAGACTTTGAGAGGTACGATGCTGCCAAAAATCTTAAAGAACTATAGTCCTGAAGTTTTTAATGGATATGAAGTGGGACTATTTTACCACCTTCTTCCTGATAAAATTTATGCATTCAAGGGTGAGAAATGCAATGTAAAGAGAGATTAACAGTGCTATTATGATGCAACAAGAATGGTGCGGAGAAACTGACACAGCTCACAATAAGGAAGTGGAAGAATCCGTGCAGTTTTAAGAATGTCAGTACACGGTGCTTGGATGAAGTCATTACTCTTTTAAAACATCTTGCTATCACGTGCGAATGGGTGTGTGGCAGAGAAAAATTTTACGGTTCATTGACTGATGTGTTGTGCACCCAACTGATACGTCTTACTTGAGAAATGTACGTATAGTGTTTTTCCCAAGGAACTGTACAAGCCATATTTTAACTGCTGGACCAGGATATCATCCGGTGCGTGAAGCAGAAATATAGAAAGATGTTTGTGCAGAAGAGGTTGGCTTTCCTGGAAACTGCTTCATGTAAAATCTCAATTTTGGATGCCATACATTTCTTAGAATATGCTTGGGAATGTGTAAATGAGACTAAAATTTGAAACCATTTCCACAAAACTGGCTTGGGACAGATGCAGATGATTACAATTATGATTGTTGTTTTAATCTTTCAAGTGGCAATGACGGAATAAATAATCATAGCCGATATCGTCATCACATTGTAAATGTCTTTCGGCGATGGGTATGATGACTTATTCCATCGTATGATCTGAGATGGCTTTCCTTTATGAGTGTATGTTAGTTTCAAGCTTTGTCTACAGCAGCAGCACCACTCTCCTAAAACTATGTGACCGGGCGAAATGCTTTCGTTCTGCGCGCAGCTGGTGGCCAGCCAGTACCAGCTGCCAGACTGCTGAGAGTGGTAGATAGTGCATTATGGCAGGTGCAAGCTGAGCTCTGAAACGTCTGCGAGAAGAACGGTTTGATTTATTACACTATGACAATTTGGAGAGTGATGTGTCATCTGATGGTAAGACTAATGTTGAAATGTCAGGTGATAGCGAGTGCAATGGTGAAAGCAACTGAAGTGAACGCGACGGTAGCACTAGCGGTGATATTCTGCTTGATGTATGGACAAAGATAGGATCTGAACGGCCAAGATTTACATTTACGGGGCAACTTGGACTGAATGTACAAATTGAAGACTTAAATAATCCGCTAGAATATTTTCAAAATACCTGACCAATTAAAAGTATCTCACCGTAAGTTCCCATTGCTTTCCTCAGTGAGCCAGACGCCTTGCCCTTCGTACTATGATCATTTTTGACAGCTTGATACATGTTCTGTACTTTTGAACCTGATAAAAATACTATACTACACAAGAATATCACACTATATGTTACTTCCTAGTACCTTATGGAAAATGTGCCAATGTGTTAGTCCTTCCTCGAAAGAAATGTACCGCTTGACAGATTAAGGGAGCTAACATCTAGGTTACTGGCTCCAACAGATGAAGAGGTGAATTTTGCCACATATATTGAATGTGATGACAATGTTGCCATCTGTGAAGTGCAGACAGTAAACAAATTTCATGAACAGATAACTGATAAAGATAATAATGAGCCAGAACCTGAGGATGAAAATTAAAGCGGCGAGACCTGTACAGCAGTACCAACACATTTGGCAGAGGTAGAAGCTATGGACATGTGCGATGTTATGTATCATGTTTGCTTTAGCTAAGTTTCTTACATACAAGTGATAATGTGCAAATTACTCTGTAGATTTAAACATGTTTCTTTATTCTGAATAAAATTCTTTACCATTTTTGTGCATTTGTTTATTTTTATGCAAGTACTGACTAGCAGAGTTCATGTTTCTAAGAACCTTTTTCCTTGAGGTTTTACTATGTTGGTGTTTTTGAAATGTACTATTCATTATTCTTTGTTTTTATAATAACGTTTATGTTGAAACCTAACCTTAAATTTAACAGTGTGACTTTTCATTTTTTAAGCATATTTTTGGTCCCCACAAAAATGCCCTAACTAGTTTTGACTTCTTCGGTATATAAGCGAATAATCTGTGCACATTTCTTTTACTTCAAACTTTGGCAAAGGTGGGATGCAGATTTAAGAAAGAGGTTTGTAAAGTGTTTTGTGAGGAGTGTGGTGTCATATGAAGATGAAACATGGACATTAAGAAAGAATGAAAGATACAAAGTATTTGGAAAATTTTGTGGAGAAGGATGGAAAAAGTTAAGTGGACGGATACAGTGAGAAATGATGTCCTAAGAAGAATAGGAGAGAAGAAACACCTGGTGAAAATAAGGAAAAGGAAAATATCCTGGTTGGGTCACATACTATGTAGAAATTATCTTAACAGAGGGTGATGGAGGGAAAAATAGATGGCAGAAGAGGATGAGGAAGAAGGAGGTTTGGAACGTAAACAGATGCCAAGCATAGTAGAAGTTATGAACAACTGAAACAAGATGCTCAGGCAGAGAATCATGGAGGATGTCCAGCTGATACCCATCTCACAACAGATTCGCAGAAGAAGTGATGCAGATATTATTTGCATTGGGATTGGTACAGTGCTCCTGATGTACAGAAATCTGGAAATTGGCATTTTTCTGTCCGTCTGTAGGCAACTGTTAATAATGCTATTGGTTTTATGTCCTACTAACTTCTTTTATGGTTGCCATTGATGTTTTCACGGCCCGTACTTATAGACATGATATAGGCATAAGCCCAAAAGCCTCTATCATGTTCTTTTATGGTTTTTGGAGATACTGAGGTGCCAGAATTTTGTCCTGCAGGAGTTATTTTATGTGCCTGTAAATCTACTGATACAGCACTGATGTATTTTAGCACTTTCGATTAACACCAGACTGAGCCAGAAACCTGCCGACTTGGGCTCAGAAAGCCAGTGCCTTAACCATCTGAGCCACTCACCCCAGCTGTAAGGTACTCGGTTCCTGTCACAAGCGAGAAGCATGACAAGTACATGTCATTTGTGAGGCGTCAGTTTAAGTAGTAGCATGTGTTTAGGATGGCTGGTGTGAGTTATCATTATAAGTTGTTTACAGTTAAAGAAAAGCTTCATATTACTGAAGCATGTGAGATTCCCTACACACTTCAAGTGATAATACTGATTATTACTAGTCATAATTAAACTATATTCCTTAATGTGTAGTTCCATGGAGGATTTTACAAAACTGCTGCATGCATTTTACTTACAGTTTCTCTGACTCTACGTTAAACCTCTGAGTGATCTCTGCCATATTCTCAAAATACTCCTTTAGAACTTAGAAAAGTGCAATTTTCTGGCAAACTGTTCGAAATACAAATAAAATGCACATGAGCAATTGTATACAAAATTTAATTCTAAATCCTATATTACAGTATATATGCTTCTTTTGTCTATAAGACTAATGTTTACTTATTTTGGTTTCATCAGACAAAGCATGTGCAAAAAAAAAAAAAAAAAAAGAAACGCACACAGCACACACCCCTGGATTCTCAAGGTCCTCGGGGGGGGGGGGAAACAATTTACTGTAACTCGACTTTTTCTTTCACTTCAAGGTCTCCTTAAGAGATAGTAAACTATAAGCTTGCCAAATTTCAGCTGAATTGATACAGAAGTTTTTACGTGAGAGAAAGGACAACCAGACAAACATTTAGATTTATATACTAGTAAGGATTGTTTCAACTTACCCACACATAAAAGTGTGCACATTATAAAATGAATAGAAGTCAAAACATTATACTCACAATTTTGAGGACCATACGCCACCCACTTGATAAACATCAGGATACACATGTACAGAAACAGAAATGTCAAGAAGATGATCTGAGGGATGAACTCACAGAAGATGCTCATTGGCTTCTGGAAGTACCTGTAACAGACCAATCGTTTGTGATGCAAAGATTCTGCACAATTCTTAATCAAAGGACTTAAGAAATTCACACAAAATAAATTACGTATTTAACAAGGATAGTTTGGTTTTCTACCTCACATTAAAACTGCAATTCACTCCTGAGAGCCAGCCATACATACCAAAACACGTTGCCTACGCTATAATACAAGGCCTTGAAATGCACTCGTGGAAACGGGTTGCTTCCTAGTTCACCATTCAGCCGCTAGGATCGCGGACTTGCCCCCCTTGTATTTGCATGGCCGTATATGTCAATAAGTAAAGTATATCCTAAATAAATAGGACTGAATGTTTTTGCGAGTATTGACAGTACTTTATTTATAGAGCAGTGCTGCATTGGCTTGCATATGTCATTGAAGTTTCAAAACTTTCCTTCTGAGGGGCTTCTTATCAAGTTTCAAAACTTTCTCTCTTCTACTTGAGTGGCTCAAAGCAATTTCGTCAAACAGAGGTCTCAGAAATTTTCATAGTAGAAAAAGGTGGTTTGTCGCCTTTACACTTCCCACACTTAATTTCACTGTTGAACATGTCTTTCAAAAAAATAAACGTACACCTTTTAGTAACTCTCTTTGGGACAAGTACTGCGTAGCGGAAGCGACAAATTCCGTCGTTCAATTCAATGCAGAAGTGCCACAGACGATTTTCGGTATCTGGGGGCTCCTCGATCTTGAAAACGAATAAGACACAATGTTGGACTTTGAGTAGCTGGAGGACAGATATGTTCTAAACAGCCTTTACAGTCTGTTTTTTCTTTTGCCACACGAACCATAATGGCATTGTATTCCGCTTGGCGTCTTAGGCATCTGAAGAAGAGCTCGATGTCATAGCCCGTTAGGTTCCTCATCAATGCATAATGCAAATGTATACTTATGAGGTAGTTTACGCAGGCCACAGTGGACTGGGTAGTCAAGATCTATGCCCGATACATTTCTCTCATGATTCTCTTTTATTTTCTCTGAATGCATTTTAAGTTTCTTAATATATGACAGGAAATCATTAATTAACCAACTGAGGAGTTCATCTTCAGTACTAAAAGTTGCTTTTTTTTTGCTAGTGACTTTACATCGCACCGACACAGATAGGTATTATGGCGACGATGGGATAGGAAAGGCCTAGGAGTAGGAAGGAAGCAGCCGTGGCCTTAATTAAGGTACAGCCCCAGCATTTGCCTGGTGTCAAAATGGGAAACTTACGAGCTCGATAGCTGCAGTCGCTTAAGTGCGGCCAGTATCCAGTATTCGGGAGATAGTAGGTTCGAACCCCACTGTCGGCAGCCCTGAAAATGGTTTTCCGTGGTTTCCCATTTTCACACCAGGCAAATGCTGGGGCTGTACCTTAGTTAAGGCCACGGCCGCTTCCTTCCCACTTCTAGTCCTTCCCTGTCCCATCGTCGCCATAAGACCTATCTGTGTCGGTGCGACGTAAAAAGCAACTAGCAACTAGCAAAAAAAATGGGAAACCACAGAAAACCATCTTCAGGGCTGCTGACAGTGAGATTCGAACCCACTATCTCCTGGATGCAAGCTCACAGCCGCGCGCCCCTAACCGTACGTCCAACTCGCCCGGTTAAAAGATGCTCGTTTGTTTTCGTTCCTGAATATGTCCCATGTGAGGTGTTGCAGACGTTATGCGCATTGAACAATTTAATAAAATGCTCCATAAAACAAATGGCTTATTTTAAACTGTATTTTATGCTCTCAGGACAAAACCACCTCTATACTTTACAAACCAGAGATTGTTTCAGGGGAAAATACAATATTTTTAGCTCTTGCTACATTCATTTTCGTGAAATTTGTTGAGCAAATTATTTTCCTCGTTGGTTTTCTAATTTAAGATTTCTGACGTTGAAGATGCCTCTTAAATGATTGCCGGTCACGGTAGCATAGTTTAAAAAAGTCCAGTGACACATTTTGGGATCGCCCGTTTCTTATGACGTAACTCGGATCAAAACTTAGGAACATTCACTGGAAACTTGTGAAACGAAATTCCACTACCTTTAATTTCTCGTGAATAAACCATGACTGGAACTGCGAATGCTTAACATCAGACAAATACATAATACATTCACAACCAACTCAGTTAATGAACACGTTTAAAGGCGCGAGCCTGGTCGACAGGGGGCAAGATAGCGATCCTAGCGGCCCGGCATTGAACTTCAGTGTAACCACTTCCATAGCGTTTTACGGGCTCTATTTCCAGGCCTTGTATTATAAGGTAGGCAATGCCAAAACATGATTATATTTGGCATGCAAATTCCTAGCAGCTCCCCTGCAGTGCACTGCAGACTCACCACAGCTCAATGTTGTTCTGTGATGACCTCTATAAGATCAGTTTAAATCAATTTGAACCTTAGCATTAAGAATTCATGAGCTCGCATTTGGGCTTACAGCTCCAGAATTAAAGATATGAGCCAAATGGTTCAGGTACAGTTTGATTGGATATGTGAGACATGAATAAAATCCTGATGCCAGGTCGGTCTCAGCTGCAGGGGAGCTTAAAAAAAGGTGATTTCGAGGTATATGAATTGGTTCGCAATTAATAACTCTGAACAAAAGACATATGAAAATGGTAAAGATGTAGAAATATTAAGCATTTGACACCTTACATTTGCATAAGAAAATGGTCCAAACTCCCATCTTCCACCCAAAAATATAGCCATGACAGGGAAGGGAGCAAATTTGCAGTGGGATTCTTTTATGGAAAAACTATTGATTTCCTCATCACCGCCACCATTGATCCCTATTTATGGCTGTCACTCAGGTGGCAATTGTTTACATAGTCTTAAATGATTTCAAAGAAGTTGGAAATTTATCAAACATCTCCCTTGGTAAATTATTCCAATCCCCAATTCCTCTTCCCATAAATATATTTCCTACTTTTATAAACACCATTCAAGCTTATTTGTCTACTAATGTCATTCCACATCCCTTTGCTGACAGCTCGGATCATACCACTAAGCAGTAAGGTGACAAACTGCTCAACTAAGTTCTCCCAGACATTTTTGTAACACTATTCTTTTGTCTGAAATCACCCACAACAAATCTTCCTACTTTCTTTCGGATCTTTTCTAATTCTCAAATATAGTAATCCTAGTGATATTCCCATACACTGCAATCATACTGTAATTGGAATCTTACCAGTGACATATGCCCTCTCCCTCACATCCTAACTACAACCGCTAAATACCCTCATATGCTCTATTTACAATTCTGTTAATGTGATTACCCCAATGAAATGAATTTCTTGCCTAGGTACTTAATAGTTATCATGAGGTACTTCCACTACAAAACTGTAATTAAAACAGAACAGACTTTTCCTCTTGTTGAAAGTTGCAATCTGACTTAACCCTGTTTGCCATCATACCATTGGCTGCTCTCTATCTCACACTAATGTCGAGGTCATTTTGATCTCCCAATCCTGTATCTTATTTAATACTCTATACAGCATAATGCCATCTGCAAAAACCTTTATCTGCAGTTCGACTTCTTTACTTGTATCATTTATTCATATATTTATATAAGAAAAAATTAATAATAATAATAATAATAAAAAAGAAAAAAACTCCTTTGTAACACTATTCTTTGCCAACTGCAATTCTCAGAGTTCTACTTTCTAGAAATTTAGCCATGCTTTCAATCATTCTTTGGTCTAGTCCAACAGCCCTCATTTTCATGAGTAGTCTCCCATGATCTACCCTATCAAAAACCTTGGGTAGGCCAATAGTGATACAGTCCATCTGACCTGAATCTAAAATATCTGCTTTATTTTGCTGGAATCCTACAAGTTGAGCCAGCCAAGTTTGGGTTGGGAAGACTTGGGAGAAAGGAGACAAGCTGCTCGACTAAGCAGTATGTTGCAGGTTATAAATTTCCTTTTTTGTCCATACTGAAGATCTATTTGTGACACAAATTCTTATAATTTTGTTAATACCACCTATTTAAAAACCTTTTGAGATCTGGCTAATTGTATTATTTCAATGTTGCTTAACTTGTATGATTGTCGTTGAAACTTTGTTAACTATATTCATTTTCTACAGTTGATAATTGCCTATGTTATGAACATTTAACTTGTTCTCGATGTTGCTGGAGTAACATTTGTACAAAACGTATTGGCATTAATTTTATGTTGTTAATACGAGAATATTGTTCATGAACAAACTTGTTGGTGAATAAACATTTTCTAATGTGAGGTAGAATTTGAATGGTTCTCGTATGTTCCAAATTGGGCTTGTTGGTATATCTGTAATGGAAAATAAAAAATATATGTTTAAGGTTTTGATTATAATTCTGTATAAACTTCTTATCAAAAGAATCATCACTTACTTTTCTTTCTGCTGCATAATTGTCTAGTGTTACTCCTAGCCTCTTGAGAACTACTTGTTCTGTTTGCACTCCTTGTATTATATGAGTGTGGACGAGTTTACGTTTTGGCGGGGACTGGGAAGGGGAAGTGAACATAGGCGGTGCATTGATAGCTGCAGTAGATTGTGGAGGGGACTGCCTAGGAGAAGTAAGGGGAGGAGTTGAGTTAGTTTGCATCAATAAGCCATTAACTTTTGTCGGATTAAAATGTTTATAGAATTTATTTTTATCAGATTTAAGCATTTGTATTGTTGTTTGAGTCATCAGTCCATAGACTAGTTTGATGCAGCCCTCCATGCCACCCTATCCTGTGCTAACCTTTTCATTTCTACGTAACTATTGCATCCTACATCTGCTCTAATCTGCTTGTCATATTCATACCTTGGTCTACCCCTACCGTTCTTACCCCCTATCATTCTATCTCTTAATCTCGTCAAATTTAGCCAAATTGATCTCCTCTCACCAATTCGATTCAGTATCTTAATTCGTGATTCGATCTATCCATCTCACCTTCAGCATTCTTCTGTAACACCACATTTCAAAAGCTTCTATTCTCTTTCTTTCTGAGCTAGTTATCGTCCATGTTTTCACTTCCATACAATGCCACGCTCCACACGAAAGTCTTCAAAAAACATCTTTCTAATTCCGATATCAATGTTTGAAGTGAGTAAATTTCTTTTCTTAAGAAAGCTCTTCCTTGCTTGTGCTAGTTTGCATTTTATGTCCTCCTTACTTCTGCCATCGTTAGTTATTTTACTACCGAAGTAACAATATTCATCTACTTCCTGTAAGACTTCATTTCCTAATCTAATATTTCCTGCATCACCTGCCTTCATTCGACTGCACTCCATTAATTTTGTTTTGGACTTATTTATTTTTCATCTTGTACTCCTTACCCAAGACTTCATCCATACCATTCAGCAGTCTCGAGATCTTCTGCAGTCTCAGAGAAAATAACAATATCATCGGCAAATCTCAAGGTTTTGATTTCTTCTCCTTGGACTGTGATTCCCTTTCCAAATTTCTCTTTGATTTCCTTTACTGCCTGTTCTATGTAAACATTGAAAAGGAGAGGGGACAAACTGCAGCCTTGCCTCACTCCTTTCTGGATTGCTGCTTCTTTTTCAAACCCCTCGATTCTTATCACTGCAGACTGATTTTTATACAGACTGTAGATAATTCTTCGTTCTCGGTATCTGATCCCTATCATCTTCAGAATCATAAATAGCTTGGTCCAATCAATATTATCGAATGCCTTTTCTAGATCTATGAATGCCATGTACGTGGGCTTGTCCTTCGTGATTCAATCCTCTAAGATCAGACGTAAAGTCAGGATAGCTTCACGTGTTCCTACATTTCTTCTGAAGCCAAATTGATCTTCCCACCGAGCTCGATAGCTGCAGTCGCTTCAGTGCGGCCAGTATCCAGTATTCGGGAGATAGTAGGTTCGAAACCCACTGTCGGCAGCCCTGAAAATGGTTTTCCGTGGTTTCCCATTTTCACACCAGGCAAATGCTGGGGCTGTACCTTAATTAAGGCCACGGCCGCTTCCTTCCCACTCCTAGCCTTTTCCTGTCCCATCGTCGCCATAAGACCTATCTGTGTCGGTGCGACGTAAAGCAACTAGCAAAAAAAAAAAAAAAAATTATCTTCTCCCAACTCAGCTTCAACTTGTTTTTCCATTCTTCTGTAAATAATACGTGTTAAAATTTTGCAGGCATGAGATACTAAACTAATGGTGCGCTAGTTTTCACACCTGTCAGCACCGGCTTTCTTGGGAATAGGTATAACAACATTCTGCCGAAAATCGGATGGGACTTCTCCTGTCTCGTACATCTTGCACACTAAATGAAATAACCTTGCCATGCTGGTTTCTCCTAAGGCAGTCAGTAATTCAGAGGGAATGTCATCAAATCCAGGTGCCTTGTTCCTATTGTGGTCACTCACAGCTCTGTCAAACTGACCTCAAAATTGGGTCTCCCATTTCATCAGCATCAACAGCCTCTTCACGTTCCAGAACCAAATTATCTACATCTTTACCTTGGTACAACTGTTGGATATGCTCCTGCCATCTTTCTGCTTTGTCTTCTTTCCCTAGAAGTGGTTTTCCATCTGAGCTCTTAATATTCATACACCTAGATTTCCTTTCTCCAAAGGTTTCCTTGATTTTCCTGTATGCAACATCTACCTTTCCCAGGACCATACAGCCTTCGACATCCTTGCATTTCTCCTTCAGCTATTCCTCCTTAGCTACCTTGCACTTTCTATCAACTTCATTCTTTAATCGCCAGTATTCTTTTCTGCCCTCTTCATTTCTAGCATTCTTGTATTTTTGTCGTTCATCAATCAGGTCTAGTATCTCCTGAGTTATCCACTGATTCTTAGTTGATCTTTTCTTCCTTCCTAACATTTCTTCAGCAGCCCTACTGACTTCATTTTTCATGACTCTCCACTCTTCCTCTATAGTGTTTCCTTCAGCCTTTTCATTTAGTCCTTGTGCAACATGTTCCTTGAAACAATCCCTCACATTCTTTTCTAGATCCCATCTTTTTGCATTCTTTCCTTTCTTCAATTTCTTCAACTTCAGATGGCATTTCATGACCAACAAGTTGTGGTCAGAGTCCACGTCTGCTCCTGGGAAAGTTTTGCAATCCAACACCTGGTTTCTGAATCTCTGCCTAATCATAATGAAGTCTATTTGATACCTTCCAGTGTCTCCAGGTCTCGTCCACGTATACAGCCGTCGTTTGTGGTGTTTGAACCAAGCATTGGCAAGGACTAAATTATGATCAGTGCAGAATTCAACCAGACGACTTCCTCTTTCGTTCCTTCGTCCCAATCCAAATTCTCCTACTGTACTACCTTCTCTTCCTTGGCCTACCACTGCATTCCAGTCTCCCATCACAATTAGATTCTCATCACCTTTTACATATTGTATTAAATCTTCTATCTCCTCATATATTCTTTCGATTTCTTCATCATCCGCTGAACTAGTAGGCATATAGACCTGCACTATTGTGGTGGGCATTGGTTTGGTGTCTATCTTGACGACAATAATTCTTTCACTATGCTGGTCGTAGTAGCTTACCCGCTGCCCTATTTTCTTATTCATTATTAAACCAACTCCTGCATTTCCTCTGTTTGATTTTGTGTTGATAATTCGGTAGTCGCCTGACCAAAAATCTTGTTCTTCCTGCCAACGTACTTCACTTATGCCAACTACATCTAACTTTAGCCTATCCATCTCCCTTTTCAGATTCTCTAACCTACCACAACGATTCAAACTTCTAACATTCCACGCTCCGACTCGTAGAATGTCAGTATCCATCTTCCTGATGATTGCCCCCTCTTGTGTAGTCCCCACCCGGAGATCCGAATGGGGGACTAGTTTACCTCCGGAATATTTTACCCGGGAGGAAGCCATCATCAGTACATCATTCATACAGAGAGAGCTGCATGTCCTCGGGAGTTAGTTACGGCTGTAGTTTCCCGTTGCTTTCAGCCGTGTAGCAGTATCAACACAGCTAATCCATGTTGAGTATTATTACAAGGCCGTATCAGTCAATCATCCAGACTGCCGCCCTTGCAACTACCGAAAGGCTGCTACCGCCCTTTCGATGAACCATTCCTTAGTCTGGTCTCTCAACAGATACCCATCCGATATGGTTGCACCTGCGGCTCGGCTATCTGCATCATTGGGACACGCAAGCCTCCCCACCGCGGCAAGGTCACATGGTTCGCAGAGGAGGGCATTTGTATTAATTCCGGTAATTGTACTAAGATGGGGTTCTTTATTTAAATTTCGTCATTTAGGTTTTCATTTTTGTTGTATTTCTGATCTAAATGAATGTATACGTTTTCCAATTCCGTGATTTCTTTTCCTTTTTCTACTCTTCTTAAAATTCTTAAATCCCTTTCAATAGTTGTAAAACTTGTCCAGTTTCTAGCATCTGTGCTCCCATTGCAGAATGTTTCTTGTGATTTGCTGCATTTACATGTTCGAGATATCTTATCATAAAGCTCTGGCCAGTTTGGCCAACATACGAAAAATTGAATTCTGCACACGCAAGCCTATATATTCCAGATCCTTGATATTGATTACTATTTATATTAACTTTATTGTGATTGAAGAAAATATTTGGTTTGTGTTTTGAAGGCAATGTTAATATCTCGTTTTTTGATGGTATTAGTGACTTGGTATATAGCTGGGTTAGTAAATGTAAAAGTTGCAACTTTGGATTTCTTATTTTCATCTGATATGAGATTTGTGGCCAATTTTATTTTATCTTATTAATGATCTTGTTAACCATCTCTATTTTATAACTGTTATAGAGTGCCCAGTCCTTTATGAAATTAAGTTCTTTCTTTAAACTCTTACTTGTTAGTGGAATTTTTAGGGCTCTATAAACCAAACTCAAAAATGCCGCCTGTTTGTGAGAATTAGGGTGGAGTGACTCGTTTTTAATAGTTATTGGAGTAAATGTCTGTTTTCTATAAATCTGGAAATCAAATTTATTTCCTGCTCTCTTTACATTTATATCTAGAAAACTTAGCGAATTGTTACTTTCATCTTCTTTAGTGAATTTTATGTCTAATTTGTATCATAAGTGGTATGTTCCGAGCTGTCAGTGGAGAGATGGCGTGGAATGACATTAGTAAACCAATAAGTTTGAGTGGTGCCTTCAAAAGTAGGAAAGATCACAATATGAAGATAAAGTTGGAATTTAAAAGGACAAATGGGGGAAAATATTAGTTTATAGGAAGGGGAGTTAGGGATTGGAATAACTTACCAAGGGAGATGTTCAATAAATTTCCAATTTCTTTGAAATCATTCAAGAAAAGGCTAGGAAATCAACGGAAATTATACGGAAGTATACATCCGGGTGTTATACGTCCAGTCACCGTATGTCCAGCTACGTCTGTAGGCCGAGATGACTCATTTGAACAGAAATGTTGATGAATATGGGATGAATCACTAACTATGCACAGACTTAACTATTTCTTCGTTGAAATACTGTATATTATCTTAAAGTATTTATTTTCTTAAAGTAAATTTACAATGCTACCAGTATCCTACTGACCACCTAAATATCAATTCTGATGCCTCACGTGGGGTACCATTAAAATTTTCTCTCAGCCCAAGATTATGGAACCATAATGGGGACAAAGTTATGCAAGGATCAAAAATGTGAGAATTTTTTAATTTGCTTCAAACTTACTTCTGAATCTAAATTCCAGCCCACGATTTATCAGTGAATAGAAAATCTTACACCCTACACAGCAATACCACTGGTAAATTTATGACAATAAGGCCAGAAGTTACATGGGGTATGAAATTTTTTAAATTGTCAAATGTTTCTAAACTTCTGCTTGAGTTATCTATATAGCCATCTGTGTCACTGAGCAACCACCTAGATAAATTAGTTCACAATAAATATCAATAACGTTCTGGGGAGACACCATATTTTATAAATTCCAGTGCATGGCCCTGGCTTTCCTTGCAATTTATGGTATTTGCTAACAAAAGTAATAAACCTAAGGGCAGGTTGGTGGGTCCCTAGCCTTAGTATTGAAAATATCACTTTTGCACAAGTAATGTAGATAAGATTTATATGATTTACCTTTTGAAATAATGTTATTTTGGCTGTGTGGCAGGGAAGCAAGTTTTATCTACACTGACCAACATAAAGAATGGACCACCCAAGAAATATAACATTCTAGTGGGATAATTTTATACGAAGCATTTAATTTGGCAATTACTTTTATTTTCTGAATAATGGGTGTATGGTAAACATTTCTTCAGAGGAGCCATGACGACACCTCTGAGGCATGTACTGCAGCTTTGTTGAAGTCTGCGACTGTGTTGAGTAAGGTGGGCCAATACAATAATACACCACGGCCAGCTATTTTCAATTATTATTCAAATCGGCAATTGTCAAGGATTGCTAACACACTTATGCCCATTGCGACAGTTTACGGACAGATTCTGTGGAATAAAGATGCCACTCGCTCAGGAAGAAATTGTAAAGGCCGTAGCCTTGGTAGATGGGAAAAGCTTACGCTACACAGCAAATGCTCTCGGGGCATTGTACAGCAGAGTTCAATGTTTGATTAAACATTTTTGGGAGTTTGGTACTTATAATAGAAGGCCTGGGTCAGGACCCAGACGATGTACGTCACCAAGGGATGCCAGATTTCTGGTCCTATGTATTTTGCAGGACCATCACACTACAATGGTTCAGACCAAAAATTGCCTCACAAATGTCCAAAATGTTCACGTAAGTGAGAAAACGGTAAGATGAAGACTATGAGGAGGCCAGTATGGAGTTAAGAAATCTGCCTCAGGACTGAAGCTCTCGCGAGCATACAACACAGCACAACTAAATTTTGCAAGGTATTATCAGGACTAGACTACGGAACAGTGGAGCAAGGTTCTTTTCTCAGATGAAAGGAGATTTGGCTTCAGGTCTCCAGACTGCTGAGAAAGAGTCTGGAAGAGACAAGGTGAGAGGTACCTATTCGATTATTGTTTGGTCGGAGGAGCTATACCAGATGAATGGAGAGTTGCTATTGTAGCCCCTGTGTATAAAGGAAAGGGTGATAGACAAAGCTGAAAATTACAGGCCAGTAAGTTTGACATGCATTGTATGTAAGCTTTGGGAAGGCATTCTTTCTGATTATATTAGACATATTTGTGAAATTAATAACTGGTTCGATAGAAGGCAGTTCGGTTTTAGGAAAGGTTATTCCACTGAAGCTCAACTTGTAGGATTCCAGCAAGATATAGCAGATATCTTGGATTCTGGAGGTCAAATGGACTGTATCGCGATTGACCTGTCTAAAGCATTTGATAGGGTGGATCATGGGAGACTACTGGCAAAAATGAGTGCAATTGGACTAGACAAAAGAGTGACCGAATGGGTTACTATATTTCTAGAAAATAGATCTCAGGGAATTAGAGTAGGTGAAGCTTTATCTGACCCTGTAATAATTAAGAGGGGAATTCCTCAAGGCAGTATTATCGGACCTTTATGTTTTCTTATATATATAAATGATAAATGTAAAGGAGTGGAATCGGAGGTAAGGCTTTTTGCGGATGATGCTACTCTCTATAGAGTGATAAGTTACAAGATTGTGAGCAACTGCAACGTGACCTCGAAAATGTTGTGAGATGGACAGCAGGCAATGGTATGTTGATAAACGGGGTTAAAAGTCAGGTTGTGAGTTTTACAAGTAGGAAACGTCCTCTCAGTTTTAATTACTGCGTTGATGGGGTGAAAGTACCTTTTGGGGATCATTGTAGGTATCTGGGTGTTCATATACGGAAAGATCTTCATTGGAGTAATCACATAAATGGGGTTGTAAATAAAGGGTACAGATCTCTGCACATGGTTATGAGGGTGTTTAGGGGTTGTAGTAAGGATGTAAAGGAGAGGGCATATAAGTCTCTGGTAAGACCCCAACTAGAGTATGGTTCCAGTGTATGGGACGCTCACCAGGATTACCTGATTCAAGAACTGGGAAAAAATCCAAAGAAAAGCAGCTCGATTTGTTCTGGGTGATTTCCGACAAAAGAGTAGCGTTACAAAAATGTTGCAATGTTTGGGTTGGGAAGAATTGAGAGAAAGAAGAAGAGCTGCTCAACTAAGTGGTATGTTCCGAGCTGTCAGCGGAGAGATGGCGTGGAATGACATTAGTAGACGAATAAGTTTGAGTGGCGTTTATAAAAGTAGGAAAGATCACAATATGAAGATAAAGTTGGAATTCAAGAGGACAAACTGGCTTGGTCGGAGACTATGGAGTCGTGACATTGAGATCCCGCAAGAACCGAGAGAAGTTTTGGTTGAAGAACGGGACCTCATTCCCCAGGAGGATTTGCGTGCACTTGCGGACACAATGACAAGATGTTTGGAAACACACCCTTTTAGAGCATTTTTCCCCCATGCTTTTACAACATTTTCAGTAGCAATGTAAAATTTAGTTTGTGTAAAATCCCATTTGACCAATGGTGGTGGTGATATGTGCAGGAATTGAATATGCATGTGCAATTTAAAAATATTTCAGATGACTTCAAGTCCAAAATGGCTTTTTCTTAATTTAATCGTTTTATGTAACAAGTAGGGACTCTCCACGGAGGCAACCCTACCCAGGGAGTAATGCCCTGCCAATGCGATTCCCAGAGCACACTAACCTGGTGTGTGGTGTCGGGTAAGGGTCCCCTGCCAGAGTCACGGGGAAGTCCTTAACAACAGTTGCTGCCGATGAGACTTTTGGAACAGTGCAGCTGGCAGCTTAGGTAACCCTTACTTCTTGGGGCGATTTTTAGGAGAAAATTACTGATTGTGATAGGTGGGAATGAAAACCATGTAAAACCATAAGGGATGCCTGCCAGAATAACATGTCAATGGCTGGTCTTCCTAATGTAGTGAGTGGAGGTTCCTACTGAGACAAAAGTAATCAGTTCATCACACAAACTCCCAGAAGTGGGTAACTGCTGGTGAGGGAGGCAAGGGAAACCCATCTCACTATATTCCCAAGTTAATGTTATAAAATGAGTACGAAAACAATGGTACTTCCTGGCATTTCCTGGCAGGGGAAAATTGAAGGCTTCCCAGGTCACCAACAAGCGAAAACATAGCTACATGGAATGTGTGCACAACGCTACATCCTTTAAAGTTGGAAAATATCAAGTTAGAAGCAAAGAGATACAACTTGAACTTTCTTGGTCTATGTGAGACAAGATGGCCACCAAAGAGTGAATTTCAGAGTGGTGCACTTTGAAAGCTTAAGAGAAGGAGGAGTAGTCATACTACTAGATAGGAAGACTGCACTGACTCTTCAAGATGTGAGTGATAAACTACAGGATAATGGCCATTCGACTTTACTCCTGTTAACAGTGTTTTCATCCAGGTATACATGCCAATAACCAGATCAAAAATTAGATGTATGGCTTTGCTCCATTAACCAGCGTTTCGTCTTAGGTCTGACACTAGACTCGTCAGAGTGGGATGTGTCAGACCCTACCCACTGACGCTGGGGTGTATGCAGGTGAACCTATCAGAAGCCCACTCAAGAGGCACAGTCTGACAACTGCATACGGGAGATAAAACTCCATAATGTCGAACAGCGATGACAGATTTAATAATGATAATAGTGAAAATAATAATATTTGCTTTACGTCCCAATAACTACTTTCACGGTTTTTGGAGATTCCGAGGTGCCAAATTTTGTCCCGCAGGAGTTCTTTTACATGCCAGTAAATCTATCAAAATGAGGCTGATGTATTTGAGCACTTTCAAATACTACAGACTGAGCCAGGATTGAACGTGCCAAGTTGGGGTCAGAAGGCTAGTGCCTGAAGCGTCTGAGCCACTCAGCCCGGCGGCAGTGAGATTTAAGATATGTATGAAGTTCTAGAGAATTTCCTTGTTGACCACACTAGACAAAGAGAGAATGTCATCATAATGGGTGACTGGAGTGCTAAGGTGGAAGGTGCCTCAAGTACCAGTAATGGATAACATGGTCTCACATTAAGAAAAGAGAGGCCAGAGATGAGTGGATTTCTGTGATCAGCAAGGTTGTATTGTAACCAACACCTTACTTCAAGTTCCTAACAATGACTCTATACATGGATCAGCCCTAGAGATATTCATGGACAGCAAATAGATTTCATTCTGGTGAAAAAGAACGGTACAGAAATCAAATCAAGAAATTTATGGTGTAGATGCCAAATGACAAAGAAATCCACCAGAGGACTAAGGTGAAATTTATCTGCACTGCTAAATGAGGCAAAACAAGGAGTTTAATGAAGTAGGCCACAGGAAGATAGCTAAACAGGAAGTAACAGTAACACCACACAATGTAGACATAGGTTGGTTAACAATCAAAACTACTCAGCCTGTCAACAAGGTGTTAGGTGATCAGTTAACTATTCCTTTTTTTTCTTTCTTAAGTTGCTTTACGTCGTACTGACGTATAAGTCTTATAGTGACGATGATATAGGAAAGGGCTAGGAGTAGGAAGGAAGCGACCCTGGCCTTAATTAAGGTACAGCCCCCGCATTTGTCTGGTGTGAAAATTGGGAACCAGGGCTGCCGACAGTGAGCCTCAAACCAATTATCTCCCAAATGCAAGCTTACAGCTGCACGTCCCTAAATGCACGGCCAACTCACTCGGTTTACTATTTCTAAACAACTTCGGATTACTCAAAACATGCTATCTAAATTTGAGGAAAGAAGGAAATGGAAGAATGCCGGTACAGATGAAAGGCATCAAAAGTATAGACAACTCCACAGAAAAATTAACTGAATGTCTGAAAGCTAAAGGACAATGGCTAACTGATAAAAGTGAAGAGAGAGAAAGTCTCATAAGACAGGGAAAGACTTATTTAGCTGTCAACTGTGTTAAGAAAATCTGCTGCGTTCAAAAAAAAGGAATTAAACAACTGCTCTCTGTGATAATGATAACTTTCTGATTGTTGAAGAAGATCAAAAAGCACTGGGAAATGTATATTACAACCTTGTACAATGAAGATTTCAAGTATTCTCACAACAATAAGAACTATCTACTACCTGTCTAAAGAGGAATTCAATGAGTCACCGGCATTACCAAATGGGAGAGCTCCGGGTATTGACAACCTTACAACTGAATTTCTTAAAGCAGCAGGAGATGAACTATCTCACCCAAGTAATTTACCAGGACAGTGTCTGGCCCCATGAATTTCGTAAATCGGTCATTATACCAATTCCGAAGGTAGTAAATTAAACTAAATGTGAAATATTCAGAACTATCAGTCTGGACCCGCATGCATCCAAGATCCTAACATAAAGAAAAGACTGGAGGAAAAGTAAATGACTAGCTTAATGAAACTCAATTTTGTTTCCGTCAGGGTGTGGGCATGAGAGAAGTTATCAGCTGCTTGAGAATCCTAGCAGAATGCATTACTAACAGAAAAAGAATCTTGTATATTTGTTTTGTTGTTTATCAAAAGGCCTTCAACAGAGTATCCTGGCATAAACTGTTCCTTCTACTCCATGAGATAGGTGTGGAAGACCAGTTACCTCCCTCATTTGGGATTTGTACCACGGTCAAAAAATTCTAGTATCCCTGAAGAATGGCCATTCAAACACTGTACCCATCCAGAAGGATGAAAGGCAGGGATATCCCGTCTCACCAGTACTGTTCAATGTGTTGGACAACTGATGAAAGAAGGACTAGAAGTATCAAATATAGGTTGTTGTTGGACTGGTTTGATGCAGGTCTATATACCACCCTATCCTGAGCTAACCATTTCATTCCTACATAACTGCAGCATCCTACATCTGCTCTAATCTGCTTATCATATTCATACCTTGGTCTACTACCATTCTTACTGCCTACACTTACCTCAAAAATGAACTACACAAGTCCTGGGTGTCTTAAGATGTGCCCTATCATTCTATCGCTTCTTCTGGTCAAATTTAACCAAATCTATCTTCTCTCACCAATTTGATTCAGTATCTCTTCAGTCGTGATTCGATCTACCCATCTCACCTTTAGCATTCTTCTGTAAAACCACATTACAAAAGCTTCTATCCTCTTTCTTTCCGAGCTAGTTATCATCCATGTTTCACTTCCATACAATGCAACGCTTCAAATGAAAGTCTTCAAAAATGTCTTTCTAATTCCTATATCAATGTTCGAAGTGAGCAAATTTCTTTTCTTAAGAAAGGCCTTCTTTGCTTGTGCTAGTCTGCATTTTATGTTTTCCTTACTTCTGCATTGTTGGTTATTTTACTACCCAATATTCATCTACTTCCTTTAAGACTTCATTTCCTAATCTAATATTTTCGGCATCACCTGACTTCGTTCAACTGCACTTCATTACTTTTGTTTTGGACTTATTTATTTTCATCTTTTACTCCTTACCCAAGACTGTCCATACCATTTATAGTTCTGAATTTCATTGGGTTTCGTATTGAAGTGGGATTACAGTGATTAAAATTCTTTCAAGGTCCACCTATTCAATACAATGACGTTTTATTGTGATTCAATTACATGTCAAATGGTACTAGTTTCGGCATGTATGTGCCATCATCAGCCTTAACATACATACATAATCATTATAGACTGTTATGCCTTTCAGCGTTCAGTCTGCAAGCCTTTGAGAATTTACTAAACGTCGCCACAATCCTCGATTTGCAACTAGTGTTGTGGCCTCATTTAGTTCTATACCTCTTATTTATAATCATTAGAAACCGAGTCTAACCATCGTCGTCTTGGTCTCCCTCTTACCCTGCATAACAGAGTCCATTATTCTCCTAGGTAACCTATCCTCCTCCATTCGCCTCACATGACCCCACCACCGAAGCCGGTTTATGCGTACAGCTTCATCCATCGAGTTCATTCCTAAATTAGCCTTTATCTCCTCATTCCGAGTACCCTGCTGCCATTGTTCCCACCTGTTTGTACCAACAATCATTCTTGCTACTTTCATGTCTGTTACTTCTAACTTATGAATAAGATATCCTGAGTCCACCCAGCTTTCGCTCCCGTAAAGCAAAGTTGGTCTGAAAACAGACCGATGTAAAGATAGTTTCGTCTGGGAGCTAACTTCCTTCTTACAGAATACTGCTGATCGCAATTGCGAGCTCACTGCATTAGCTTTACTACACCTTGATTCAATCTCACTTACTATATTACCATCCTGGGAGAACACACAACCTAAATACTTGAAATTATTGACCTGTTCTAGCTTTGTATCACCAATCTGACATTCAATTCTGTTGAACTTCTTACCTACTGACGTCAATTTAGTCTTCGAGAGGCTAATTTTCATACCATACTCATTGCACCTATTTTCAAGTTCCAAGATATTAGACTGCAGGCTTTCGGCACAGTTTGCCATTAAGACCAAGTCATCAGCATAGGCCAAACTGCTTACTACATTTCCACCTAACTGAATCCCTCCCTGCCATTTTATACCTTTCAGCAGATGATCCATGTAAACTACGAACAGCAAAGGTGAAAGATTACAGCCTTGTCTAACTACTGTAAGTACCCTGAACCAAGAACTCATTCTACCATCAATTCTCACTGAAGCCCAATTGTCAACATAAATGCATTTGATTGATTTTAATAATCTACCTTTAATTCCATAGTCCCCCAGCATGGCGAACATCTTTTCCCTCGATACCCTGTCATATGCTTTCTCCAGATCTACGAAACATAAACACAACTGCCTATTCCTCTCGTAGCATTTTTCAATTACCTGGCACATACTGAAAATCTGATCCTGACAGCCTCTCTGTGGTCTGAAACCACACTGGTTTTCATCCAACTTCCTCTCAACGACTGATCGCACCCTCCCTTCCAAGATGCCAGTGAATACTTTGCCTGGTATACTAATCAACGAGATACCTCGATAGTTGTTGCAATCCTTCCTGTTCCCTTGCTTATAGATAGGTGCAATTACTGCTTTTGTCCAATCTGAAGGTACCTTACCAACACTCCACGCTAATTTTACTACTCTATGAAGCCATTTCATCCCTGCCTTCCCACTATACTTCACCATTTCAGGTCTAATTTCATCTATTCCTGCTGCCTTATGAAAATGGAGTTTATTTACTATCCTTTCCACTTCCTCAAGCATAATTTCACCAACGTCATTTTCCTCCTCCCCATGAGCTTGGCTGTTTTCAACACCACCAGGATGATTTCCTTTTACATTGAAGATTTTCAAAATATTCCCTCCACCTCTCCAGTGATTCCCTGGGATCTATTATGAGTTCACCTGAATTACTCAAAACACTGTTCATTTCCTTTTTCCCTCCCTTCCTAAGATTCTTTATTACTGTCCAGAAAGGTTTCCCTGCTGCTTGACCTAGCCTTTCCAGGTTATTACCAAAATCTTCCCATGACTTCTTTTTGGATTCAACAACTATTTGTTTCGCTCTGTTTCTTTCATCTACGTATCAATCCCTGTCTGCCTCGGCCCTTGTTTGGAGCCATTTCTGATAAGCCTTCTTTTTACGTTTACAAGCTGCTCCCACTTAATCATTCCACCAAGATGTTCGCCTTTTCCCATCTTTACACACAGTTGTTCCTAGGCATTCCCTTGCTGTTTTACTACAGCATCCCTATATGCCACCCGTTCTCTTTCTATATCCTGAACCTGCTTACTGTCTACTGTTCGAAACTTCTCACTAATCATATCCATGTACTTCTGTCTAATTTCCTCGTCTTGGAGATTTTCTACCCTTATTCGTTTGCAGACAGATTTCACTTTCTCTAGCCTAGGCCTAGAGATACTTATTTCACTACAGATCAGATAGTGGTCTGTATCATCAGAAAATCCGCGAAAAATTCGTACATTCCTAACAGATTTCCTGAATTCAAAGTCTGTTAAGATATAGTCTATTATGGATCTGGTACCCCTAGCCTCCCATGTGTAGCGGTGAATAGCCTTATGCTTGAAGTATGTATTTATAACTGCTAAACCCATACTAGCACAGAAGTCCAGCAAACGCTTTCCATTCCCATTAGCTTCCATATCTTCCCCACATTTACCAATCACCCTTTCGTATCCTTCAGTTCTATTCCCAACTCTCGCACTGAAATCGCCCATTAGCACTATTCTATCCTTGCTGTTGACCCTGACCACGATGTCACTCAATACTTCATAAAACTTGTCAACTTCACCCTCATCTGCACCCTCACATGGTGAATACACGGACACAATTCTAGTCCTAATTTCTGCAACAGACAAATCTACCCACATCATTCGCTCATTTACGTGCCTAACAGAAACTATGCTGCGTGCAATGGTATTCCTGATAAAGAGCCCTACCCCAGACTCTGGCCTTCCCTTTCTAACACTTGTCAAGTACACTTTATAATCTCCCACCTCTTCCTCATTATCTCCCCTTACCCGAATATCACTTACTCCCAGCACATCCAGATGCATCCTCTTTGCTGACTCAGCCAGTTCTACCTTCTTTCTACCATAAGCCCCATTAATATTGATAACTTGGCGAACGAAATGGAATTCAATGGGGAGCTGTTTCCAAGGAGTCCCTCGCTTGTCAAATGGGAGTAGGACTCCATTACTCCCATAGGTCCGAGGCTTGCTTAAAGTGTTCTGAGCTCTGTAAATTCATGAAGCAGGATGCTGCCCTACTTGCACATAGTCCAAGTGAGGATCTCTCCTCTAACGGGTTATGGAACACCGGTGAATTTTATAGTCCTAGCCGCCTGAGCACAAGGAGGGCCATGACTCAGAATATGTCCGAGATGCCCACTCCCATTCCATAGCAACTGGTATCCCGACTCTCAGGACCACTTACTAGGCCACTCAGCCGTTGCCCATGGTTCATGTACTAGGACGTGACTACAGTAACCCACAAATATGACTTAAGTAAAAATTAAATAATTATATACATATTCTTAAAACATCTAAAACACATTTTAACACATTATAAATTACATTACTGTAATGATACATAAGATAAGTTAAAATTATGTTACAAGTAATTGTTGTGATATAAAATTCTTAAAATTCCCGCAATCTGTTGTATAGTCCAGTCTGTGTGCATCAGGGATAAGTGAATTTGTGCTGTTATATGCTGTCTATGTGAGTGTCACTTTTTCAATGAAATTCTATGAACTGGTAAATTATGTAAGTTGTTAAAACAAGCCAAAGTAATTGCAGTCTTGAAACCAGAAAAGGAAGGAACTGATGCTCCACATTATCGACCAATTTCACTCCTTAGCGTAATCTACAAGATGTTCGAATGAATGATACTTAACCGTATCCATGAAGCAATAGAAAGAGTCATCCCAACAAGGGGGTTTCAGAAAGAACCACAGTAGTTGTGATCAGGTGTTAACACTGACAACAGAGACTGAAGGAGGATTCCAGAAAAGACTGAAGACTGCTGCAGCTTTTGTTGACCTTACATCAGCCTATGACATGGTCTGGAGAGAGGGATTGTTGCTCAAGTTTGTTCAAGTCATCCTTTGTCAGAAGCTAGCATGCTTACTAAACAACATGTTATCCAACCGTCGGCTTGCTGTGTTTCTGAATGGTGAAAGAAGCAGGTGGAGATCTCTAAATAATGGTTTACCTCAAGGGTCAGTATTATCTCCCATTCTATTTAATCTTTACATCCATGACCTGCCAAGAACAACTTCAAAGAAGATACAGTTTGTAGATGATCTAGCTTTAATTACTCAGTACAGATTTGGCACACTATGAGGATGTACTTGCAGAGGACCTTGCTACCATGTGTGACTATTTCCACAAATTGAGACTCCAGCCAAATCCTAATAAAACTGAAGTAACAGCATTCCACTTGCATAACATGGAAGCTACATGTGGTTTTTAATGGAATAGAAGTCTTCCATAACTTCTTCAATCCTTGTCGTTGAAAGAGCATTGCCTAAATCTGTCAAAGAAGCTGAGTACAAGAGTAAATTTGGGGCATTAACTAGCAGGCAGCAACTGGGGTGAAGATGCAAACGCTCTTCGTACTGCTTCACTTTCTCAAGCGTACTCAACTGGTGAGCGAGTACTGCGCTCCTGTGTGGGAAAACAGCGTACATTGGAGCAAGATTGACGTACAGCTCAATGAAACCATGAGAGCTGTTACTGGTACAGTGAGGTCCACTCCTACTCAGTGGCTGCCTGTTTTAGCAAACATTGCTCCTCCAGATCTGAGGAGAAAAGCAGCAAAAGTACAGTTGCTCAAAAAGACCTTAGCACACAGGAACTTACTCTTGTTCAATGCCTTACGAAATCCACCTGTGATGAGGTTAAAATCCCAGAATCCACTCTGGACTGATCTACACTCCCATGACAAATTTAGTGAAATGGCAGAATGGAGACAGCGATGGGAACAATGTCCACCCACCAATGCCTTTCTGATTAAAGACCCAACAAAGAAAGTGCCAGGTTTCGATCTTCCTCGACATGAGTGGTCAAAAATTAATCGTTTAAGGACAGGCCACGGCAGGTGTCAATATAAGATGAAAAAGTGGGGATATTGTAAAAGTGCTGTGTGTGAGTGTGGTGCTGAGAAGCAGACATTGCTTTATATTGTTGAAAGCTGTCCACTGAGCATTTATGGACGGTTTACGGGCTCTGCATGAATTGACGCCAAGTACAGTAGACTGGTTGAAGCTGGACATTCTAGTCTAATTAATTCTATATTTTAACTTGTATGTTCATTGTATATTTTTGTACATTATGGTTGTAAATGCCACACGATGATGATAATAATAATAATAATAATAATAATAATAATAATAATAATAATAATAATAATAATAATTATTATTATTATTTAACATTTAGTCAGTATCTCAGCAAAGTGGATTTTTATACGGTATGATTTTCTAACCCATTTTCTTGGTATTTTCCAGATTTGGTTGAAGAAACCCAGATCTTTCACAGTTAAATTAAATCAAATTGTTAACTTAAATCGCAACAAGCAAATATATTTTATTGATTGATGTAAATAGGGCAAAATTTAAGTGTACCATCCCATCCTGATTTATATTTTCTTTGGTACTTCAACAGCAAGAATTAACTTTTACATTAGTGATCATTTTCCATAATCACAGATAGTAAGGATGACAATATTTTATTTAATAAATCATGCCACTGTTTAAGCTTTATTAAGTTTTTTCTCTATTATGCCAAGTCCTACGTCATTTTTCCTTGATCTTTTTGACGTTATTATACACTTAATCTTATATGCCAAATTCCCACTGAGCACCCCTGAGGTGTCTCAGTGTTTTATGACTGATGTTCTAACGGGTGTAGTATATATGCAATAAAGCCAAGAAGTAGAAACAAACTCACCAGTGGCTGTGCAGCTACTGAACAAGATGTGCGACTGATGAGACTTTTATGAAAATAAAGAGTTCTACTTTTTGTTTATTTGTTTGTTTATGTCTACCCTTGTCACTTGTTTTTATTTCTCCCTCTACCCATACTACGGTCACTATCCTCTGGCCACCCTTTTGGGGATGTACAATTCATCAACAGTATTCTCTGCCTGTATTAAGAGATTACCAACTTGAGAGCACGGGATGGAGCCCCTAGCAGAGTCTCATATTGCTCCAACTCACGTGTGCAAGCTTTCTCACTTTCATCTTTTCTGTCTACACTCCCTTAGTCAACTCTTGTTGTCTCTATCAGGTCTGCATGCCCATAGTAGTGATGGGCAATCTGAGAGGTGGTCTCAAGATTTCTTGGGACTAGTTCAGGCAATATTTCTCGCGAGAAATTCGGAGAGATCTCTAGAGCATTTCCACGCATGTGTAGCAAACAGAGTGCTGTATGCCTACAGGTAGACGGAGCTGAATATTGTTTGTGCTGAGTATGCGAATAGCCAACCACGGGCCTTCTCCATTCCGTAAATGCATGTCAGTAAGGGACTAGGGCGTTCAATTAGTTCATTTCTACCGAGGTCTATTTTGACGCAGTATAACAATTAAAAAGGATGCTCATTTTGGCATTGTATGCAGCGGTAAGTACATGAATGAGTAGGCTAAGTACAGAAATTGACAGCTACTGTAGATGTTACTTGTTATCAGACTCCATATTACTAGTGCTTGTGTTTACAGATATTTTGGTGATGAAGGAAGTAATTCGTTAATATATTATAGAGTATTCTGGTCATAATTAGGTACTTTGGCATATATCGGTGCAATGTGTAACTGTGTCCAATTGTACATGATTAATAATAATAATGTTTTCATGTCCCACTACCTTTTTAAAAAAATGGTTTTCAGAGATGCTGAAGTGCCGGAATTTAGTCCCGCAGGAGTTTTCATGTGCCAATAAATCTACCAACATGAAGATGAAGCCGACGTATTTGAGCCCCTTCAAATACCACCAGACTGAGCCAGGAACAAACCTGCCGAGTTCGGATCAGAAGGGCAACACCTCAACTGTCTGAACTACTCAGCCCGGCGACGACAACTTTAAGACAATGTCTGACATGCAAGCAAGTCGTGGATGTCTTATTTTGAAGAGATGCCACATAGTACAGCCTGCTGTGTTTGTTCAAAAGAAATAAAATACGTCAGCAGAAACACTTCAGTGATGATCCGGCACTTAAGCTACCCGGTCGATGACAACTGCGAGGTATCCAGGTAGGTGTTCATCCTATCTACAGTTATTCATGAATTATACAGGGTTATTGAGTTAAAATGTCCACCTCAAATAAGTCATAAACTGTTTAAGATACTGACATTCTGTTTTCACTTTTGTTAATGATATTAAGGGGTCCATAGTTAAACATGCAGTACATTTCCAGGCTTTTGACAAAATTTGTTGGCTTACACGTTTCCATATGAGAACGTTATTTCACACAATAACTGCTTAGGGTCTGTGTTTAATTTTGACAGTTTGATGCATAATATAGTCCCATTAATCTGGTTATTTGGTTAATCCAAACTAAGATTCTGAATTACCAAAGTTGTAATGAAAGAAATGAAAAAAATAATCTGAACGAACATTTTGTATTATTCATGTACGTAGTTAATAAAAGAAAATACTGCACTCAGTACTGGTATTTTGAAGCAGAAAGTAAGCAAAATAATGTAGGTAGCAAAGTTAATCAGGTTTCATAATGTTTGGTTACACAGAAACTAATAAAACAATGCTCCACTAATATCTGTCAGTTTATTTCTCATTACAAAACCAGTTATTCCTGTTTGGTTTATTCATGCCATCTTGATAGTTTCGGCACAACGCTAGATTTTGGAAGAAAATTCTGATAGTTTGAAAATTTGTCAATGTGAACAAATCTCGGTCCCAATCGTATTAGCAAGACTACCGAATTCTAAAATCGAATAAGATCAAACTTACAGTTCTTTTTTACAAGTTGTAAACGTGGCTTCCTCTATAGATTACTGATGGCATGAATGGCCTAATAATTCTAAAGAAATTAAGATTGCTTAGGAATAGCTGCAGATAACATTTCAACTGATAAAAATATGATTCCAATTTATGCAGTGAGAGTAGAAGGAAAATTTGGGTCTATGGTTGCTTACAGGTACTATAAACAATCTTACTTTAGAAATGCATAAGTCTACCTCAGATGTTTTTGACTCCCTTATTTTCAATTAAACTGTCCAGAAACAGATTTAACCTAACCTTAAAAAATTCTAAACACTTCACTCAATTCTATCCAGCAGAGGGAAAAGCCTGTATTAAGCACTGTGTGCTCTTAAATAATGGGATATTCGTTAGGAGAAACAAGTTCCTTTTGTATTAATCATTGTTCTTGTTCTTCAGTTTATCAAGGTCATCAGAATAATCATGATTATTTTTGCATATTACTGTCACCTCAACATTGTTGTTAAGTATGTTTTTAAAAGTTTTTTTATACATTTAATTTTGATTTTTTGACTGCAGAAAGTGTTTCACTTCTCTTGCTTTCAAAGTAATTGTCAGTATGGAATTATAATTATGAAGAACATGAATTGACAGGGATTTCTTTAATGGCTGGTAGGGGAAAATTTGACACCCACCACTGAGCATAGTGATGAATAATCACCACCACCATATCCTTTGACCTAACTCAGGTGTATATTCCTATTCTTTGAAATATAGTTTCAAGAATAGCTCACTGTTTTCTTTCCCTGACAAATTAAAAAAAAACCTTTTGAAGATTGAAACAGGAAACAAAACCAAATAATATTTGCAAGTACTTACAAGTGATTCCATAAGCTGAGTGTAACACCAAATAACATATGGAAGACTCCAAAAATGATTGAGATCTTCATCTTGTATGCATTCATGAATATGATCTTGTTTTCAGCTATCTGCAAGGATAAAAAACAAAACAGGAATGAAATTCAGGTATGTCACAAAGATTTAATTTAGCACCTGCAAAACCTGCTATTTCAGAAACCAGGTGTTGGATTGCAAGACCTTCCCATGAACTGACATGGATGGACTCTGACCACAACTTTGCGGTCATGAAATGTCACCGGAAGTTGAAGAGATTGAAGAAAGGAAGGAATAAAAGAAGATGGGATTTAGATAAGATGACAAAAAAGAATAATAATGTTACTGCTTTTTACTATTTGGTTTTGGAGCTGCCAAGGTGCTGAAATTTTGTCCTACAGGAATTCCTTTAGGTGCCAGTAAATCTACTGACATAAGGCCAACATATGTGAGCACCTTCAAATACTACTGGACTGAACCAGGAACCAAATTGCCAAGCTGGCCTCAGAAGACCAGTGCTCTACCATCTGAGCTACTCAGCCTGGTGAAAGAAAAAGAGCGAGATTGTTTCACAAGGAATATACTGCATAAGGACTAAATGAAAAGGCTGAAGAGTAGAGAGTTGTGAAAAATGAGATCAGGTGGGCTGCTACAGTAAGGTAAGATCAAGTAAGAAACAGCAGATAACTCAGGAGATGTAAGACCCAATTGATGAATGGTGAAAATACAAGAATGGAAAAAAAATGAGGAGGGCAGAAAAGAATACAAGCAATTAGATAATTAAGCAGACAGAAAGTGCAGGACAGCTAAGGAAGAATGGCTGAAAGAGAAGTGCAAGAACGTTGAATGGTTGTACGAAAGGTAGATGCTACATACAGAGAAACCACTTCTAGGGAAAGAAGACAAGGCAGTAGGGACATTCAATTTGCTTTACGTTGCATCAACACAGATGGGTCTTATGGCGACGATGGGATAGGAGAGGCCTAGGAGTGGGGAGAATGTGGCCGTGGCCTTAAGGTATACAGCCCCACCATCTGCCTGGTGTGAAAATGGGAAACCACGAAAAACCGTCTTGAGCGCAGCTGACAATGGGGTTCGAACCCATTATCTCCTGGATGCAAGCTCATAACAGTGCACCCCTAACTGTACGGCCAACTCAGCCGGTAGTAGGAACATTCAACAATTGAATCAAAGGAAAGAAGTAGATAAGGTTTTGGAACAAGAAGAGACTGTTGAAGCTGATTAAACGGAAGACCCAATTTTGAGGTCAGATTTCATCACAGCTTTGAGATATCTAAATAGGAACAAGGCACCTGGAATTTATGGCATACCCTCAGAATTATTGACTGCCTTAGGAGAAACCAGCAAGGTGAGGTTTTCTTATTCTTTAGTGTGCAAGATGCGTGATGCAGGAGAAGTACCATTCTATTTTAGGCAGAATGTAGTTTTAGTATACATACCTATTACCAAAAAAGTAGGTGCTGAGAAGTGTGAAATACTGCACCATTAGTTTAGTATCTCACGAATGACCTATATTATACTACATCGACTGGTTGGTCAGGCCCATATAGTGCTCCTGGCTGAGGAAAGTTCCAATACATCCCCCATGTTTCCTTAAGGCACTCACCAACTGTTAGTTGCCAATGAACAATGTGCTTACCTTGTGTTCTGCGTATAATTGCACAAACAGAGCAAATAAAACAAGAAATATATAATTTTATAAGCGAGTATTTGTTACTTATTCAGAACAGAATTAACTTCTATTCCACATCTGTTTAAAATGGTAACTTAATTACTGCAGCATGAACCCATGTCCTAACTAATCAAACATTTTTCCAGGTTTCTCTTATGAGATAAAGAATTAACAAAAAAGTGGGTTGTTAATATGATAACAGAATAATAATGTGATAATATTAAAGCATTAACAGCCAGCAGTTTTCATGATACAGGGTCGAGGATGAGGCAAGATGTATTTATATGGCATGTTTTTACAGTCAGATGCCCTTCCTGACACCAACCTCAGTTGAGGAGCTAATACATATGAAATGAATATGGTGAATGAAATTGGATAAGGAGGTGGAAGGGATCTGAATCGGATGTGGCCTATGAATAGGAACTGTTCCGGTATCTCCCTGGAAGTGCAAATGGAAAACGACAGCAACCCATTTTCAAAACAGGATGCATAGTCTTCTGAACAAGAATACTTTAAGTATGGCACAGTAGATGTATATTCCTGTATTGTCTATTGGCGCTATGCTCTCATTGATAGTTACTGCGCATATTTCGATGAGTCACCAGTTATACTTATAGGAATCATTTGAGGGATGTTCCACCATTCAACACTTTATATAATATGAAATATTTATTAAATGAAGGCGATTTCAATTCACTTGGAATCATCATAGTTCAAAACAATCAAAAGGGTATCTGGATTAACACATATTTAACATAAAATATGCTTTAAACACACTTAAAATGGTTGACATGAGTTATGCGTCATAAGAACACGTTAAAATTTAAAGAACTTCCTTAGGGTCTAAGTCACTAGTAATTGGAGCACGTATGCACAATGTTGAGCAGAGTTTTAAAATGTTATGTAAGAAGTTGAAGTTGAGGAAGTTATTAAGTTCTTATGGTGTTTCTGTGGATATAAAAACATTATATGTTAAAAATGTTAATTTATTCGTAGTTGAATCGTCTAATAAAACAAAAAATGGGTGTCAAAATTGCCAATCTCATGAAAGTGCCAACGTTAATGCAATCGGAGATTGCAGAATTGAATTATATACAGTTTGCCGAGGAGTTGGGGGAAGATCCTTAGTTGCTTTACAACAGCTGCCGTAATTTGAAAATGACACTGTTGATGTTGATGGTAAAAGTTACAGGATGGTACAGCCTTGGTTATATGGGACAATGTAGTCACAAAAGGTGGATGTCTGTTGAAAAAGGAAAAGAAGTGAGAGCTAATGTGTGTGTTTGGACTTTAATTATTGGAGTGATATAAGCTATACTCCTGCTCCCTCTTAACAGTCCATCCGGTGTTTGTGTCCGTGCCAAGTATACAGAATTTACATGGAACACAGGGACATTCACTTCAAACCAAATTAAACAATGGATCACTACATCTGATGAAAAGAAATTTTTTTCAAGTTATGAATGTTCCCCTTCAAGCTACATACAAACCATCACCCATATTACTATTAAACAAAACAATTTATAAATGAAGTATCTTGACTTTACAGATGGGGAATGCCAACTCCCGGATCAACTCAGGAACATTCAGTTGCTGTAGGAGCGACAACATAGTTCGGCACCAGCCGCAGCAGTTTGGATGTGTCGTTTGGTTTCAATTTTGGATGTGTTGTCTGACTTCATCAATGTTTCAGACTTTGATTTTAAACTGAGACATACCGAATTGTTTTATTATTGGTTGTATGTGAGCATATGTTTTCCAATTGGATCGTGGCTGAAGATGACCCAATGTGTGTGAGGTCGAAACTAATAGCAATAATTATATGGGACACTATATTAAGCTATTGGAGAGTGGTTTGATAGTAATTACTCCCTTTTACTCCACGCTCTCTTAACTCTACCACAGAAAAGCTGGAGGTGCACTGCTCGCCTGTGTCTGCATGAAATTTGTTGCTGATTTTAAGGGAGGGCAGTGACTTGTTTTGGATTGGCTGTGGTGTGGAAGGGGTGCGAGAAAGTGGGGGACAGATCTGTTGATGCGCTATTCTCCCTAGATACGTCTTGAGAATAAGTCAAACGTCAACATGTAAATGAAAGTTATAAATTATGAGAGTCTCCTGTTTATGGCATTGACCCACATACTGTAAATGTATTGTGAAAACTACTACTCCACTCTACGTCTGTAACCTGCATGTGCCTTAATATTAACTATTATACAGTAGTACTGTAGGATACAACAGTGAGAATAGCCTATGGAATTACAAATATTGTAAATGTGTGTCAAATTAGATGTCTAAATGACAATATCTGAAAAAATGTGATTTCTTTATTATTTCATTTCTGTATTTATAATACAATTAGATTAACAGGATGCAGACAATGATTTATGCCTTTGTTGGCAGGACCTAGTGTTTACAGTGCACTATGTCTTCTGGTATAGGCTAGAGCAATTTTGTTACTTACATTGATCTGTCTGTCTTATACTTGGCTTTGACAATATGAAAGTGACTGAGGTATGAGCGATGCTAGTAATGCCATTCCTTATGCAGCCAGTCCCTGCTATGAATGGTGTGAAACTATTGCTCATAGGGTCGGTTGGTGCATGCATTTCAGTGGGCTTGGCAGACTGATATGTAATAGCAACTTCTGGCTCAGTGAAGAAAGCAACGGGAAACTACCTCATTTCCCTAGTACACCTCTTCAGTGATGCCTAGGCCATCTATGACAGCTGATGGCGGAGCTGTTGAGGATCCAACCAGCCTTCGGGCTGATGACTAAACATACATATACAGACAATGATTTGACAAATTAACAGAAGTTGCTTTGGCTATCCACTTGACACATTACGTAAGCTCGCCCCCTTCTTTTCTGACAGCAGAAAAGAGGGAACTTCTCAAGTTTCTTCAAAGATGGCAGGTCATCCGTCAGTCTATGCAGTAGAATATAGGTAGTCTTATCTCACGCTTGCAAAATTTTAACACGTATTATTTACACAATAATGAAGGTGAGTTGGGAGATGATCAGAAATGTAAGAATGAAGCAATTCTGACTTTACATCTGATCTTAAGAGGATCAAATTAAGAAAGAAAAGCCCAAGAACATGGCATTCATAGATCTAAAAAAAGGAATTTGATAACGTTGATTGGACCAGGCTATTGGAGATTCTGAAGGTGATCGGGATCAGATACCGAGAAAGAGATAAATCTGCAATCTCTACAAAAATTCAACTGCAGTGATAAGAATCAAATGGTATGAAAAAAGCAATCTAGAAAGGAGCAAGGCAAGGCTGCAGTTTATCCCCTCCTTTTCAATGTTTTTACAGAACAGGTAGTAAAAAAAAAAAAAAGAAAAGAATTTGGAAAAGGAATCACAATCCAAGAAGAAGAAATCAAAACTCTGAGATTTGCTGATGTTTTATCTAAGTCTGCAGAAGATCTGGAGAAACTGCTGAATGGTATGGACACCGTCTTTGAGAAGGTGTGTTAAAAGTAAATAAATAAATCCAAAACAAAAGTAATGGAGTGCTGTCGAATAACGTCAGGTGATGCAGGAAATATTAGATTAGCAAATGAAGTCTTAAAAGTAGATACTTGGCAAGTGGATTAACTAATGATGGCAGAAGTAAGGATGATATAAAATGCAGACTAGCACAAGCACGGTAGGTCTTTCATAAGAAATTTGTTAACTTCGAGCATTAATAGCAATTAGAAAAGTTTTCAAGGACATTTGTCTGGAGCGTTGCATTGTATGGAAGTGAAACAGTGATGATGACCAGCTCAGGAAGAAAGAGAACAGAAGCTTTTGAAATGTGGTGTTACAGAAAAATGCTGAAGGTGAGATGGGTAGATAGAATCACGAATGAAGAGATACTGAACTGAATTGGTGAGAGAACAATTTGGTAAAGTTTGATCAGAAGAAGAAAGAGATTGATAGGACATATTTGAAGACATCAAGGACTTGTTCAGTTTGTTTTTGACGGTAGTGCAGGCGGTAAAAAAGCAGGGGTAGACCAAAATATAATATGACAAATGGATTAGAGTAAATGTAGGCTGTAGTAATGTAGAAATGAAAAGGTTAGCACAAGATACGGTGGCATGGGGAGATGCGTCAAACCAGTTTATGGACCGATGACAACAACAACAGTGCTGGTCTTTAGTGTCTACTAACAGGCATTTGTTAATGTACACTGAATGTTGTAACAATGAATATGATTTGGATTATTTATTTTGAATTAATCTTTTTGATTGGAAGTCAAATATACTTATATACTAAATAAATAGGTTATCTTCCTCATCTCCTTTATATGACATTAATCAGAGGAAAAAAATTGAGGGGATCCAAGACTTCGAAAAAATGAAGATATCGGCCAAAGACAAGGGCCATGAAGGTGTGAAAATGAAGGTCGGAAAAGAACAAGAGTTGACCAAAGAAGATCGGATAGGATAGATGAAAGTGAGGAGCCTGTTACAAGTGGAGCAATCCCATGACTCAACTGAGGCCCCCATGGTCGCCAACCCACGCTCCCAAGTTACGAGCCCCTGGGGTCCCAATTAGTCGCCTCTTACAACAGGCAGGGGATACCGTGGGTGTTACTCTACCGCCCCTACCCACAGAGGGGACTGGGGGTAAAACGTCAACTTGTCTGAGGCTGCTTTTTATGGTTAGTCCACACCAAAGTTAATAAACAATGTTAACAAAACAAAGTTAATAATGTTAATGAAAACATATCTCCACATGTTAATCAACTTTGGTTAAACTTCAACATTGCGTCCTCACCAAAATAGCCATTTATGAGGTTACAATTGATAGGGTCAGGAAAAAGAAAATACTTACAGCTGCAGCTTTCATTATTTTAGTGAGTACAATTAGAGAAAAGTGCAGGCGCGAAGTGTGGCAAGGAAAAATACTGGAAAGGCGAGTAGAATTAAGTTTGGAAAGAACACTTATGTCAGAACTTTTAATTCATGATGCAGCAGGCTTTCAAAATTCTCTTGAGAATGTCCTCACATGACTTTCAGTATTGTTGACAGTAATTGGGTCTGAAATTGCAAGTAATGATACAGATTATCAGAAAGCTGACTCCACTAATGACAGGCTATATTTTTTTATAGATTGGCTGTAACTTGAAAGATTCCTAGCAACTGGTGACATTTCACTTATATACCTATTTGTCTAAAGTATCAAAACAAGCAATTTTAGTTATTGTGTCTGAGGTGTTTTGGTAAAGGTATGAAATACAGAAAATCTTCATTTAACCTACCTAGTTAGGTTAGTATTATTTTGATGATATACAAGCGATTATGGGAGGTTAGGTTATTCAGCGAGAAGCGAAGCTGGAATTGAAACAACATTAGAACACAGCTGAAAGAATATCATACAGAACTAAAGGTACTGTATATAAGAACTTTCGCTTCCGATTTGATAGTCAATATTTAGAAGAAATTAGAAATCATCGTATTCCGTGCTATGAATCTGCGTGCTCTAATTGTGTCGATGCACGTGTGAACCAAAAATGTTAACAAAAACACAAAATGTTAATGAAAAGTTTCACTCAAAAAAGTTAAAGGAATTTTGTTTATCAACATGCTTGAAAAGTTAATGAACACACTTTATTTACTTGACATACAAAAATGTTCATGAACACTGCTAATAAACAGTGTTTATTAACAAAGTTAACGAAAACATCTTGGTGTGGGCACACCTTTATTGAGAAGATTGACACTTCTCCCCTATACTTTTATCTTGGAATTGATTAAAGTTAGTTTGATGATTTTTACTGATTTAGGATGAAGACCATATGACGAGGATTTTTAGAAGTGTGGGTCTATGGATACTATCATATGCTTCTTTTTAAATCTATGAACAAGATAAAGAGCTGTATTTCTCTGCTTGTAATATTCCATTATCAGTTTCAGGCTGAGAATTTGAGTCTGGGCAGCTTCTCTTTGGGCAAAATCCTCCTTGGTGTTTTCCAAGTTTTGGTTCCAGAGTGTTTTTGATCCTGTTGTAAATTATGCGAGAGAAAATTTAGTATGTGCAGCACAAAAGAGTTATTCCCCTAAATTGTCTGGGTTGGTTTTATTTCCTTTAAAAAAAAATTATTGATAGATTATTCCTATGGTCCAGTGCTCTGAAAATTTCTCCATCATCTACATTTTTACTAGATTGTGATGGAGATTTATGAATGATCACAAGTTTTCCAGCATTCTTTCCAGATTTCTGCAAAGACCAGGTCTTTACCACATGCCTTGTAAATTTTTAGTTCCTTAACTGTGAGTTCTACTTTGTTGATGGTTGGAGGATCTATTAGATCAGCAATGGTTACAATGGGTGTGTCAGTGTTTACTTTAAACTTTCCTACTGGGTCACTGCATTTTCTTCCTTACTGTGGGCTAACTTTCCTAATTGCTCTCTCAGCATTAATTATGGGGATTCTCATTTTTTGAAGTTATCTGCTGAAAGTTTAGTAATAATTTTGCAATTGTTTTTTTCTTGAAATTCTCTTCTATCTTTTCTAGTTTTTTAAAAAAGTTTAATTTTTGTTTGATGATTTTATGAGTTTACTTTGTTTGCTTATTTTATTTATAATTTGCCTTAAAGGGTTACAGTTATGACCAAGATGTTAAGTGAAAAAAGGAAAGTGCAAAAGCCATGCTTTAAGGCCCCAAAGCAAACTCCTGTGCGGTCCATAAATGTGCGGTCCATAAATTATCAATTAATATGCCACTCAGAGTTTCCAATATGTAGGCCTACCCATATGTGAGATTACCAAGTATTGTTCAACAAAAGATGCATGGCAAAAGTCCTGAATAATATGCTACTGCCCTCCCACCTTGGACTGAACCACCCTTATAGGGTAAATCACTTGCAGTATAAAGTAGTTGTTCCAGTGCCTCACAGAAGACTGGCAGCCACCCTGGAGAAATTGTTCATATTTTGCGCTTCCTGTATCCTGGATGTCAAACCACCGTTGGATAATCTTCTCTGTCCACGTTTTCCTTCTATCTTGCCTTCTATGATCAGTTTCATCAGGCTTTGTCATTTCTGAAGACATGACCAAAATAAACTGATTTTTTAGTATTCTGCAAAAGTTAAGACTTCACAAGATTTTCTGGCATTACAGTCTACTTCCTTGATGGTGTGGTCTACCCATTGGATCTTCACATTCACATTTCAAAGACCTGCAGTTGAATTATACTTCACAATAAGGCAGAATTTTAAAGACATAACACTTCACAATACACCAATGTGTTTTGAAGCAGAGATTAGGATTGAACACAAGATGTTTTAATTTCAGAAATGCACAACTTCATAAGACCACTCTGGTTTGGATTTATACATCTGAATCCCATTGTTGTGATAGCCAGTGTCCTAGGTACTTGAAATGTAACACACTTTCAATGGTGCTATCACAAAGTAAATTAAAAAAAAAAATAGTAAGGTAGGGTACAAGGACCACGGTTCAACACTTGAAGGAAGCAGTGACTTGATTTTCCCTCTCCTTACAGACAGCACTCAATTAAGACCATCAGTTAAAAATGAGAAAGGTAGAGATTTCCTTCAATGTTGTATTATCAATTACAACTGATACCCCCTTCTATTGTTACAGATTTTAAAGATATGTTTGAGTGAAAGAATTCTGTCCCATAGGAGTTCTTTAATGTGCTGGAAGGTAATAGCACAACAGTTATTGTATATAAACACCCTTAAATGCCACCAACTCCTGCTGGGATCGAACCCACTATCTTGGAAACAGAAGGATGACAACAGAGGCTTGCTGGAATATAGCTCTAAAAGAAAAAGATGGTTTTTGGCAACGTGCTGATCACAGCATTCCCTTCATTTTCTATCCCAAAAGTTAGAAAGCTTATTGAACCTCAAAATTTTCCACTGGTTTCTACACTTCTGAATCTGAACTCAGTCCAGATTCCAAAAAATTATAAACTACCGTATTTACTCGCGCATTAGACTCCCCTTTTCCCACTTTTACAGCCAAAAAGAGTAAAGGGGGATCCAATATGCGATAACCTCAAATTTTGTGCAGTGAACACATGACTTCTAGGCTTGTTCTTTAACAAACTTATGAATGTATTGAGAGTTATCCTGGTTATTTTCATTGGAAGGCAGTATTTCTAAATGTAAAAAGTCAATAAATGGTGAACACTTCTTTTAGGTCTACCTATAAAATAAATATAATCCATTTTAGTTACTCATAATATCATGTCATTTGTTTCATCTCATTAATTCCTCTGGTGAGGTTGACGTCAGGAAGAGCATACCATTGTAAAAACTCTCTACGAAAATTCATCTCACTTCATACTCGAACCCATAGAGAAAAGGGATAAGGTATTGTATTATGTAATATGATGATGATGATGCTTGTTTTAAGGGGCCTAACATCTAGGTCATCAGTCCCTGTATTATGCAATACTGATACAAAATAACTCAATGGCCAGTCATTTGTCTCTGTCAGTTGAGAAGTAGCCTACCACACAGTAAACCTGATCACTGCTTTCATTTTAATTGTCTTGCGCCGCTAAATTCCCTGCTTACAAGTTGCAACTCTCATTGTTCCGTATTGAAGATGACGTTAGGCATAGATATCAAGGATAATTTAATAAAAAAACCACCTATTCAATACTTTCCACGTTTAATGTGGTTATTATCTACATGAGTCTCCATAAAATCATAAGTCTACATAAAATCATGTAGATAATAACCACATTAAACGTGGAAAGTATTGAATAGGTGTTTTTTTTTTTTAAATTATCCTTGACTAGCTGATGTACCCGTGCTTTGCTACGGGATTCTCAGAAAGACTGGCTTAGTGGTTTTCTTAACCTGAAATCAACATAGGTCATTACAAAAACGTAAGTATGAATGTAGCGATTAAAAGCAATGCTATCATATAAAATACTCGATCAAATGGAAAGCCGCACGTTTTATCACTTTAAATGAACAGTGCTGCGGTTAGATTGCGGTGCCAATCTAATAGTCAAAAGTTCCAGAGCTGGGATGACCAGGCCGCAGATTGCCATGAACACTCATCTGCCATTATTCCCCTAAATATGCACACTGTTCATTCCAATTAGTGCCTCAGAGTACGGATTAATTAATAGCCCGAATGCTATGATGATCCAGTGTGTTACGTACCAGTAGTATCAGAAAATTTATGAACCAGGGGAATGTCATGCTAAAGAAGAAAGTTATCTAACTCCCCAGCTACTTCCCATCAATATTCAGGCAGGCTGTTACACTCTGTATGACTGGGCGAGTTGACCGTGTGGTTAGCGGTGCGCAGTTGTGAGCTTGCATCCGAGAGATAGTGGATTCGAACCCCCATTGTCGGCAGCGCTGATGATGGTATTCCGTGGTTTCCCACTTTCACACCAGTCAAATGCTGGGACTGTACCTTAATTAAGGCCTAAGACGCTCCTAGCCCTTTCCTATCCCATCGTCACCATAAAACCTATCTATGTCGGTGCGACGTAAATCAAATAAAAAATACTCTGTACGCAGCAGTAATCCTATCTACCGGAGATGAAGGGCAACAGACGACACAAAGCACATCACGACAAACAATGGTCAATGTAATGTTATTGTTGATCAATGTTATGAGTTTTCTATATTGTAGGCCTTCACATTTAGTTTTCTTTCAACTCTGTGATTTGTAAAATATTTTATACCATAAACTGTAGTTTCTTATTCTCCGACTTTAAATACCGATTTTCATTAAATAATGTTTACCCATTTCTTGTTACTCGGCGCAGATATGGACTTAGTAACAAAAATCCAAGATCATGAATATCTTTGTGATCATAGCCAGTACGATAACAATGTATAAAACATGAATAATAGGAAATTTAATACTATATAACCCTAGTTATGTAGCATTCATCGATTACACCTCTAATAAGAAATATTTGAGAATTACATTTTAGGCCTTCCCCTAAACTACCATTTCACTCAGTGTGAATAAAATAATTTACAGCCTAGACTATAGCGACTTATTTTCTGACTTTACATACCGATTTTCATCAAGATAGGACTACTAATAACAACAATATTTGAGAATTATATTTTATTCCTTCCCCTAAACTACCATTTTTCTCAGCGTGAATACAATTATTGATAGCCTCGATTGTAGCAACTTATTCCCCAACTTTGCATACCCATTTTTTTAAAATACGACCACTAATAACAAATAGTTGAGAATTCAATTTTTGGCCTTCCCCTAAACTACCATTTCACTCAGCGTGAGTAAAATGATTTATAGCCTAGATTGTAGAGGCTCGTCCCCCGACTTCACATACCAATTTTCATTAGACCACTATTAACATGAATAGTTGAGAATTTAATTTTAGGCCTTCCCCTAAACTACCATTTCACTCAGCGTGAGTAAAATGATTTATAGCCTAGATTGTAGAGGCTCATCCCCTGACTTCACATACCGATTTTCATTAAATTCTCTTCAACCGTTTTCTCGTGATGCGTGTACATACATACATACATACATACATACAGACAGACAGACAGACAGAAATTAAGGAAAAGTAAAAAGTGCATTTTCTTGTTACTATGGACATGACCGATACAGAAATACCATTATTTTCAAATTCTGAGCAATGTACAGACAAAACTCTTATTTTATATATATAGACTAGCTGATGTACCCGTGCTTCGCTACGGGATTCTCAAAAAGACTGACTTTGTGGTTTTCCTAACTGAAATCAACATAGGTCATTACAAAAACGTAAGTATGAATGTAGCGATTAAAAACAATGCTATCATATAAAATACTCGATCAAATGGAAAGCCGCACGTTTTATCACTTTTAACGAACAGTACTGCGGTTAGATTGCGGAGCCAATCTAATAGTCCAAAGTTCCAGAGCTGGGATGACCAGGCCTCAGATTGCCATGAACACTCATCTGCCATTATTCCATTAAATATGCACACTGTTCATTCCAATCAGTGCCTCAGAGTAGGGATTGAATAGCCCGAATGCTATGATGATCCAGTGTGTTACGTACCAGTAGTATCAGAAAATTTATAAACCAGGGGAATGGCATGCTAAAGAAGAATGTTATCTAACTCCACAGCTACTTCCCATCAATATTCAGGCAGGCTGTTACACTCTGTACGACTGGGCGAGTTGACCGTGTGGTTAGCGGTGCGCAGCTGTGAGCTTGCATCCGAGAGATAGTGGATTCGAACCCCATTGTCGGCAGTGCTGAAGATGGTATTCTGTGGTTTCCCACTTTCACACCAGTCAAATGCTGGGCCTCTACCTTAATTAAGGCCTAAGACGCTCCTAGCCCTTTCCTATCCGATCGTTGGCATAAAACCTATCTATGTCGGTGCGACGTAAATCAAATAAAAATACTGTGTACGCAGCAGTAATCCTATCTACCGGAGATGAGGGGCAACAGAAGACACAAAGCACATCACGGCAAACAATGGTCAATGTAATGGTATTGTTGATCAATGTTATGAGCTTTCTATATTGTAGGCCTTCACATTTAGTTTTCTTTCAACTCCGTGATTTGTAAAATATTTTTTACCCTAAACTGTAGTTTCTTATTCTCCGACTTTACACACCGATTTTCATTAAGTACTGTTTACCCATTTTCTCGTTACTCGGTGCTGATATGGACTTAGTAACAAAAATCCAAATACATGAATATCTTTGTGATCATAGCCAGTACGGTAACAATGTATAAGACGTGAATAATAGGAAATTTAATATTATATAACCTTAGTTATGTATCATTCATCGATTACACCTCTAATAAGAAATATTTGAGAATTACATTTTAGGCCTTCCCCTAAACTACCATTTCACTCAGCGTGAATAAAATAATTTACAGCCTAGACTATAGCAACTTATTTCTTGACTTTACATACCGATTTTCATCAGGGTAAGACTACTAATAACAATATTTGAGAATTACATTTTAGACCTTCCCCTAAACTACCATTTTTCTCAGCGTGAATACAATTATTGATAGTCTAGATTGTAGCAGCTTATTCCCCAACTTTGAATACCCATTTTCCTTAAAATACGACCACTAATAACATAATTGTTGAGAATTCAATTTTAGGCCTTCCCCTAAACTACCATTTCACTCAGCGTGAGTAAAATGATTTATAGCCTAGATTGTAAAAGCTCATTCCCCGACTTCACATACCGATTTTCATTAGACCACTAATAACATAAATAGTTGAGAATTCAATTTTAGGCCTTCCCCTAAACTACCATTTCACTCAGCGTGAGTAAAATGATTTATAGCTTAGATTGTAGAGGCTCATCCCCCGACTTCACATACCGATTTTCATTAAATTCTCTTCAACCGTTTTCTCGTGATGCGTGTACAGACAGACAGACAGACAGACAGACAGACAGACAGACAGACAGACAGACAGACAGACAGACAGACAGACAGACAGACAGACAGACAGACAGACAGACAGACAGACAGACAGACAGACATTACGGAAAAGCAAAAAGTGCATTTTCTTGTTACTATGGACATGACCGATACAGAAATACCATTATTTTCAAATTCTGAGCAATGTACAGACAAAACTCTTATTTTATATATATATAGATATCTATGCCTAAATTCCCTGCTACCGGCGTGTTGTCATTCCAAGTGACGTCATCTTCACTGCCATCTCGTGATTCTCGTCAGCCATGCACTGCAATTGAGACAGCATTCGAGGTCCCGTCTTCTTGAATCTTTTAAAAATAGTTTAGTTCCCGACTATAAAGTCTAAACTGTGTGAAGCTATTCCCAAGTGGTTTCTGGAGAAGGTCTCCGATATTCCCAGCTGGTGTATGTGTAGCAGAAGCCACTCCTCCTGAATAAAGCCGTGTTGTTGAAAGCATGCTAAACCACCAGCTGATAACTAGTGTATGTTATCAGTTGTACTTCCGAATGTACCGGTAATACTTAGTGACTAGAAGCATTCTTTTGATAACTGCAAATGCTGAAAGCCAGACCCATATTTTTAAGTATATTTCATGCTTGTTCTCTATATTCATCACATCAGGATTTACCAAAACAGCTGTAAATGAGATAAGAGACCGCATTGTTTAGGTTAGGTATGCTATCGCATGGATAGTGCTAAAAGTTCCACGACTGAAAGAATAAAAATAAACAGGAAAGTTCGCCGCATTTATGGATGTCTACAGGTGTGGCGGTAATGCGTTTTATTATCATAATATTTAATTTCGTACGTTCGTTGTCTCATGTTTTATTAACGCATACCCTAGTATGTTTTCAATCAATCAATCAATCAATCAATCAATCAATCAAGATCTGCATTTAGGGCAGTCGCCCAGGTGGGAGATTCCCCATATGTTGTTTTCCTAGCCTTTTCTTAAATGATTTCAAAGAAATTGGAAATTTATTGAACATCTCCCTTGGTAAGTTATGCGCTTGTAGGAAGGGAGTTAGGGATTGGAATATTTTCCCCAATTTGTCCTCTTGAATTCCAAATTTATATACATATATTGTGATCTTTCCTACTTTTAAAGACACCACTCAAACTTATTCGTCTACTAATGTCATTTCACGCCATCTCTCCGCTTACAGCTCGGAACATACCACTTATTATCTTAAAACAATTAAGTTTATTAAAAGGTCAACCTATTCAATACAATACAATACAATACATTCATTAGAATGTTTATAACTTATACATGAAACTCAAATTGGGACATGTTTCGCCCTAGTTGTGGGCATCTTCAGCCTAACTTTCATCCTCAAAATTAAATGTTAACGGGATACCAATATTCTTGTATTGAACTATCTTAATAGCTAAAATAATATGAGTTAAAAATACAATATAATCTGAATTATATTTATTGTCTCATTATTCACAATTATTACCGATAGGTGAACAATTATTTAATAGAGTTCTTGAAGCAGTCTTTAAAATTAATTTATTAAAATACCTGGTGTTGGCACCTATTGAAATATTATCATGTGGATAGATACCTTCCGTCTTATAAATCAATGTTTAACAAATGAAGATACATTAACACTTGATACAAAATAAACACTACATTAGGACACTATGTACACTCACAGGACAAAGAGATTTAAGATAAACGTTATCTGGATGTTAATTAAAATGTTTGTTGTCTGATATCATCTATCGATAGTGTTCAAAGGATATTAGGAAAAAACTCTCGATGTTTCTAAAATCGTAGTCCTATTTTTTCTAAGTTCAAGTCTTCTTTACAAAAGGCACATTAACACCTTGTGAAATCGAAACAACTGAGAGTTATACTGTAGCCAAGCACTTGGTTCATGCATATTTAAAAACAATCTATAGTTGTCTGGCAACCTAAACCATTACAGCATGTAGGTACATTCACATTTCTCAGCTGAACTCTTGGTAACAAACAAAAATTTCTCGAGCTTTAACTATTTTTCCAATTTGTGGCTTGTGACATATTGCAGCTTTGGTTAGCATTATTGTATTAACACATTCAGTTTTTGTCACTTCCAGTCACGACAGATCCCGTGGTAAGAAAAATGTCTTCGTTACTTCAGTTAACTAAGGTCAGGATAGAAGTAAGGATATACATTAAAGTTCAAATGATGGGTTTTACATCACACAAAACTTGGTAATAATATCCAGGCTGAGAAAAAGTTTGGTGTTTCGAAGTGTAACTTGACATTGGTGGAAGGAAAGTTTAAGATGCCAGCACATCAAGAAAAGCATTGAGAGGACCAGACACAAAAAGTTTAATAAAATTAATTTGCTTGTTACTCCATTTGTGCAGGAGAAATTAAACCAAACCAAACTTAACCAGTAAATCACCAAGTTATAGGAATGAAGGCACTGGAGGTGGTATGCATATTAAAAGTTCAGTAATTGAATTTAAGGTAAGCCAGGGGAGGGGTAAACTAATAATGCACAATCCAGGATTGTATTTATAACATTGTACCACTATTTCTCAATGCCTACTAGCAGACTACATCAATAAATTGGTAGTATATCAGCATTATATAATAAAACTTGTTAAATTATCGAAGTTATAGGGGGAGCTTGAATATGTTGTAATTAAAATTATTTAATTTTTCTAGTAATTACATTTCAAAAATTTAGGGTTGTCTTACATGTGAGGCAGTTTTATAATTAGGGCAATACCATATTTATTTATTTATTTATTTATTTATTTATTTATTTATTTATTTATTACAATAGGAATAATGAAGATAGTTTCAGGTTACATTATTTTTGTTGCCTTCCCTTCTTAAGTTCAAAACTTTCTGCAATAAACACTAGAAAAAGTTCATACTGTGACCTTACTTTTAACTACTGCAAAGTGATACACCTTATGACTCACCTGCCAAACAGGATCCAGACCAACAGGGTATGGGATCTGGTGATAATCCTCTGTACTAGGATTCAGTTGCAGATCTTTATTTGACATTACAGTAGACACATTATAGTTGATGGACCAGTATGAGCCAAATATGTTAAGAGACTTTGAAAATACATCATTGTATATAAGGCCTGTATACATAGAGAACAATCCCATCAGCAGAATGATGTAACGGCCTCCAAAGAAGATGTTCCAGATCTGCACATAAGAAATACAAAGCACTTAATTTAATCACCAAGTTCCATTGCACATTACTACCTAAAAACTTTAAAAGCCCAATGTATGTATAAAAATAACTCATTCTCATGTACAGCAAATACTAATTAACACTCTTCACACATATTTTTATTTCATTATCGACATTTTAAACCATTTACAGTAGCCCAAAGGAAAAAAAAAAATGTTTACAAGGCAGTAAATGAGAGAAAATATTTGCATGCATATTAAAAGTTACAGTAATTGAATTTAAAAAAGCCTGGGGAGGGGTAAACCAATAATGCACCATCCAAGATTCTGTACTGCAGAATAGTGAGGAATAGAGTTCTGACTGCCAAATGTCCTAAATGCACCAGCAGAGGATGGAGACTGTAGATCCTACAGTTGTATAAATTTGAACATTGCCGACATGCGACAATGGCAGTGTTTCACACCATTTGCACAACCAGTGTGCGCCTCTGTGAGGTTGGATTGTCATATCATCCCCACTATGGCAAACTAGCAAAAGTGATGAACTAGGGAACCTGTAGTTAAGTTTTGGTCTAGATTTCATTATTTATATAATGTCTACCCTCTGACTAAGTCTCACATCTGCAGCTTGTTCTGTATGGCTAACACACAAAACCAATCATTAAATAAAAAATTTGATTTGACATGAGTAATCACGACTTCTTTCAGCTCTCATAATTTTATGACAATTTGCACATTCGTTAGCTTGCCAGAGAGGGGACAATATCAGAACTACGCAACACACTAGACAAGAATGGGTGCATGTAACAACAGCAATATACAAATGAATGTAGAGACCATCGCATCAAACAAGTGGCTTTACGGGACTCCTTCACAGGATAATTTTCACCTCCTCTCTGAATGTTTCTACATGAGTCATGGAACTGCACAGCCACAGGAGTGTACACAGAGTGTTATGGGGGAAGGTCAAGGTAACTAGAATATACGGTAGGCTACTCCGGCGGTTGAAGCTTCCATTGGCTGGAGTGCTCTGATATTACGAGGTATGAACGATAGCGAGTAAGGTACACAGTTGCAGTACAGCAAGCCTGTGAGTTCTCGTGCCTGTGAAACATCTTCTCAATCTTTCATCAAATAATAGTCTGGTTTAGTCCAATTCGATAAGTAACGGCACTTCCAATAAATTTAAAAACGTGAAAATGTGTTAAATTTTATCACATGCTGAGCAGGTAGAACATCAACTATCAAATACATGACATATATTACGATAAGAAATAAAATATTGCCATGCAACTCAAAATAATTAATTTATTTCCTGATGAAGTAAATACTTAGATCAAATGGCATAGGAAAATATGCATCATATCGACATCTTTATGGAATTATATTAAATTATTAAAACGTACGTGTCAGGAGACTTACTTGATGAACCAGCCCAAAGCTTAGCCTTCTTATTGGCATATTTTCTCAGTGCTAGCTCCTTACTCTTTGCATTAAAATGACATATCCTAATAAATGTCCTGGTCCTTACGTAGAGACAAATTATTTTGTCATGGAATACTGGAAATTTTGACTTAATAATAGAAATAAGAGTTTTCACGTTTTTGCATCTGGATGCAGTCTTACCGTAAAACACACCAAATGAAATTTCAAACTGGGCTATATTTTTTAACCACTCATGACTGGAATGTGTGAGGCCCCCTTTTGAAATAACCGAGATCCAGTAACAGGTCTCTTCTCACACATCATTTTTGTCTCTTTCTTCGTATTTACTGTATATTGGATCACGGATACTGTATTATTTCACAAGCTTCGAAATATATTCAGAAATGTAAGTTATTAGCTCATAATAATGTCAATGTTATTGGATTTTACGTCCCACTAACTATGTATTTGAGCACCTTCACCACCGGACTGAGACAGGATCGAACCTGCCAAGTTGGGCTAAGAAGGCCAGCGATCTACCATTTGAGTTGCTACTCAGCCCGGCTATTAGCACATAATGATAGAAAATATGATTTTCATTCAGTCATTTATATCAGACACCTTTTTACCGTATGAGCTGTAATAATGGAGATATTCAAGAGTTTATTACAAAGTGTTTCAATAACCAAGCATTGCTGACGAAGTATTGTTATGCCATCACAGTAGCAAACTAACTGGCTATGATAGTTGTTGTCGTTATTGTCTTTATAATATGCGAAATAATAATAATAATGTATTTGTGTTACGTCTCACCAACATCATTTACGGTTTTCTGAGACTCGAGGTGCCGTAATTTTGTCCCACGGGAGTTCTTTTACGTGCCGACAATTTATAGCGCCACACACGTTTCCATAATATGTTGACTGCATTTTAATCAGTACAGTGGTTTTACTTCAGATACTGACAACACAAACACTTCACGTAGTGAACCACTATAAAATTATTATGTATCCATGATCCGATATACAGTAAATACGTAGAAAGAGACAAAAATGTCGGTCGGTCACTTGCTTTCTTAGCTTACGAAGCGTGAACCATCAACGATAGACCCCCAGTGTAAGCGTATGAAATGTAGAACATAGAATCCTCTACAAATAAGTCCGCAATGGCACATACCTATTTCCAACCGGCTGCCCTCTAGAAGCGATTTTATGCTACAGTCCACGGTAAAAAATATAACTCCTTAAAATTAAATAAATATTTCGGTATTATCCTGGAGTTCCTCATCAAAATAAACTGACCTCCTCCAGTATTTTATAAGGATTACAATAACCTTGTCAGGACATTATTTGCATGAATGGTTCAGAAGTTATGACCATTTTAGACTGTAGTGGTAATACGTGTCAGCAGGACGGGCGACCACTGTCTCATATCACATGACATCACGCAGAAGGCGGACAGGGAGAGAAAAAAGTGAGCGCGATGCGGGAAGAGACCCCTCTGCGGGAAGGTGACTGTTCTAACATTCAAAGAAGGAAGAAGAAACTAAAAATAAAATTAAAAATCATTCCTACAACTTTTATGCAGAGGAACAAATAGACTGACAATATTTTGTCATATTCCATCATTTCAGCTTGCTTTGAGAATATTTTAATCTACAGAGTAACCGTTCAGGTGGTTGTCCTTATTTCAATGTAGAGGTCACTTATGGTAATTTTAAATAGAAAAGTTTATACTTTATACTTGCATTACAGTTTCTTTCAAGGCAACTTAACATTTGTAAATTTCAAAATAAGTTAACTGTTAATTTTGTTTCTAAGTATTCTTCACCTCACTATGCAGAGTTTGCTCACCAAAAGAAATTCTACTTTGATATTGGTCTGCTCTTAATATGTTGCACATGCATCTTCATAGACATCGAAATGTTGTTGACTAGTATTTTCTTACTTTAATGACAATGAAAATGTTCCATAGCACAAGTGTAAGACAGCTGCCAGGTAGTGCTCTGCAAATAATCCAGAAATTCTACTGATTTGGGACGATACAATGTTGCAATACAGCAGCAAGTTATGAACTTCAGAAGGTGGTTGCTGCCTGGCTGATTAGCAGGCTATCAAAATTTTCATTGTAATTGATTAGCAGGTTGACAAACTGGCCATTCAGCATTATAGAAATGCAGTTGGTTACAGCAAAATGACGCAGTGGTCAGGCTGGCAAATGTAAAAAAAAGTTCTATTTTTAATGTTGTGAGGATCCAAAATGGATCCACATGTTGGGAATGAAGTCAGAGAGGGTGGAGGCTTTGTCCTTAACCTGGGAATGCGAAGTGTGCAGTTACAGCAGTTATACCTCAAACAGTGGCATAGTTGGGTAGCAGGTAGAGACCCTCTTTTAAAGCAGCTCTACTCAGGGAGTGGGCAACCCTGCCCGTGCAAGTCCCAGAGCACACTGACCCAGTGTGTAGCATCAGGTAAGGATCCCAGCTCAGGGTTACGAGTGGAGACCTCAACAGTACCTACAGCAGAGAAGAAGGGTTTCAGTATGGTGTCAGTGGCAAAAGAGGCAGCTCCGTGCTCAGGTTAAATGAGTAAACAGTACCTGTATCCAAGTTGTAAACATCAGCTGTGGCATCTGTACCTCAGAGGGGTGGCTACATCAGTGACAGTTCCCTAGGTTAAGGGCAGCTAATGAATGGCCTAAAATGGCATTGAAGAAGACAACAGGAAATCACCTCAATTTTCCCCAGGATATCATCAGTATGGGTGAACAAACTAATACCTCACGTCCCAGTCCCTAGCAGGCTTTCAGTGGTCAGGGGATGCTAAGAATCTCTGCTTCGGCTATAATGAAGATATTCACTTGGAATGTGAGAAGTATGTATGAAGGAGGAAAGATCTATAACATAATCAGAGAGATGGTAAAACTCTAAACATCTTGGGAATAAACAAAATGCAATGGCTAAGATCAGGTAGTCGCAGAATCAAAGATCATTTTGTCTATTATTCACGAAACCAAGAACAAATCCTTTCAATGGGGTTGGTATCATACTGGGTAAGCAAGAAAATAATGCATCGAACGCCATCACTCCATTACCGGACAGAGTTTTGTTGATCAAGTTTAACTCGAAACCTTTTGATATAAATATACAAGCATATGCTCCCACATGAGATGGGATTGATGATACTGAAACGTTTTATGGAGACATTGATGAAGCCCTAAAAATAACCAAAAATCACGTAATGGGAGATTCCAATGCAAAAGTGGGAAAACGTGTGTGCGAGGACATAATTGGCAATTATGGCTTGGATGAGATCGCAGGGACAGGTTTGTTCAATTTTGTCAACAGGAGAGCACTGTTGTCACAAATACCTCCTCTAAGTAATCAGCACAGAGATTGTACACCTGGAAATCAAATGGTGAAATTAGTCAAGGATTGAGAGGCATACGATTTATTTTTTATTTTTGCAATTTTGCTTCACGTTGCAGCGACACAGATAGGTTTTACAGGTGATGATGGGATAGGAAAGGCCTAGGAGAGGGAATAGCGGCTGCCTGGCCGAGGCAGTAAAGGCATGCTCGGTTCGCCCGGAAGGATGTGGGTTCGAATCCCCACCAGGAAGTCGTAAAATTTAAGAAAAAAGATTTCCACTTCCGGAGGTGCATATAGCCCTGAGGTTCACTCACCCTACACCAAAAATGAGTACCAGGTTAATTCCTGGAGGCAAAGGCGGCTGGGCATAGAGCTAACCACTCTACCCAATCACGTGCCAAGGTTAACAATGGTGGAAGCCTTTACCTTCCAGTCCTTCAAGGGCCTTCATGGCCTGTACGGAGGTGACTTTGCTTTACTTCTGCTAGGAGAGGGAAGGAAGCAGCCATGGCCTTAAGGTACAGCCCCGGCATTTGCCTCGTGTGATAATGGGAAACCACAGAAAACTATCTTCAGGGCTGCCGACAGTAGGGTTTGAACCCACTATCTACCGTATGCAAGCTCACAGTACGGCCAACTCACCTGGTAAGATTAAATGCATTTTGGGTAAAAGAAGATTCAGAAACTGCATTATGGAAGTGAGGACTTATTCTCTTGCTGATGTTTCATTGGATCATAATTCATTGGTTGATAAAATCAAGCTGAAATTAATCATGAAAAAGTTTGTCAATCCTACATTTGACACTGCAAAACTCCAAGACAAAAACATTAGGAGAGCCCTCCTGAAAGACCTAAGTGAGAACAGCTACCCAACCAGACTAAAATGCCAAAAGATATTTAAAACAAGTGGAGTAGATTCAAAACAACTGTACTGAATACAGGACAAGCGAGTTAGAAAAAAAACACATGGATGACTGACAAAAACTTTGATTTGATAGACTAATGCAGGCTGGTAAAAAAACAAGACCTGGGGTAAGTATAAAGAACTCCAGACCAAAATCCACCAAATGATTAGAAAGGCAAAAACTAAATGGCTGTGCATTCACTGTAAGGACACAGAAGAATGTGAATCTAAGTATAACACTTAACATGCACAAAAAGGTTAAAAAAGCTGCAGGGTTACATACCAGGAAGACAAATGGATATAACAATGAAAGGAAGGTCATTATCAAACATGAAGAAAAACTGAACAGCTAGAAAGTCTTATGCGACTGATCTTTTCCATGATAATGGGGGCCATGTCATACTGCTTGTGATACAGATTTAGTACCATTGATAACTTGCCAGGAAGAAGAATATGCACCCAAGAACTTCAAAAACAGAAAAGCACCTGGAGCAGATGGTTTACCTGTAGAAATATTCCAAATTCTTAAAGACCGATCACTGGATATCCTGAAGAGCTATTCTATCTACCGTATTTTCTCGCATAATTTTATGCATTCCAATATTTTTGGGTCCTAAGTGGAGAAAAATGTTCACATACTTGACGCTCCCACTTCTTCAAATATCCATCGCGCAGCTCTGGATGCATTTTGAAATAAAAGATGTCAACTACTAGATAGCAGCCTTCCTATCATGAAACCGGGCATTCCAAATACTGGGCAATGTACTGTTATCAACCAGTAGGAAATACCACTGCACTAGTTAGAGATAATCAGCCCAGAAGTGACTAGTGATGCTCTATTCCAGTCTAACAATAATAATTGTAAATTTTGAAATCCACCTTTTCAATAAAAAACAATTTTGTTGCTCTGTTTAAGTCGCAACTTATTTCGGTACTGATTTCGACACTGGGTGAGTGTCATCATCAGCCGATCTTATAAAGAGTGTCAGAGAACAAATTACACAAGAAAATATGCACATGTAGAATACAAGTCCTTAGCAAAATTACCCTTAAGAATAAGTGATTCATAGATAAAATACATAGGCTGATAGAGCTTAAAACTGAATCTTCAGTTGCTGACAAGTTAAAACCATGAGAGTCTTACATAATCTAGAAATGAAGATGAGATCACATTTAATGTTAAGTCTTAATCATATTCATATAAGTTTTCTGCTACTAACAAGTTAACCTTGCGAGTCTTATTTATGACAATAAGATCACATCAGATGTTGAGTCTTGATTGTGTATAAAATACTTTCTGTTTAAAACTTGGGTGAACACTGTAAGAACTTGGTAAATAGTCTTCTTGTGAAGAAATAAGGTTGATCACATGAAAGCTGTGCAGCTGTAACTGCACTTTATCTGAATTTTCTAAACTAGTGGTGTTCCATACTACGAAAGGTAGAGAACATTACAAGTGAAGGTCACTAGTTATTTGTGTGACTGATGGCCTAATTAGAAAAGCGAAAGACAGACAACTAGGGAGGGAAAAAAGAATAACGACGTGTGATATGAAACTCATCGTGCGCAGCCTGCTGCGGAGCTCGAAGCGTGGATGGGAACTGTAGTGACTTAAGCAGAGCAACAAAATTGTTTTGTATTGAAAAGGTGGACCTCTTATATTTACCTTTATTATTGTTATTCTCAGTTCAATACAGTTAAATACAGACCCACTATGAAGTTTTTAACTTTAAACTATTCCAGTCTGGTACAAATGTATTTTACCAGTGTTTCAGGTACGGGACATGCATTTTATGAGATCTCAAAATTGTTTTTTAGTCCACAATGAGCAAGAATTCGAATAATACTGCATCATATAAAACCACGGTGATCAGTTATGCTGAAACATACGGGAATAGGGCAGTGGGCCGCAAGTATTCAGTGTCAGAATGCAACGTGCGCTACTGCGGTAACCGCACTTCAAGCGACCGTCAAGTCTCGCAAAGCATTTCGCGTTTCCGAATTTAGGGGAGAATCTGGTCAAATATATGATTTCGTTATGCACCGTTGGATACGCCGCTTCTCAAAATGCTGCTGCACATTGAATCAGTGTCTCAGATTTGAAGGTTAGCTGAGGCATGATTAATTTTATCAAGAGAAATGAACTTTCTTTTCGACGAACAACAACATTATGCCCTATGATTTCAACCAAAAAGTAATTGATTTTCATCGCTTTGTGAATGAGAAGCATAAAGTGAAGGAATATTTGCTCTCCCAAATAGGAACTACAGGTCACAAAGTCGAACAATTGATAAGAAAGGGACATCAAGTTATTACGATCGCCGAATCTACTCTACATATTCCTACCTTGTTTACTGCTGCTCGCTTCTACTTCCTTCTTGCCGCACCATGCACCTCACTCACCTGTCGTCTACTTGACTGATTACGTCATCTTCGCTGCAGTCCGCTGTGCCTGTGCGCTGTGTAACCATGTGACATTATGTTTCTAGAACTCACTGGCTTGTAGCCTGCGTTCTTTTTCTGGAATCTTCCTTTCTACTATATATTGCTCTCTCCACCTTTCTCCCTGTTGAGTCGGGCTTCGTGGCGGAGTGGTGGACCAAACACTAAAACAGTGCTTATTGTAATCATGTCAATTTCATCTGGACTCTATCTATAGCGACTCGGTGAGCAAGACTTATAATATTTATCTGCATTTGGACTCAAAACTTTCATTCGGGCTATTGCCTGCTGTAATACCTTCTTCTGTCGAGTGGTTATGCTTCCCTTTAAAAACTCATAACTTAGACTGCTTCTATTCACGCACTGCGCTACGGACGATTGTAAATTATTTTCTGATGTCATCCTAGATCTATGCTATTACTAAACTTCAGCAATATCCGGTGAAGAAAATCCTTTCCCCGTCCTAATACTCATCCTACTTCCCTTCCCCCTCCCTTTCATGCTTTTTCTCTTTCAGGGTTCTGTTTCGATGTATATTGTACACTTCCAATTTGTTCAGCAGGCTTTCCTTTTATGTACCATTGGATAATTATTTGTAATTGTGGCACACCTTTTGGATTTTTCTTCTACTTGCAATTATTTATCTTGTTGTTAAATTATGGTTGTTAAATATATGTTCTATTTCGCATTGTTATTGGCCTAGCTTCTTCCTTACTGCGCGATTTTCCTTGATTTATACTACTCCTCATCATCATTTATTATTATTATTATTATTATTATTATTATTATTATTATTATTATTATTATTCTAGTACGCTGAGCGCTCTACTGTATCGCCATATATCTTTGCATATTCCTCTGCGTACTTCTGATTATTTATCGTTACATGTACTTTTGTCTAAACACGCTACCACCCCGACTGTTATGGTAGCGCTATATTATAGTATGATAGCAGAGGTCCTCCCTCACTACAAAGTGTGTTATCGCATGCACTACCGGAAGCAAAAAAAGAACGATGTACTGCAATGCTTGCTGTAACAGGTGATAGCGGGAAGCTTGCACATTATGTTTTAAAACAAAACGCAATGCCTAAAGTAAAATTTCCGCGAGGGATCCACGTTCGTATCCAAGAAAAGGGGTGGATGGACACTTCACTCCTACGAGACTGGATATGAACGGTTTAGGGAAATATAACAGTGGGTTTTTTTTTTTTTTTTTTTTTTTTTTTTTTGGTGCCGGTATGTCATTATTAGGTACTTACAAGAATTGTACTTTTATTAGTACATGCTTATTTCACTTCAGGTCGTATTGTCAGCTCGTCACGGGAAGAATATTTTTCAGTGTCTGTACTTCAAGCCCACGTGTCCAACTTCCCTGATGTACCCTATATGACTTTTCAGAAAAAATCTCATGTCGGAATTTTACGCCAAATGTAAATTAGTTGAACCAATTGTGTGTATATTATATTTGATGTATCTTTTAAATGTAAATGAATTGTAAACAATTTTTTAAATATACGCACCTGAATTCCTCGAATAATTAATGCATCCGAAGTTTTCGCCAGTATTTTTTTGTCAAAGAAGTGTGTTAATTAGGCGAGAAAATATGGCAGTATACATCAATGGATTAATCCTTTCTGACTGGTTGATATGAACTTTCATACCTATTACAAAGAAAACAATGGCTAAATCTTGTGGAGATTACAGAATCATAAGCCTAATGAGCCATGTTCTCAAAATCTTCCTAAAAATAATACATGCAAGAATATACAGCAAATGTGAATCATACATAGGTAGCACCCAGTTTGGATTCCGTAATGGATTTGGCACCAGAGGCATTGGTAGGGATGCAGATTCTGGTGCAAAGATGCACAGACATGTCTGAATGTATATGCTTGCTTTATCAATTATCAATTATGAAAAAAGCTTTTGACCATGTGAGACATTGTGTATATCCTACAGGATATTAGCATGGATGGTAGAGATAACTGAATTATCGCCAACCTGTTTTGGAATCAGACTGCATCAGAAGGTTGATAACACAAAACTGTGCTATTGAAATAAAGGAGGAAGGCTATTTTCTGAAGCACTAGATGGAAAACAGAATTGTTAATGGGATCACATAATCTGCAATGTGCAGATGATACTGTTCTGCTTGGAACAAGTACCGAGTATCTGCAGACATTACTAAACAGCGTGGTTGAAACAGTTTGCAGCAGGTCTGCAGCAAAAAAGACCAAAGCAATGGTCATGAGTAGGAGCCTTATTTTTTGGTGAAATAAAACTGTTGATTTCGATGTTAAAACCGACACTAATTCGGTAGGTATTTCGTGAAATAAATTGTTATACTGATTGATGTTTCCTGCGAAATCTTCCTTGTAGCAGCATATGGGGTAAATGTAACTAATTTTTTGATAAGGGGTTTTAAAGTAAACCCTTGTAATGTATGATTATTATTAAATCTTAGAAAAACCAAATATGCAAATTGTTATAGAAATAAATATATAAATCGCTGATAATTCGAAATGAAGTTAGGTGATCTGCCCTGTGATATACATTTATACATAGCCTACATTTTTAGACGTTGAATTACTTGTCTCCAAAGTACAAACTAAGCATGGTTTCAACATTAACAGCATGCAGAGTTGTGCGACAGTCAGGAAGTGTCTTTGTGCAAGCAGAGAAGCTCCTCTCGCTGACCACATTAGATGTCTGAAATCATAATGCTTGCGAACACTTGGATGCAAATTCACTGTGGTCTTTTATAAAACCTCCTAAAACTTTGCTAACACTGTCTTCTTTCACTTCCTCAACCAGATGTGCTTTCATTGCATTTTGCAAAGTCATATAGCTCTGGAAGATGTTCATGGATATGCTCTTTTTCCCCCGGTCGGGGATGAGTATCTCAGATGGTTAAGGCGCTGGCTTTCTGACCCCAATTTGGCAGGTCTATCCTGGCTCAGCCCGGAGGTATTTGAAGGAGTTCAAATATGTCAGCCTCATGTCAGTAGTTTACTGGCACGTAAAAGAACTCCTGCGGGACAACATCCCGGTATCTCGGCGTCTCCGGAAAACGTAAAAGTGGTTAGTGGGACATAAAAACAATAACATTATTACTACTCAAACAGGCGATTTATTTACAATAGGCCTACCAATACCGTCATATTTTACAGTAAAGACAGTATTATTTTCCTTTCCTTTTATATTCATTCTCTTCCTAATCCAGGATTATCCTGTTTTTCTAGAGGAATGTTGGCTTGCATGAATGCTTTTTTTTGTGTCTATTACAAATTGCTCTCTATAATTTTTCAACATCTTTATGATCTGTAAAGTATCGTTGATTGTTATTTGCCGCTTAGAATTATGTTCATTTGCTTCATTCTGATTCTCTGCAGTGTACATCGCACGTTTCCACTTTACGAATATTACCGGTACACTATTGGTACATTAGAATATTTCTTGCATCATCAAATATAGTACGCGAACCTTTTCTTGAGCCCTGAACTCCATAGTGCTGAATGGGAACTAGGGCTCAAGAAAAAGTTCGCGTACTATACATAGAACCCCTCACTGTTGCATTCCTCGGCCCTCGAAAAACCTGTTGTGACTTCAGTTTTCGGCATTTTTATACTTAATTGTTGGACATTTGACAAAATGTTTGTAAGTAACGAACTCTCATTCCGCACTGCTGTATCTACGACCGGTCTTGTATCTTGTTACGACCACAGCGCTATTTGCTGTAATCGATAACAGATATTGATTTTTATCGACTGCTTTAGAGATCACGGACCTAAATACACATACTTTCGATAAACAGTGCGTACCGCTTTGTGTGCTTTGTGAGGAGAATATACAGCGCTATGAAGTAAATGAGAAGGAAACTACAATAGTCAAGTTCTCAGAAGCATTTAAACATTTATTGGAGAGCTCTTCCGGTGCCATTTCGGATTTTTCGCACCAAGTGGTGTATATTTCGTGATTATTTGCGCAATTCGTGCAATAAATCAAATTTCGCGATATTTCGCGAGTTCATTTTGCTAAAATACGGTGTTTTTAGTACCTGGGAAGGCATATATAGACAAGAAAGAAGATATAAAAAAAACTTGTGCATATCATTATTACCAAAAAATACGGCCCCTAGTCATGAGCAAACATGTCATTCAACAGGTTAACTTAACAGTAGCTGGCACATCACTGGAGTAAGTCCAATGCTTTAAATATCTCAGCTGCTTACTTGATCACAGCTGGAACAATGCTGTCAAAATTAGATCCTGAATTGAATAGGCAAAGACTGCATTCAAGAGAATGAGCAAAGTTCTCTGTAAAAGGGACTCTAAGATCAATCTCAGGCTGTTTTTTTTATTTTTATTTTTATTTTCTGTCTTACTTTATACTACCGAGACTAGGACTCTAACAGAGAACACTACCACAAAAACTTTGATCCTTTGAGATGTGGTGCTACCAATGCCTGCTCAGAATATCAATGAAGTGCTCCAATGCCTGAACAATGAGCTAGAGGTTCATGCACAACGGCCAGATCATTCGAAATAATAAATATACAGTCCTTCAGAAGTAGGGGAAGAAGGATAATATCTTGGGTTCAGTAACCCCCAAAGAGTTGCTGAGAACAAGAATCAGATTGCCCTGATGAATGCCAACATCCAACGACGATATGGTACAAGGGGAAAACCGCTGTACTTGAATGCACTGTCAGGTGCTGTTTCGTGAAGTTCAAGTCGGGAGATTTTGAACTCTCTGACGACTCCTGTATTGGCTGCTCCCAGGCGCTGAATGACTAGGTCTTGCAGGAGGTCACAGAAAAGGGCAGCAGCCAAATGTGTGGTCAGCTTGCCACACACTTCAAAGTGTCTGGAGAAATAATCAGACTTCATCTGCATCACACAGGGAGCAAGTGGGTACTGCTGGATGCCAATAAAGGAATAGCGAGTGACAGCCTATTTATTGCTGCTTTTGCTACAGAGCAATGTACCCATATTTGATCGAGGTGATGAAAAGTGGGTCCTGGACGACACGCTCAAGCATACCAGACACTAGATGTCACCACTGGACTCTATGCCCCACACCGCCCAACCATCTCTTCACTAACACAAAATCCTGCTCGGTATCTGGAGGATAGGTCGCCAAGTTGTGCATTACAAGCTCCTACGGCTGGGCGAAACCATCACTGTGGACCTGTACTCGCAGCTTTTGGAATGTGCGCAATGGGTACTGAAGCAGAAATGGCCAGTATTGGTTAATCGCAACGCTGTAATGCTCTTGCACAACAACGCTCGGCCTTGTGTGGCGCGGATCACATGGGAGACCACAGCGACTTGACTGGGAGACCCTCTGCCATCTACTCTATCACAGTGTTGCAGCAGGTCTGCAGTGAAAAAGACCGAAGCAATGGTCATATCCAAACATGCCATTCAACATCTTAACTTGACAGTAGCTGGCACACCTCACCAGCGAATGATAAGGAACTTACTGTAAGATCATGTTCACCCATCTGTTTGCATCCAGTACTTGCAGAGACCTGCACCTATAACAGACTAACACCAATTGATTACCACCTTTTCCATTCCCTGAACCACCTGCGAAATGAGGCAGGTGTACAGGAGGCACCTGCAGAACCTCTACTTTTATTTATCACCAAGGCACTGCACAGCTGGAAACATGTTGGCAACAGGTGCTGGATGCAGACAGGGATTACTTTTGAGGACTGAAAGTACATAACATTTACTGTGTACCATCTTGTCCCTGACACTTGAAACTGAACATTTTTGGTTACCTTATAATAGTACGGTGTGGCAAGAGATTTTGTAGTGGCCGTATGATTTAGCATTTTAGCACATTATAGGTAAAACACGAGACCTCAGCACATTTGATCATCATGGGCAGATTACCAGTGCCAGGTGCATGGGCCATTCCATCTCTTTCCAGTAGAGTACAGTTCAAGCTGGGGGTGGTGATTTCCTCAAATGAGCACTGTTCACACGGGGTGAAACAGGACCCCTGGTACATCTGCCAATGTCTCTCACAAGCGAATGATATAGGAACTTACTGTAAGATCATGTCCGCCAAGACAATGCACTGCATCATTCCAGAATTGTGGCAAATTGGTTTGATAAACACTTCATGGACACGAGGATTCTTGCTAGGTCTGCAAGATTACACGACCTTAATCTTACTGAGCATACTTGGATGTGCACACTAGACCCTTCTCTATGAATTATGAGAAGCCGTGAAGCAGTCTTAGATAATTATGCTTCGCCAATGGTTTCAGTGTCTTGTGAAGTTACGAACTACTAACCAATTCAATTCAACTAATTCAATTGCTCATAATTCAAAAGGCTCACATAGGGGTGAACGAGGCAAGTTGACAATGATAGGCTTCTTTTAAACATTCCACTGGAGCATGTTTGTGATAAATATTTTATTACTGCTTATTTTATGCAACATTTCTGCAATGTTCAAAGCTTTTATATTAAAAGTTTCATTTTATGTAAATTTGCCACCTTGCCACAAGCTTGGGGATGCTGGACACAGCAGATAGTAGATACAATGTTATGGAGAATTGTCGATAAATTATTGATACGATGTGCAACTGGAGTGTCATCTCGCACTTTTAATCCAAAATTACGTGCAGGATGTCTGGAAAAAAAAAATTGGAAGAATGAATATGTTAAGCGGGAGTGTGGGAGAAATGGTGTAAAATCTGAGGTCTCCCACCCAAAATCGGGAGAGTTGGCAGCTATGAAAATGATTTAAAAAATAAAATTATATATTTTAAATTTATTTAAAGCAAGTTCTTGGTAAATTTAAAACAACTGTACTCTACATTGAAAATAAAAACTCTGAAGACAATAGTTTTAAACTGGAGTGTACTATGCACATAACACAGAAATCATACACTACCTTCATAAACTGAGTGGTGTTCGTGCCACCTCACTTTACAGTTATCACACTGAAACCCAACTTCATCTGGAAGATGAACATAGTTTTCCTCACACACAGGTCATGTAAAGTTTTCTTGCTACAGATTATTAATAGATTCAGATATGAAGCCCAACTGCCTAGCTACTTTTTTTCTCTGGTTTTGCATTCCTGCTCTTTCTTCAGCATTTCTGGTGCTGGTGATGATGGATGCTAATCTTTGTAGTAGGCCTTTGAGCGTGAGGTAATGGTCGAATATCTATCATTAACAGGGAAGATTCTGACACATGAGCGTTTTATCACAGTGATTACCGACAGCCAGGAACCGAAGGCATATCTGCATGTCCAATATGCTTGTTGTGTAAAAGGTTAATGTTCTTTATAATCCCTCTCTTTGCAGGATCTGTCAGTGCACGGTGAGGTTTTGCAGCATTTTCAGAAATGAGCAACTCAAAGAATGCCACTGTTATATTCTGGAACTTCCAGGTTTCATGGACTTGCTAGGATTCAGTTTAGCATACAATGCAGCTATCATGACTTCACTCCAACCCTGTCTGTTTCCTGACAATTTCTAGGCATTAACGTAATTATCATGAAGGTATGTGTCTCTCTAAGTGTATACCTGGCCTGGAGGTAAGATGAGTAATTCAACTTGCCTCAGGCTGTTTAGGCAGCCATTTGTCCTTAATCGAGAAATGTCTTGCAATCCAGAATCAGTTAACATTGAAATATGTCGGAATACACTAGGATTTCATGAAAATAAAACAGTTAACCCTATCCGTATTACACACTGGTAATAGAAGCTTCCTGCACACACCTCTAAAATTTTAGTGCGACCGTGCCAGACAGATGATCCTCTACCACTGATAATCTCAGACTGAAAGGAATTTCCCTGTGTGTGCACGGAATACCTGTGACAGATCATGCCCAAAGTCACACGGTAGTCAATTTAGCGAACAGAATACAGCCAAAACTGGATAGGATATTCTTTTGGGAACCAAAAAAAAAAATATCAAAGAGGAAACTTATTAAAAACATAAATTACGCTGTTAAATTAATGGTCAGGTTTGAACGTAAAAATAATTACAATAAAAATAAATCATTTACAATTACAACTAATGAAATCAATAAAGAGTAGTAAATTTTAGAAACACCAACATACTAAACATCGAGGAAAAACTTACTTGGAAACGCGAACTATGCAAGTCATTTGCATAAAAATGTTTAAAATGCACAAAATATGTCAAGAATTTGATTCAGAAGAAAGAAACACATGTTTAAAAATATACAAGAGTAACATGAGCAGCATCACTTGTAAGAAACGTGTCTAAAGTAGACTGTTTCTTTTGTTCTAAGTTACATACAAGGGTATCAAGTTTGGTAACTTAATTCATTACACTGTCATACACAACAAAACTTGACACAACATCGCACTATGTCCATGTAGTGCTGTACAGGTCTCACTGGTTCCATTTTAATTCTCTGGTTCTTGCTTGTTACTATATTTATCAATCATCAGCTCTTAATGAAATTTGTCTGCACTTTGCAGGTGGCAACATGTGGCAAAACTCATCTCTTCATCTTCATCTGTCCCAAGCTGGCTACATTATTCATCCATATGATCAGTGCTTTCCATCATTTCCACTGCAACATTAATGGCTGAAAGAATGAAGCCTGCTTTGGGGAAACAATTTTGAATTGTGGTCTCATTTACAGATTCTCAACTACATTTTAAGAAATGCACGACTCCCAAAATTGAGATTTTATGTGAAGCCGTTTCCAGAAAAGCCAACCTCTTTTGCGCGAGCATCTTAGAATATATTTCTGCTTTGTATACCAGATGATATCCTGATCCAAGAGCTTGAAATGATATTTACAGTTTGCGAAAAGAAACACTACACATACATTTTTCTAATAAGATTTATCAACTGGGTCTGCAGCACATCAGTCTATGAACAACACAATTTTCCTCCGTCGCACTCCCATTTTGGCGTCAAGTGATCACAAAAAGTTCTCAAAAATTGATGACATCATCCAAGCATCTATTTGCCATGTACTGGCATGAAAAGGTACATACATTCTTAAAACTGTGTGAATTTTTCCACTTCCCTATGAGTGACGTCAATTTCCCTGTACCACTTTTGTTGCAGCATAATAGCACTGTTAGTCTCTCTTTACTGAGTTTACCTCCATGGCATTTCACACTCTTTAACACATGTTTTATCAGGAAGAAGCTGGAAACATAGTCCTGCTTCAACTCCATTAAAAAACTTTCAGGATAATACAGTGGAACCTTGATTCTCCGTTTTTCGAAGAACCATAAAAAAAATGTGCAACACGGGAAAACTGAAAATCCGGGAACGAATGAACCATCAACAATTTGGCTAAACATCACAAAAATGAAATATGTATACTTATAATCTTACAAAAACCAAACTACAGCCACAATGGGCCTTCTGCCTACGAAGCGACCGCTGTTCGGTCCAAAGGCCTGCAGATTACGAGGTGATGCATGGTCAGTGTGACGAATCCTCTCGGCTGTTATTCCTGGCTCTCTAGACCGGGGTCGCCATTTTGCCATTAAATAGCTCCTCAATTAAAGGTAATTGTAGAATGAGTGAACCTGGAATCAGCACTCATATCCAGGTAAAAATGCCTGACTTGGCCAGGAATCGAACCCGGGGCCTCCGGGTGAAAGGCAGGCAAGTTAGACTGCGGGGTCGGCTTCAAACATTAATTACTGGTACGCGACTTAAAAATCTTGAAACTTTATATTCAGTTTTATCGGGAAAACTGTCAGTTTTCTGAGAACTTTTTCCAGTTCAGTAACTCTGATCAGCCAAACTATTCGAAAAATCTAATACCTGTAATGCCAAGCCAAACCAGAATTTACCACAAATAGTTTTTAATTCTCTAATCTAATAAAATAAAGCACATTAGATACCAAAGCCCTCAACATGATGGCAAATTCTTTTTTTTTTTTTTAATCTTCCATTGTAATTTGGTCATTGGTATACTGTTTGTAGTCAGTTGATGGAAATCTTGTACTGCGTAAATTAGGCTTACATCAAATTTTAAAGGTTATGTTGAACTCTAGAATATGGTTTCGAAGGTAAGTAACCTGAAGTTCTTGAATGCATTATATTAAATTCTGAAAATCACTAATCACAATCAAATTGGAAAGAGAAAAAAATATCATTAACACTTCCGAAATTACAGTTATTCGCGAGCTCAGCTGGAAAGCATGCTCGCTGTACAAGTCGGTACGACTGCGAAATGATACAAAGTTTCTGAATGTAACGTGCGCAAATAAAACAACTGCAGTTTTTATAACATTTAAAGACAAAAACATGAAATTCCCAGTCCTATATTAGGACCAAAATGGTAATAGGCAATCCCAAAACCTCCCATGGCTTTATGTATGTAAGGTGCAACATCTGTTCTGGTCTCTATAACAATCGTATACAATAATATTAAAATACTATATTTGTGTTAATTAAGGAGCAGTTTCAATTCCTGCCTGAAAGCCCAATGACTATACAGTGCCTTGAGGGAAGTGCCTCAAACCTGTTTGGCGATACACTTGACAAAAAGTAAAAAAGGAAAATAAGCAGCTAACCCTGGACATAATGTAGACGTTTTGCAAGTACGAACATTTGACCAAGCTTGTTCAGTCTTTAAGTAGAGCTATCAAAATGCGCTCTGCTTCCTTCCAATTGTTGTGGACACACACTGCTTTACGATTTACGAAGATTCTCTAAACAATACCACCCGAATGCGATGCTAAGATAGTCCCTGATGCAAGTTCATCGCTGATTGCTTTTCCAGTACGGTACAGTACCTCCTCAAATTACCGCCATGACGGGACGTTAACACCAAGATCCATAAGTATGCTGCAGCTGTCCTTTCGCGAGATACAGTTTCTTGAAAAACGCATGATCGAGGATTTAGCGTTGATGGGACTGAAATTTCAGTAAGGTTGATGCGGGAAATCGTTTCTTTGAGGAACGGATAATGCAGGATTTTGACAACGTAAATTAATTAGGATGCTCACGGGACCACATAGTTTGAACAAATAATACGGGAAAACAATTTCCGGAAACATATAATCAAGGTTCTACTGTAGCCCTTTAAGGTTTTCAGTGGTGTCATATCTCTCTTAATCTGAACAGTATTAATATTGACACTGGCATATGGATTTGTATGAAAGTTTATTCCATTTTTTTAAAAACCTTAAAGCCATCCATTAGATGCCTTGAAGTTGCAAAATCCCATTAGGGCAGCTTGGTCCAAATCACTGTTCCATCTATAGGAATATTCAAAGGCCAAGCTTGTTTAAAACATTTCACATGAACATAATCTAAACCTGGAAACTGGCTTTCACAAACCCACTTCATTTGGCTGCTTCCTCCTACCACATAATTGTGTTTAAAGTTATTGTAGGAATGTCCTGTCATGACTGTGTCATATCTGAGTGCCGAGCAAAGAGACTCTAGTAAGTCTCGAATCCGCCATCTCTGAGAATGAAGAGATTGGAAGTAATGGTCTAGAACCTAAGCGAATGTGTAACAATGGCAAGAAGTTACAGTGCTTCGAATATTTAAGTGAGTGGTAATTTTATTTGAATAGAAATTTGAAATATTCATCATCATCATCATCATCATCATCTGCAGTTTCCAGCTGTTGGCCGGGTCTGCTTCGAACATAAGCCTCTCCATCTCCTCTTGTCTTCCCACCACTTCTCCCTAGTCACTCTTGCCTAGTCCTCACCTCTTCTCTGTACACACTCCCACTCCTTTTATCCACCTGTCTCTTGGTCTTCCTCTTGGCCGTTTACCTGTTATCTCCATTTTGTGCATCCTCCTCTGTATCCTTTTCTCTGTCATTCTCTTCATGTGTCCATACCATCTAAGTATAGATGCCTCTATCCTATTTTGTAGTGGCTCTTCTTTTACTATATCTCGAACCTTCCAATTCTCATCCAATCTTGTCACTCCTATCCTGCTTCTCAGAAATTTCATTTCACTTGCCTGTATTCTATTCACGGCTCTCTGACTCATTACCCAAGTCTCAGCTGTGTACGTCAGAATAGGTATATAGTACATCCTGTATATCACCCTTTTGCTTCTATGAGGAACATCCTTGCTCCAAACCAGGCTTCTGACACTTTTCAGGAATGCTCCTGCTTGTCTTTCATGCTCAATTATTTCCTTATCATTTCTTCCACTTTCCTCTATGATACTTCCTAAGTACTTGAAACTCTCTACCTTCCTAAGCCGTTCGCCTCCAAGCATTATCCCCTCTCGTAGGGTCTCTCCTCCTTTCTAGTTGTGATCACTATCTCACTCTTCTGGGCATTAAATTTCATTCCATATTGTTCCACCTCCTCTACCCGAGCATCTAACTGTTCCTGGATATCCTCTTCCTTTTCTCCCCAGTCTAACAGGTCATCTGCAAACATCACTTTCATTTTGCATTCTCCAATTTTCCTTGCCACTTTTGTCATTATCTCGTCCATTGTTACTATGAAGAGCAAAGGTGACAGAGCCCTTCCTTGTTTTAATCCACCTTTTTGCTTAAACCAGCCTGTTCTCTCTCCTATTTTCACACAACTGACAGTCCCATTGTACATCTCCTTCACTCTTTCTATGGTCTGTTCCTCGACACCTTTTCTCTGTAAGGCTTCCCATACCTTGTTTCTACACACACGGTCATAAGCTTTCTCAAAGTCCATAAAGGCCATCACAAGATCCTTACCCCATTCCAATGATGCTCTTGTAGTTGCCTTACTGAGAATATAAGGTCTATAGTGGACCTTCCTGATCTGAAACCATACTGCTCTTCTCTTAACTTTTCTTCCACCTTTTCTGATTCTATTCTCCAGTCCTTGTTTCCTTGGAAGCAAGTTAATATCCATCACCGGCTTGCTAGGCCTGTCGTGACTTCACCAGAGCCCTGTTACCCGCCATCTTTTTCAGGATTCCTGTAGGGCCTTCACAGCTACTGTAGCGGTCTTGGGGTCCACACAGTCCCCACTGTACTTCACCCTCACAAGCTATTCCCCACTTGATGACGTTGCCCATCTCCCACGATGTGGACGATACAATTTAACATAAAGCGAAGTTTAGTGGATCACAATAATTAAAATTATTAGGGGTCCACCTATTCAATACAATGGCACTTATTAGTGTGAATTAATCACATAAGGTACTAGTTTCGGCATAAATATCACCATCGAAGTTTAGTGAAAGTGAGCCCGATGTGTGTGCAACATTGTAAAATATCCGACAGAACGGTGCCAATGTAGAAACAGAAACACAATAGGAAACCTTGAAGAGTAGTTCGAGGAGCCAGTGGAAAGAAATGTCACGTAGGCCATGCGGTGATTTTAACGCATCAGAAAAATACTTTGTTCTAGTGTGTTCCACGACACTCCCCCGTTAGTGAGAGGAACACATGAGCCAATCACACTGAGAGACAACAGAACTTTGTGGTAGTAGGGGATGATGTTCAGGAAGGCACTGGAAAAATTCGAGAAAATAGCGAATAAACATATAAGCTGGAGTTTGGGAAGCACTCAGGGAGAGTCCAAGGGAAATCTGTTACAGGTACCGTGAATTATACATCGTGGCCGTGAACCACAGAGACACAGAGTGAACCTACTCCACTGTTAAAGAAATTTAAGTAACGGCAGAGTAGTGTTATGCTCAACAAACTCATAACTAACCACATAACTGCAGTAAGGAAAAATGGACTTGAGTTGGGGAACAACAGTGTTTAAGCGTACCAAGTTTGACTTTGTGCATCTGCACTTTCCTTCAACTAGACTTCACGATGTCAGAGACGGTTACGGCGTCGCAGAGAGAAGAATCAAGAGAGAAGGTAGATCCTGAACCACGAGCTAAGTATTCACCAAGTTACACAGGCATATTTCAATTATAAATTAGCTTGTCTAGAGAGAATTCGAGAGGACAGAGAATTGAGAAAATCCCTTTCACATATAAAGTTGGTACATATTTGTAAGGACTAGTTTCCTTGTTTATTTGTGTATTTGTAAGGGTGTACTGATGCTTTGTATAATACAGGTGAAGGAAGTTGTAAGTGAATTGGAAGTATAGTCTTGTTATTGCTATAGTGTAAGCTCCCTACAATCGAACCCAAGTCGCCGCCTGTCCAGTTCTTACGATCACGACAGTCCAACATCTGGGCGATTTGCACACATTTCATGTGTGGATTAGCATCTACTTTCTAAATAAACTTTCTCATCATTTGTACACTACTACTACTATTGTTATCATCATCATCATCCTGTAAAACACTATATACATACATACATACATACATACATACATACATGAGGACGGTTTGAAAAGTTCTCGGAATCACTGCTAGATGTCCGTGCTAGAGCAACGAGGTTCCCGCGCAATAATCACACATCCTTTGTGAGTGAACATGTGGCGCGTCAGTGCTCTAGCTGCAGGAGTGTGGTAGTGACGACTCTTTGTTGTTGTTCCCGCGTAGTGATTTGTGACAATGGAAAAAAACTGAGATTCGAACAGTGATTAAATACTTTGTAAAGAAAGGTATGGAAGCAAAGGAAATTCATGCCGACTTTCAGAACACACTAAGGACTCTGCTCCTTCATTTTCAACTGTTGCCAAGTGGACCAGCGAGTTTAAATTTGGTCGGGAGAGCTTGGATGATGATCCATGTAGTGGACGGCCAAAAAGTGTTACAACCCCAGAATTTATCGCAAAAGTGCATAAAATGGTCATGGAGGATCGTCGACTGAAAGTGCGGGAGATTGCTGAAGCTGTAGTGATGTCTTCTGAATGGGTATATTATATTTTAACCGAAGAATTGGGTATGAAAAATTTATCCGCAAGATGGGTGCCGCGGCTCTTGACACTGGACAATAAACGCACCAGATTGGAAATGTCCGAACAAAGTCTGGCCCGTTTTCAGTGCAACCAACAAGATTTTTTGCGCTGGTTTGTGACTATATATGAAACTTGGGTCCACTACTATACCCCAGACACAAAACAGTAGTCAAAGCAGTGGAAACATGCCGATTCACCACCACCAAAGAAAGCAAAGGCAGTGCGTTCGGCAGGAAAGGTCATGGCCTCAGTTTTCTTGGATGCAAAAGGCATTCTGCCGATAGATTATCTTCCTACTGGCCAAACAATTACGGGGCAATACTATGCAAACCTCCTAGACCAACTACAGGAAAAGATACGCGAAACAAGGCCTGGTTTGGCAAGGAAAAAGGTCATCTTTCATCAGGACAACGCTCCGCCGCACACAAGGGTTATTGCCATGGCAAAAAGTCATGAACTGGGGTACGAATTGTTGCCACATGCACCTTAGTCTCCTGATTTGGCACCATCAGACTTTCATCTATTCCCCAAGCTGAAAATTTTCCTCAGTGGACGGAGATTTTCTACAAGGGAAGAAATGACAGCCGTATTGGAGAGGTATTTTGCAGGCCTGGAGGAATCTCATTTTCGAGATGGGATCAAGGCATTGGAACATCGCTGGACCAAATGCATTAGTCTAGAGGGAGACTATGTTGAAAAATAAAAGCAGTTCCACCGAGGTAAGATATTCTAGTACATTCCGAGAACTTTTCAAAGCACCTACGTACATACATATCCCACGTCGTTCCATCTTTGCAATGGGTCGGCGAATGAGGCTTCTCCACCAGTTGCGGTCTCTGAAGTTCTCTCCTTCTTCGATGCTTTCCAAAGTATGTCCTCACTGTTGAATGTCAATCTTCATGTCCTTGTACCCGAGTCTTGGTCGCCCTCTTGGTCTTCTGTCTTCAAGTTTTAGATCATACATTTTTTTTTTTTGGGTAATCTGTTATCTCCCATGCGTCGCATATGTCTATACCATCTCAGTCGCTGCATTGTTATTCTGTCCTGCAGTCTTACAACTTGAGCCTGCTTGCGGATTTCCTCATTACGGACTCTGTCCCTTTCGTGCTTTACCGATCATGCTATGGACAAATATCATTTCTGCTGCCTGGATTCTACTAACATCTTTATTTCTCAGGGTCCATGTTTCCCATAGGTCAGGATTGGTACTACGTTAGAACCTCGATAATTCAAAATCGGTTCATTCAAAATCCCGCCTAATTCGAAGAAGCTCTCGTTCCCGGAAACATGAGATACAGTTTTGCATGTTATTTAAATTGTTTAATTCGAAATACGGATAATTCGTAATTCGAAGTACAATGTCGGCCCTATTACCGAAATTCAGGCTTTTAATTCGAGACTGACTTTACAGTTTAAAACAATAGTATGTTACAGAGTAATTTCAACTCAAAATTTATTTGAGTCATAATAGAACGCATGTTCCGGAACGTGGAGTGGTAGCTTTCCGCACTTACTTCGGTGGGTCTACAGTGCACTTCATGATTGCTAAATTGAATGAAATCGGAATTCTTTTGTATTCAACCTTTTAAGGAACACCGTAATATCACGCAACAGGCAGCGTGCGGAAAAACAGAATCCGCGAACACTGGCGATGCCGATAGTTGATGAAGAAACGTGGCTCATATAATAAAGTCGTAGGCACTGAACAATATTGTCATTGCCGACGAAACTACATTGCTTTATTTTAATGCGAGCCCAAACGGTCTTATGGTTTTAAAGGAGAAAGTGCCAGCCGGGGAATTGTACAAAGGTCGGGGACGGGGGTCATTGTAGTGTGTTGCAATGCACATGGAAGCAAGAAACTTTATCCTCTCGTCATAGGAAAGTTCGATAAGGCACGAAGTTTTAAGGACGTCGGGCATTTTCCATGCCAGTACGAAGCATCTAAAAATGCAAACGGTACAGAAATCCAAAAAATAATGCATATGCACAGGGAAACCAGCATAATTTATCCTCGCCTTCGAATTGTGTGATTTGTTTTCTTTCGTTGCATGAGGTTATGCTTGTTAGTGATTTATCCGTTGACGGATTTATCCAAGTGCATTATTTGAACATTGTAAATGCACCTTGTTGGACACATTTCGGAAATAGTTCTTTCCATGGCATATGAAAAGTTTAAACTGTGAATCGAGGTGATTGCATGTATTAATGGGTCTTAGAACACTTTGTGACGCGGCAAGTGTTTACATTTCTGAAGTACAAGAGAAGTGCCATGGCGGGAAATCGTATAAGTCACAGGAAAGTTGGATTTTAAGGGCATCGGGTACTTTCTGTGTAAATTCAAGGCATCTAAAATGCATACAGTACAGTAATCCAATGAATAAAGCACTTGCCCATGGGAGCCAGCATAGATTTCTCCTCGTCTTTGAATCGTGCTTTTTTTTTTTCTCTTTCTTTCGTTGCGTGAGGTTATGTTTGCCAGTGAGATATCCAAGTGCATTATTTGAATACTGTAAATGCACCTTCTTGGATACATTTTGGAAATAGTTCTATTTCCATGGCATTTGAAAGGTATAAACTGTGAATCAAGGTTAACTGCATGCAGTAACGGAGCTTAGAACATTTTGTAATGCAGTAAGAGTTGGTACCTCTGAATTGCGAATTGGCGGTAAATTCGAAATCACGTAATTCGAAGTCCGATTTTTGAGTCCCAACGACTTTGAATTAACGAGGTTTTACTGTAATAGGTTTCATATATGACTCTCTTACATTTTGTTGGTATTTTTTTGTTCCATATTATGTCTTAACTATTTTGTAAAAGTTGCTACTTGCCTGAATTCTGTGGGAAATTTCCTTGTCTATAGAACCAGTATGAGATAACACTTCCAAGATATTTGAACTGATAGTTCATCTGTAGCTGTTTCCCCGCCATTTCAATGTGTCCCATTGGTTGTCCGTATCTCTTCATGACCAAAACCTCATTTTCTCTTGGCTGAAGGTGAGTCCATATTCTTTAGCAGCTTTTGTCCAGGAGTTTATTTGTCCTTGAAGGTCTTCTTTAGAGTCTGCCCACAAGCATATATCGTCCGCGAACAAGATAACTTTCATTTTCTTACCTCCAATGGTTTGGTGAACTTTTCTCTGAATCTCATTCAACACAGTGATGAAAAGAAGAGGAGACAAAACACCACCCTGTCTTAGCCCAGATTTTATATCAAAGGTTTCAGCCATTCCAACAGATGTTTTGACTTTACTTCAGGTATCTTCATACAAATTCTTGATCCTGTGTATTATGTCATCCTGCATTCCAATTTTCTTCAGTGTTTCCCCATACCTTCTCTCTGTTCACAGCATCAAATGCTTTCTTGATATCCAGAAAGGCTAACCACAAATCTCTGTCGTGTTCATAGTATTTTTCCATTAACTGACGGACTGTAAAAATTAAATCAGTTGTTGATCTCCCCTTCCTGAATCCATACTGTTCTTTGAAGAGGTTCTCTTCAATAAGGGGTCTGATTTTATGCTCTATAATTCTTTCATAAAGTTTACCAACTTGAGATGGTAAAGTGATGCCTCTATAGTTGAAACATTTATTTCTATCTCCTTTCTTGAAAATTGGAATTACGATGCCTGTTTTCCAATCGACTGGTATGTCCCCTTCTTTCCAGATCTTATGAAAGAGTCTGTAGATCCAATGTTTTCCAGAAATGCTCATAGCCTTGATCATTTCTCCATTAATTTCATCAGCACCAGCTGATTTTCCAGTTTTGATGTATTTCCAGGCATATTGTACATCACTCCATGTTAAGTCTAACCTGTTGTCAGAGGCAGACTTGCATGAGATAGTACAGGTACTGTCTTTCTGTAGGTTACATGCAATGCATAAGTACAGTAAGGCTAATTTACATGTTACAAAATTCATCAAAACGTCAGCTGAGCTAGTGATGTGTGATCCAAACCACTACAGACAGACATTCCCTGTATCTGTAGGCTTACATGCTACTTCGCTATGCAGTCAGGGGCTGCAAAATTAAGTTCTCTACCAAATCCTTACCCAAGCCAGTTGTTGCTGGTGGGCTGTGCATACAACGTGACTGGGAACGCTAATTTCAATTTCTTATGATGGGAGTTACGAATGTACTAAAGAGATATGTAAAGGCACTTATTTAGCATTTATTTTATACAACATGGACTGGGACTTGGAATAATGGTGTAAAAACCAGGGAAATGTGCTAGAGAGGGTCATCTTAACCAGTTTCGACTGTACTACAAATATTGTCGATTCGTCATTTTGCCCTGTTTCCCCTACTGTACTGTATTTTTGTTTTAGAATCAAACAGGTATATATGAAGGGTCCTCCTACTGCCATAACAAAAAATTTTGGTTGACTGAAAAGTGACAGTAACAAAGCTGTAGCTAGGAAATACAGAAAATTTCTTAGCAACTTACCTCATTATCAGACTTCTTTGCAGAGAGAGGTTTCTCCTTCCAAACCATCCAAGCAGCAAAAACTGCCATGATGATTCCATGACCCAGATCCCCAAACATGACAGCAAACAAGAAAGGGAAAGTAATAATAGTATAAGGTGCTGCAACAAACAGAAAACCATTCAAAATATTTAATTAAGTGGCACCGAATACATATCAATATGTACCACAATTTATATACAGAATAATCCAAAAATAGAGTACATATGCCCCCAGTTATTAACAGACTGATAACCTTAATTATATTTGATGAGGAATTGATTACTTTAAACACTGGATTTAATTGTGAATTTAAAACAATGCAGTATCTTGGAGAAACCTAGTAAACTTAACCCATTGCCTGGCACTGGCATGTTTCAGCAATTTGTTGAGTGGTCTCCTTTCTCACCGTCTAGGAAGTCTTCAACAAAACTGATGTTAGCATTGTTTCTTTCCTGTGAGGCTCAAAAGGCCTGAATTTGACCACGCATCTGCTAGAACCCTTGAACAAGGGAAAAACCAGTCAAATATTTCAGTTCTGGTTTCAGTGCCATGTTTTCATGTAATCATTGTTGACACATTCCAGCTGATCAACCCAAAGGGGTACTAAATCAAAATTGCGCAGATGATGAAAGTGGCAAAAAATTATGAGTGCGTGAACCCTGTGACAGGGATAGTGAAAGCGAAAATACTGTGATATTTCACCAACAAGAATTTACTTTAGAGGTAATTCTAGAATAAAGATTGGTTAAATTCCAAAACTGACCCATTCAACTTTCTGTAAATCTTCCTGATTTAAGTGAATTCAATCATGACTGAAACAAATCTAAAAGCACTCCAGTTTCTCAGTAGACACGAGTTATCTCCTCACTTGCAAGATCGTCACTACATATTAGATGAAATGTGGACATACTTGGAAAATGTGTTTGACATGTGGACAAATGCGCCAATTAGATAAATTATGGTCCAATAGACCCTTCTTTCATACCCCAAGGTACAGACAAGGAATGTCTTAACGGCGTTTCTAACAGATGAGGAAATTCCTTCACTGTGCAGATAATCTAGCATCTAATCAAGGATAGAATTGTTAAATATGAAATACAGCGAACTGGTAGATGAGAAGGAGCAAGAATAAAACAATGGGGAAAGAACAAGAAAAGGAGATATCAATGTTAGAAATAGAGGAAGCCATACAAAGGATGAAGAGCGGTAAAGCAGCAGAAGCGGTGGAGGTAACTATGGAAATTATAAAAGCAGCAGGACAAATAGGACTACAGTGGCTGTATAGATAATTTAGAATAATCTCGAGGAAGAAAGATCCCAGAAGAGTGGGGAAAGGGTTTAATTATCCTAATATTTAAAAAAAGGTGATAAAAAGGAATGTAATAACTAAAAAGGGATCACCTGTATTGCCCATGTAGCTAAGATCTTTGAGAGAGTATTGGAAGGAAGACTGAGGAGGAAGCTAGGAGAAATGGAAGAACAGAATAGTTTCACAAAGACAGATCAACATTTGACCTGATCTTTACATTAAGACATATGATAGAGAAAAGATGGGAGTTTGGAAAAGATATGGTGATGACATTTTATTGATATTGAGAAAGCTTATGACAGTGTGCCCAGACAGTTGGTATGGGGCACATTAAGAAAGAACAAGTTAATAGAGTGGAAGTAGAAATGATAAAAGCTATGTACAAAATTGTGTTAGTAGTGTGAAGACTAGTATAGGAAAAACAAAACGGTCAAAAGTTTAAACTGGTCTCTGGCAGGGAAGTGTCCTATCCCCCATACTATTTGTTACCGGGTTTTAGCGGTAGGTAGAGGTGAAAGAAGGTGCGGGTGTGAATGGATCTCAAGCTACGAAATTATAGTGCCTGTAAAGTAAATTTAAAATTTAATACGGTTATATTTTCTTTTCAAAATAAATAAGTAACAAGCATGGCAGGTACAGAATAGCAAGTCAAAATAAGGTAGTTACAATATTTACAGAATTTGGGCTTCGCGCCCCGAGTTTACAATGCTTGGGCAATCAGCTCAGTTTTACCCCAAACACAAGTTTTAACAGAGGGGCAGAAAACCCCATTCATACCTAGGAGCCCTTGCTCCAAATTACACTGAAAAGCCTCCTCGAGGCATACAACATACAATTTTCAAAAGAGCCACTCGCTCTCAAATTTAAGCCTCTCCCAGGCCACACCAAACTCCACCTTCAAGCTGTCCTCAACGGACATAAACACAGGGGGTAAAATACCCAATCTACTGAGGTCTATTAAACGAAAAGAATGTTAATTAAATGACCTCTAAAATAACAATTTGAGAGGAGGCGAACTTGCACTCCTAATACACTAGATTAAGACCTACTTGGCGCTAGGCCGTTAATACAAGGGCTAATCCCATACTAAAGAGGTGACTTAAGAAGAGAACAATTTGTTTTACATTAACGAAGAATAGGTTGAGAAAAATAAGTTCACCTCAAAACAATATGAGTGGGAGCTCGAGAGGGTTAGCACTCTCTATCCCAGAATGTAGCTTTCCAAGAGAATAGAGGAAAAGAGTAGTTACATTTACATTTTAGGAAAAGGTTACATGGTGGAACGCTTCGCACCCGCCCCGAGAGTTAAACTGCTGAGCTAGCAAAGAAAGAATATATTAATCGGCCATTACCTTATAGTTGACCGCTGCCGGAGAAAGAGGCGCTTCCCGCCTCTTGCTATGTACTTAATACACTGAAAGATGGAACAGAAGTGTCCCGGAGACCCAAAAATCAGCAGTTTATATCCTCTCGCGGAAGGTTCTAGGTGTTAGGGGAAAGAAAACACCCTCCCACAAACTTTTTATTGGCTAGGGTATAGAAACATATTCAAGTTGGGGGAAGATACCAATGATTGGTCAGAAATTAATAACAGAAATTCGGGATTGGTCAAATACAAAACAAGGGGAAAGAGAGGGGTATACAGCCAACTTAAACAATAACAGAAAGAAATTTAACAAAGAACAAACTTTTGAAATAAAATTTTCTCCAAAGAACAGTTATTTTTCTTCCCACTAGGGTGCACTATAGTAGTTTTTCAGTGGTGTCCTCTAGAAGAGAAAGTTCACACTCCTTACTTCAAGCAAAACAAAAGTACGTCGAAAATGACACAGTTCACAAACTCAAAAATCTCCAGGTGGTGACATCTTCTGAGAAACTAGAAAATTAATAGGGTAAATAAAGTTCAGACTTCCTCCAGCAGAGGAGTTTCCACAGGCGCACATTTTAAATTAGCGGAGTGGAGGTGTACCGCCCGGTACACTATTCATCATAGTCATGGACGAAATTCATAAGTACATGAAACAGAGATTGGGAAGACAGGCAACAAAAGCCATGTTGTTCACAGATGATACAGTGATATGGGGTGAGGATAAAACAGAAGTACAAAAAACAAGTAGATGCATGGAATCAAGATAGAAAAATTTGGGATGAAAGTAAGCACAGAGAAAAGTAAAACAATCATGACAAGGGGAAGGAAGGAAGGAAGGAAGGAAGGAAGGAAGGAAGGAAGGAAGGAAGGAAAAGATAAAACTGAATGGGGATAATTCTGGAAGTGGTTAAAAGTTTCAAGTACTTGGGAAGTGTGATCACAGAAGATGGACAGATAACCGAGGAAATTGGGAGAATACAGCAAGCAAAAAACTTCTATCACAGTGTAAGAGATATTTTGTGGAACCAAGATGTCCCAAAGAAATGTAAGAAAGTATCATATTCAACCTATTATGAACCCATACAAACTTATGCAGCTGGATCATGGGCTACCACAAAACAAGGAGAGTAGAATACAGGCAGCGGAGATGAAATTCCTAAGAGGTATCAAGGGCAAGACAAAGGATAGAATTAAAAATGAAGAGATAGGGAAAAGGACAGGAATCTTGAAACTTCAAGACAGGATAGAAATAACAAAGCTAAAGTGGTATAGGCATATGAGAATGGGAGAAGAGTGTGCCAAAAAAAGTTTTTTCAAAGAAGTTAACAGGAAAGAGACCACAAGGAAGACCCCGAAAGAGATGGACAGATTCAATGTGGGAGTGCGTAGAGAAGAGGGGAGGAAAACCAGAAGATGTACTTAAAAAAGGAGAAGAGTGGTAGAGAGAGAGAGGCACAGATGGAGGTCCTTGATTTCCACCCAGACCCAGGAAGCTGGAAACAGGAAATGAAGATGACCGTAAAACCTCATTACAACTTTTCTGCAGGGATTATGGAAAGAGAAAGTGTTAAACGAGAAAACATACTACTGAATACATAAATAATTATCCAACAGGGATATGGAAACATTTGATTTGAAATGCGCGAACGTACAGGTATAGTGAAAGCGCATCTACCTTTTCAGAAGATGAGAGAAGAGTACTAAAAGTTGTCAAAAACACAAGAACTATTAAAACCTTTTCCACTAGGGTTTATACAATATCAATGTATTAAAAGATTTGAAAAACACAAGACAACAAATGTGAAAACATTTGCACTGGGGCACATCAAAATATCAATGTATTAATGCAGATCACACTCTTCGTAAAACAAAAGTAGTGTTGAACTGTTAGATGAAGCCTCATGTTTAGGACCAGTCTTATTTATTAAACTCACACTCTGGTCACACTCTTTGACCAGGAATTATTGAGAGGTTACACTTGCCATATGCGAGAGAATTACTTTGGCTGCCATCTTGAACGCAACAACACTTCGCCAATACCCAGCATTCGGACTGACTTGAATTGGAGGTGCGAGTTTTAATACACCAACAATACGTACTTAAGATACAGATGCCAGTCCATTACCCGAAGCATTTTTATTTTGTTTTCATTAGTAAGCGATTTTCATGACTTCTTTCATACCCATAATTCAGTAATTAACAGCAATTTCCATTCTCTTAGAGTGTTGTAGAAAAAAAAATTCATACAACTAAGTAGTATTGTAGTGTAGTAGTAGCTTATATTAATTACCTTGTTGTTGTGTGACCTTTGTGAACTATCCTAGACAATATTTCTTTCCTTTCATTTTTATAGGCAATCTTTCTTTTCATTTTTATTTGCACAGAATAAGTTATTTTATTTTTCCTTTTCTCCCCATTATTCCGTAAATAATGGCTACACAGTGCATTTGTAGGAACTGTGGGTGTGGCCAGGGATTAAGGAGTATGAGGGAGGAGTTGGAGAGTTCGAGGGAGGTAATTAGGATTCTCTCAAAAGACAGGAAGGAAAGTAGGCCTCCCTCAAATAATATACAGGATACAGTAGGTGTAAAGGAGGGATGCGAAAGAAATGGGGGAATTGTAAAAGACAGGTGGTCTAATGTTTTAAGGGGAAGGAGATTGCAGGCTAAGGGCTCTGTTCAAGATCAGAATTCAGGACAGGTGTCTGTGAGAAATCGGTACGAGTCACTGCAGGTAGAACAACCGAGGGAAGATGAGGAACAGGGAACTGTTGCTGAGATGTGTGGAAGTAGGAAGAAGGGAAAAGGTAGGAAAGGGAAATGTAGTGTAGTGGAAAGGAAAAGACAGGTGGAACAGGGTCATGGGAGGGAGAAGAGGGAGGAGGAATTAGCTTCTGCAGGTATCAGGAGAGATAGGACTGACCAGGAGGGGAGGGGTTCAAATGAGGTAGGTAGGGTTGAGGCTCTGGTCATGGGGGATTCTATCGTTAGACATGTGGGGAAAGTGTGTGGAGGAAAGGGAACCAGGGTAGAGTGTTATTCAGGAATCAGGTTGAGGCAGATGTTGAGGAAAGTAGAGAAGGAAGAGGGATTCAAGGTGGTAGTGTTTCACGTTGGTACGAACAACGTAAGGCAAACAGGTATAAGTACCAACATAGTTGGGGATGTGTGGGATCTGGTAAATGCAGGACATATGAAGTTTAAGGAAGCAGAGATTGTTTTCAGTGGAATACTGTGCAGGAGGAATACTGACTGGAAGGTGATTGGGGATTTAAATGAGACTATGGAGTGGGTATATGGGAAACTGGGAGTGAGATTTCTAGATCCTTAAGGGTGGATAGCAGACTGGGATCTGCGCTCAGATGGCCTTCACTTAAACCGCAGTGGTACATATAAGTTAGAAAACTTGTTTAGAAGGGTTATAGGCAGGTACATTCAGGGAAACGGGGTGGCCTAGGGAGCGGTGATAAGGGAACAGGGAACTGGAAATCAAGTAGGGATGACATAAAAATGTTAGTGCTCAATTGTAGAAGCATTGTAAACAAAGGAATCGAATTAATTTAATAGATATATACTTACCAGATATTGTAATAGGAGTTGAATCATGGCTGAGAAATGATATAATGGGTGCAGAAATATTCTCACGGAACTGGAGTGTGTTACATGTAACTAATCTCATTATTAGACCCGTATTGAACTATGCTATGATATACTAACAATTCGTTGGTTGTTTTGATCCACCTTTTCAATATAAATTACAGTTTGTGTTGCTAAGTTGTAATGTTACAACACTAATTTACCGGGACATGTTTCGCTTTTATTCACAAGCATCATCAGCCTATACAATTGCCTCAAGGTTTGTCATATTTGGATTGTTGTTACAAATTTCATTACATTGAATGTAAATCTAATTTCAGTGATAATATTTAAAACATAATAATATACACATTAAAATTATGACAATATGATTTGCAATGTTAAAATGGAGTAAATCTTAATTTTAAAACACGTTGACGTCCAAAATACAGTTTTTACAATTTGAAAATTTGGCTAAAAATTGTTTGCAATGTTAAAATAAAATTGATTCAACTATAATTTGGCATTAAAATTTGAGTCATAAATATAAATATTGGATGTTAATATATAGGAGCCATAGTTTCTGAAGTACGTTGGTTTCTAGAATACAGTAACATTTCAGTATTGAGAATTTTAGTTAAGAATTGTGCTCTCAATACTGAAATGTTACTGTATTCTAGAAACCAACGTACTTCAGAAACTATGGCTCCTATATATTAACATCCAATATTTATATTTATGACTCAAATTTTAATGCCAAATTATAGTTGAATCAATTTTATTTTAACATTGCAAACAATTTTTAGCCAAATTTTCAAATTGTAAAAACTGTGTTTTGGATGTCAATGTGTTTTAGAATTAAGATTTACTCCATTTTAACAATGCAAATCATATTGTCATAATTTTAATGTGTATATTATTCTTATGTTTTAAATACTGTTATCACTGAAATTAGATTTATATTCAATGTAATGAAATTTGTAACAACAATCCAAATATGACAAACCTTGAGGCAATTGTATAGGCTGATGATACTTGTGAATAAAAGCGAAACATGTCCCGGTAAATTAGTGTTGTAACATTACAACTTAGCAACACAAACTGTAATTTGTATTGAAAAGGTGGATCAAAACAACCAACAAATTGTTAGTATATCACTGGAGTGTGTATCGTAGAGATAGGATAGGAATGGTAGGAGGGGGATTATTCATTCTGGTGAAAGAAGAATTTGTAAGCTACGAAAAAGTTAAGGATGAAAAACATGAAATTCTGGGTGTAAGGCTCATCTCTAAAGATAATAGGCAACTTGATGTTTTTGGAGTGTACAGACCGGGAAAGGGTAGCTCTGACATGGATTCAGAATTATTTGATAAGAATCAGCTAGGTGGGAAACGATAAGGGAAGGAACGTGATTGTAGCGGGTGATCTCAATTTACCAAATATCAATTGGGAAGGAAAAGCGAACGACAGGAAGCATGAACAACAAATGGCAAATAAGTTAATATGGGAAGGGCACCTGATTCAGAAAATGATGGAACCAACCAGACGGAAGAATATTTTGGATGTGGTGCTGATAAAACCAGATGAGCTCTATAGAGAAACCAAAGTAATAGATGGTATTAGTGATCACGAAGCTGTTTTTGTCATAGTTAAAAATACATGTGAAAGAAAGGAAGGTATTAAAATTAGGACTATTAGGCAGTACCATACGGCTGATAAAACAGGCATGAGGGAGTTTTTAAAAAGTAACTATGATCGCTGAAAAATGGTAAATAAAAATGTAAACAGACACTGGGATGGGTTTAAAGCATTAGTTGAGGAATGTGAAAATAGGTTTGTACCTTTAAAGGTGGTAAGGCATGGTAAAGATCCACTATATTATAACAGAGAAGTAAAGAGACTAAGAAGGAGGTGCAAGTTGGAATGAAATAGTTAGAAATGGTTATGGAAGTAAGGAGAAATTGAAGGAACTTTCTAGGAAATTGAATCTAGCAAAGAAGTCACCTAAGGATAATATGATGGCAAGCATAACTGGTGGTCATACAAATTTTAGTGAAAAATGGAAGGGTATGTATAGGTATTTTAAGGCAGAAACAGGTTCAAAGAAGGGCATTCCAGGAATCATTAATGAACAAGGGTAGTATGTATGCGAGGATCTTCAAAAGGCAGAAGTATTCAGTCAGCAGTATGTAAAGATTGTTGGTTACACGGATAATGTCCAGATAGGGGATGTGAGTAATACTAAAGACGTATTAAAATTTACCTATAACAACAATGACAATTACAGTAAGATACAAAAGTTGATAACTAGAAAAGCAGCTGGAATTGATAAGATTTCTGGGGATATACTAAAGTTAACGGGTTGGGATATAGTACCATTTCTGAAGTACTTATTTGATTATTGTCTGGTTGAAGGAGCTATACCAAATGAATGGAGAGTTGCTATAGTAGCCCCTGGGTATAAAGGAAAGGATGATAGACATAAAGCTGAAAATTACAGGCCAGTCAGTTTGACATGCATTGCATGTAAGCTTTGGGAAAGCATTTTCTGATTATATTAGACGTGTTTGCAAAATTAATAACTGGTTGACAGAAGGCAGTTTGGGTTTAGGAAAGGTTATTCCACTGAAGCTCAGCTTGTAGGATTTCAGTAAGATATAGCAGATATCCTGGATTCAGGAGGCCAAATGGACTGTATTGCGATTGACCTATCTAAGGCATTTGATAGGGTAGATCATGGAAGACTACTGGCAAAAATGAGTGCTATTGGCCTAGAAAAGAGTGACTGAATGGGTGGCTATATTTCTAGAAAACAGAACTCAGAGAATTAGAGTAGGCAAAGCTTTATCTGACCCTGTAATAATTAAGAGGAGAATTCCTCAAGGCAGTATTATTGGACCTTTATGTTTTCTTATTTATATATATATCAATGATATGTGTAAAGAAGTGGAATCAGAGATTAGGCTGTTTGCAGATGATGTTATTCTGTACAGAGTAATAAATAAGTTACAATATTGTGAGCGGCTGCAGAGTGACCTCGATAGTGTTGCGAGATGGACGGTGGGCAATGGTATGATGATAAACGGGGTTAAAAGTCAGGTTGAGAGTTTCATGAACAGGAAAAGTCCTCTCAGTTTTAATTAGTGTGTTGATGGGGTGAAAGTTCCTTTTGGGGATCATTGTAAGTACCTAGGTGTTAATATAAGAAAAGACCTTCATTGGGGAAATCACATAAATATGATTGTAAATAAAGGGTAATGATCTCTGCACATGGTTATGAGGGTATTTAGGGGTTGTTTTGCTATGGGCTTTACGTCGCACCGACACAGATAGGTCTTATGGCGACGATGGGATAGGAAAGGCCTAGGAGTTGGAAGGAAGCGGCCGTGGCCTTAAGGTACAGCCCCAGCATTTGCGTGGTGTGAAAATGGGAAATCACTGAAAACCATTTTCAGGGCTGCCGATAGTGGGATTCGAACCTACTATCTCCCGGATGCAAGCTCACAGCCGCGCGCCTCTACGCGCACGGCCAACGCGCCCGGTATTTAGGGGTTGTAGTAAGGATGGAAAGTAGAGGGCATATAAGTCTCAGGTAAGACCCCCAACTAGAGTATGGTTCCAATGTATGGGACCCTCACCAGGATTACTTGATTCAAGAACTGGAAAAAATCCAAAGAAAAGCAGCTCGATTTGTTCTGGGCAATTTCCAACAAAAGAGTAGCGTTACAAAAGTGTTGCAAAGTTTGGGCTGGGAAGACTTGGGAGAAAGGAGACGAGCCGCTCGATTAAGTGGTATGTTCCGAGCTGTCAGTGGAGAGATGGCTTGGGAGGACATCAGTAGACGAATAAGTTTGATTGGTGTCTTTAAAAGTAGGAACGATCACAATATGAAGATAAACTTGGAATTCAAGGACAAATTGGGGCAAATATTCGTTTATAGGAAGAGGAATTAGGGATTGGAATAACTTACCAAGGGGAATGTTAAATAATTTTCCAATTTCTTTGCGATCATTTAAGAAAAGGCTAGGAAAACAACAGATAGGGAATCTGCCACCTGGGCGACTGCCCTAAATGCAGATTAGTAGTGATTGATAGAATAGGCTATCACAAGATAAATATGTACCATGTTGGTCAAATTCTCACGATTATATTCCTAAACTGAAGGCAGGCTTTCACATGATAAATATGCACGACCCATCACTGTACTACTAAACACCAAATCAATTTCCAACTACTGACCAAAATACGACTTTCTTCTTGAAGGTGCAATTTACCCTGTGGGGATCAGGAATTCAAGGCCTTTTCCCATTACCGTGCAACTTGACCCGACCTACCTGTGTTGGAAATAATGTTCCATCGCAAGGGATAACAAAGAACATTTTCAGGGCTGAGGAAAATTTTGATTGTACTAAACAGTTATAGTAAAAATTTGGGACATAAGAGGTATTTTTATATAGATTTAATATGATGGGAATTGGAACTATGAATTTACGATGTACCAAGCAAGATAAAGTCTTAAGAAGCAATGCACTAACGAGGTTTCACAGTAATACTTTAAAATATCCTTTTAAAGGACTGATTAGTACTGGAGTTACATAAAAATGGTAGTGTCTGTATGCAGCTTGAGGACATAAGCTTTAAGTGGCCTGCCAGAGTGTCGAAGGTATTTAACCTTTTAAGTTGTGCTGAGTTACCAGTTGACTGTTTGGTACCTCAGTGCCGAGTTTTTCATTCAAATGTAAAAAAATATTGTAGAAGCCTCAATTATTAACTAGTGATTACCTTAAAATGTTTACAAATGTTGGTTCATTATAAAACGAAATGCAAATGGAAAATCCTACATACATGATCAATATTATTTTGAGAGAAAACAAAATTACACTTTTGTGCCCATGCATACATTATCTTTATACAAAGTAAAGAGCCCAAAATAATATTTCCTAAAATCTGTAGGCAACTAATACTTTCTAAACCTGGAATGTGGTGATAGTTCAATATTTTGTACTGGTTGTTTGTGATACCGATTTGTTCAACTATCTGCACCAACTCCACTAGCATGAAAGTTTTTAAAAAGTCAAATGATTTTTGGGTCGTCATCAAACACTACTTGGCTCTCAGAGTCTGTCACAGTTACTTGAAAGTCTGGTGGAGAAAAGTAATCCATCCACCATGAAAAGAGTGATAAAATAGCTTTTGAACTCACTATGTTTTTTTTTCTTTCGTTTAGAAGGAGGCTCTGTTTCTTTCTCACATACAATATTTTCGGCACACACTGTATCACTCTCACTTTCAAAATCGCTTAACAATTCATTAACTCATTGGGCCCAAGCCACGGAACCATTCCGTGCTTCGTCTCGGTGGACCAAACGCTGGACCACGGAACTGTTCCGTTGTCTCATTTTACTACGTAATTCTACTTTTCTTCAAGAGATGGCAGAGTGAGTTGCATTTGTGATTTGTGTAGGGACTCTTTCTTTGCAATGTTATATGCTCTTTGGTAATATATATCGATAGTGTGCTTGGTAATATTAGTTTGAAGTGGGCTATCTCTACTTTTGAGATTCGCTTGTAAACAAGATGGCTGCCAGTATAGAACTGATATTTACAGATATATAACCCCTTTTAGGGAGTAATGATGATTAGGAATGTAATTTTTTCAGTGAAATTAGTAGTAATATTAGTACTAGTGTGAGCAATGCTCCTGAATAACAAATAGATGTGGAAATCGAAGAGAAAGTGCAAAGAGAAAACTGGGTTTCAGCTCAGCAGGCGGACTGAGTAGGCCTACGTTCCCTAGTGCTAATAAAATAAAGTGTTTTACTGTATTCCTTGTTCCGCAGTTTGTGGTATGGAAGCCTTTTGTATTCATGTATATTTAAATCTTTAATAGTCTTGTAACTAAGAAATTTCTCATGATATGAAGCGACACTATATTTCCTCCAAAATAATCCCAGCGCCAATGCAGTTTCAATCCAACAAATATGCAGGGCTCAATGGGTTAAAATCATCATCTCCATCATCACTTTCCGCTGTGGTTAATAACGGAAAGATTTTCTGATCCGAAATAACATCACTGCAAGAGCAACTAGATTGTTGTTCTACCATGTTTGTATACATCACAGATGAACTCTCAGATGTCTACAAAAAGCTCTGCAAGTTACTTCCCAAAGCTATAATCTGTGATCAATTAGTTCTACATAATGCTCAACAGATGGCAGAACATGTCAGAGATAAAACTGGCACTCGAAAGTGAACCGGGAAACTAAAAAAAATGTTTAAGTTCTCGCGCACCGCCTATAGCAGTGCTGGACCAGCCGCGTCAACCCGTCTATAGGTAGGCGTAGCACTCATCAGGTTAAATACTCTCTGTGCTGGGTATGGTGTTAATGATCTGTATGTGCCACCAGGTTTGGTTTTTGGTTTATTCAAACCTGTAAAGGAGATTTAAATGTCTATGGTATGAAACCTTATACAATTTTCCTTTTAAATTCATGGAGCGAAAAAAAACCCACCACCAACAACTTATAAGACCAACTATCAACAGATCTATCTCACCTGGATTTACTTCTCTGTAGCTTGCAACACCATAAGAGTCTATCAGAGCTTGGAATGCATTTGTGAATTTGTTAGTTCTGTTGTACGTGGGTGGGTTTTCAAATGTATCCATTCTATTTAGGATTGGAGGAACAGAGCTTCCACTTCTTTCCTAGAAAGATGGAAAAGAAAAAAGTTAACATTTTAGTTCAAAATCAACTACATTTACATTAAAAGAAAAAGCCGGTATGTTACCTTCAAGTTCTTCATAAACAAAAACAATATCATACCTGCCAACTTTCGGAAAGAAAAAATAGGAAGATTTTTAAATTCTTGGATTTAATCACATATTTTGCACCACAGTCTCAGTGAAAAAAAGGACAAGATAAAAGGTATACATATCTACAGTTGCAATGCAAACTGACCATTAAGTTTAAAATCTTAAACTAAGAAAACATAAAAATGGTTACAAGAAAATGTACCTCTTCATTCTCATTTATGACGCATACATACAAATAATATTTATATCCATCAACACATGGAGCAAAATGCAGAAGTTTCCTTTATTAGACTGTAAAATGAATGGAAATTCAATTTTATAGGTATCTCTGAATACTTGGAGATAACGTTGGTTATGTTTTGTGGCCATAACGTGAAGAAAAAAATACCAGAAACTGTCACAGACGACTCTCTGAAATACATTCAAGTCATTAAAATATGAAATAAGAATTAATTCACATGCACTGAAATATGCAAAACTACCACATTCAAAACAGATCAATATGTCTCGTGCATTATTAATATACGACTTAGACAGGGGGAAAAGCACAGAACTGGAAGAAAAAATATGCGGCCTAAAACTCCAATGAAACTACGCACAGAGACAATGTCAACAGCGCGCGAACCACACAACAACAAACTCATTCTTTCGTCCCGATTAACGGAGGCCTCTTGCTTTTAAGACTGCCGTCATGCTGAATTCCCAGCTGTAAAGAACACACGCTGCTGTGGTGAGCGGGAAACACGATACACAAAGGTGACGGACGATACACTCACAAAATAAAGCATCAAATAAATACGCTTGAAAATGAGGTGTAAATTACACAAGCACAAGAATTTATCCCAGGGGAAGAGTATTGACCGTACTGGAGGTTATATTGGTCAAAAATAGGATGAAGTAAAAATAAATGGAAAAATCAGAAGACGAGTTAAATAAAGTTTTCGGGTAAATCGGAAGGGTTGGTAGGTATGCAATATGTTTTTACTGTGATAGAGCATGTTCCGCCATGCCGGTTTCGCAAGTTGAAATTGCACTGCGGGAGTGGCCTCTCCATATGATCACAGATTACAAATCTACTGCTGATACCAAGAGATGCCTCTTGGTGTTCCAATGCTGAAATCTCTCTTAGAACAGACTCAGGATGTAGTGAACTAACTTTCCTCCATCCACGCTTGTGATCAGCACAAGTAACCACTCAGGTACACAATCCATCCAGTGGCTACTGAAGGCGGATGCCTGAAATTCCATGGACATATCTACAGAGTGGACAACAGACTCGCCAGCTCCAAATCCAAGACAATAATTCTTTCTCAGAATTTCATGTGAGAAATCACGGGTTGTCTTGCGTTCGCGATGTAACTGCAATGAACACCATTGGCAGCTACCACGGAACCCACACTGCTTCCCTCCTTCACCCCTCCCCCTCCCTACTGATCCTCGGCAAATAGTGAAGATGGAATGACATTCTAGTGAAGATGGAATGACATTCTACTAGCCCATTAAAAAAAAAAAAAAAAAAAAATCTCAAATCCGCAGGAAGGCATCAAAACATTAGGCCTACTCTCATGAGCCAACTGCACAGTCGACCATAATGTACCGTGCTCCTGAGCCCCAGCTGCGCAGGAAATGTCATTCTAACTGGAATAGCAAGGGTGTGACCCTTAGAATTCTTAGAAAGGCAACGGTTAATCAGTAGCAGAGTTATAATGTGTCTACTGCACCTGATGCTTATTAAAAGTAACCATTTTATATACAGCAGAAATATTTTCATGATGGATCGCCGTATTGTAGACACACGTGGAACAGGTATTGCCGGCAAATTTTCAGTGGGTTCTTGTTGATATGCAAATTTTAAGTTAATGGTTACTGAACATGCAGAAATGAAAAGTAATTGCATAGCTAAAAGAAAAAATGGCATAACTAAAGCCAATGTTCGGTGTTAGCGTGAGGCCAAAGATAACTTAAAAATGCGTACAACAAATGCATTCAGTGGCCCACAATAAGGATGCTTTACAGAAGTCTAAGATGAAAAATTGTGAGGTACGTGTGTAAAAACTGCAAGGGCGGAATGGCCATATCATGGGGCACAAAACTTATTGGCCTCCAACGTCTGCATCACTAGCCGCTGAAGCAGGCAAGCAAGATGTGTGTCTGGCGGCAGCCACTTGCTAAGAGTTTTAACCTTCCGTCAGTTGCAATATATAAAGTTCCAAGGCAGGTCACAATGAGCCTGAGAGATACCCCCACGTATACATTTCGGGAAGTTCAAGTGGGCAGCTATGAAGTACTCCTTATGTTATATAGGTGTGCGAGTCAGTTAAAAATGGTTTAGCAAAATTCTGATCCCAAAATAAGCTGCATTTTATAACCAGCTATTTTCTTCAAGATTTTAGGTATCTTTGCAGTATTTACAATTTTAATCGCAGAGAAAATCTTATGTTGGCATGTTTCATATGTCTCAGCAATAACAACAAACATGGGAAATATCATAAACAGGGCTAAACATGTCATTCTTCAGTAAGGATTCTACAAGAACACTAATATTTTCGACAAAAGAAAATCCGTGTCGTCTAAGCGGGCAGTAATCACAAAGCACTAGCATTTATGTGATACTACATATGACAACAAATGGAATAAAATTGTTTTCTGGATTGAACATACGAAAATACGCATCGGCACCATAATAGTAAATGAATAAAAATATTAAAAACCTGTGGTGTCAGAAGTTTTGATGTAAACTGTGACATTCTTTCCAGCTTATCTTACCACATTCACTACATATTTATCAGTTTAAATATAAAATACACCAGAATCCATGTTTCAACCTTTTCTAGCATAAGTTCACTTCACTTTAGTGTCTTAACACTCACCGAAGTCACGGTAGCACCCACTGCAAACAAAATCTGCATGCTGTAAACAGATTGCTGAGGAACAAACTGCATTCATATTTCGACAATCTTCTCTTGCCAGTTTCAGCTTTGCACATGAAATATCTCCTTGTTCTTGTCCTGGCGTATTGTCTTCCTCCTCTTCCTCGGGCTGTACTGGACGGTATCGTTTCAATCTCATCTGCAGACTTAATGGCATTCAAATTATTTCCAAACTCCTCCTAGAAAGTTGTTGTAGAACAAGCTCATTTGAAAGCTGCCTTAGACACACTCGCCTTCTGAGCGATTTCTGTCCGTTTCCTAAATAAATAATCTGGGAGTTGATGCCTGCTATGTTAAGCATGGCATACATTATCACCATAGGCCAGCGACTAGTGTTTCTGGCTACAATGAATGAGGCACACATTTTGTCAGCTGTATCAACACCTCCCTTTGTCTGATTATAAAACGTATTGATACAAGGCTTGCGTTTTTTCCTTTGTTTCTGGGTCTATTTCAGAGTCACTGTGTAGAGTTGATATCAGTAAAACAGTCCTGCCTCTCTTTGGAACATATGATAACAAAGTAGTAGAATCTTTAAATCCGAAGAGGCTGGAATATTGTTCTCTTCCTCTCGAGGAAGTAAATTCAGGTGGCAGCTCTCTTATTGTTTTTTTACTGTTCCCACATAAGACAACTTGTTTTTCTTCAAATCTTCAACCAGAGGTACACTGGTGAACCAATTATCAGCAGTGATGTTGCGACCAGATCCATTAATTGGTTCAGTGAGCCTTTTCACATCTGTAGGCTTGTTGCTGACACAGAAAGGCCCGTCAGGCTGCCTACCAGTATATATTTCTAAATTGTAAATGTAATACATTTTTGCGTCAACTAATGCATAAATCTTTATCCCATACTTATTGGGTTTTGAAGGTATATATTGCCAGAAAGAATATTTACCTCTGAAACCTTCCAACTTTTCATCTAAAGTTACATTTTTACTCAAACTATATGATTACATGCAGTTTTCCACAAACCGCGTAAAAATATTCCGCACAGGTGCTAGTTGATCATGTTCCTTTCTTTCTTCACGGGTTTGGTGGTCGTCAAATCTGAAACAACGAATCAAGAACTTAAAATCTCCTGAGGCTCATTACCAGTGCAAACCTTTTTATACCATCTCCATCAGTGCCCCGGAGAACTTCAAGGCTCTGCCTATTCCCTCTGCAAGATCCTGCCAGGTACAATAGGCCAAATAATGCCTTTATCTATCTGATCTGTAAGATCAGCATCCCTTTCACGAGTAAAGTTTTGTTTCACGTAGTCCACGTATTGATTTGTGTAAGTTACACTAGTGTCTATTATTTCCTCCGTAAATAAACACCGCCAGGAGTCCAGCGGTGACTTAGCTTGCCTTGCTTGTCCTATAACTCCAGGTAGATGTCGTACGAGATTGTGCTTCCTGGCGCGGACCTGTTGGGACAGCGGCACCGTACACCATTTTGCCATGTCTTTCCCTTCATAATAATTAGCACTGGCCTCTAATGCTTCTTGTTCATCAGCATCACCGTTGTCATCTTGTTCTGTTTCCGAGTCACCATCTCTTGATTCCAGAAGATCGTCACTGTTTGTGTCACTTTCGTCTTCAAAATTCTCATGTAACGCATCAATCATCTTCATCCAGCAACAGTCGTTAGAGCAGAAGATGCAGAGGATGTCCATGTTAAAATGTTCCTTCCTACTGGCCATAATGTATGGTAAATCTAAGATAAAGAGAAATTGGGACGTAAGTAGTCACAATGAGCCTGCGAGGCACTGGGCTTATATTGCACTATCTACATGCTTACATGGGAAATTACACCAAATTTAGGATAAACAAATAATTAAACTACTTACAGAACAGCAATTATTTGCATCTCTTTGAAACACCAATCGCAATGGGAACAGTCGCAATGATCTACCAGATCAGATGGAACACTTCCGGCTTCAGGAGCGAGCGAACACAGACTGCCTGTCACATGACTAAGGAGCAAGGCTAGTCAGAGGATGAGAATTGTAGGTCCGCGCATTGGAGCGGTAGCGACCTATGACTACAGCCTGTACCTGTCAGATCAGTTGCGACCGATAGAAGGTTAAAGACAACAGGAATACTTTTGTGATGAATAACAATGTTATTTCTAGTCTAGATTGAGTGAACAGCGTGAGCGGATATGCTGAGCGAGTGCTGAAGGATGGGGATTATGTTGGAGCTTTATCGAGTGAGGATTGGAAGTTGGCAGTGCAGGAAGAAGAAAACAGAATCGTGCAACAGGATGAAGGGAGAGAAAATAGGGAAGATGGCAGGATTGCCGGTGGCGGTGATGGTAGCGCTGCTTATAATAGGGGATGTGGAGATGAACCAAGGGCCTCGTCCAGTAGGTGCCCTGGGGTGGGAAGAAATTGAGGCAATAAAAGATGTGAAGGAGGCGTGTCAGATTGACCAATTAAAGGAAATGATAAGAGATCATTCCAAGGAGCTGAAGAACTTAAGGCAGTGCGTTACAAAGGAAGTGGAAAAGAAAAAGTAGAGAGTAACGAGGAGGAGATGGAAAAAATGCAAAAGAAAGTGCAGTTGCTGGAGAGGGAGATGGCGAAAATGAAGAGAGATGTAGCGGCTAGAAACCAGGAGCGAAGGAAGAATAATACTTTTGTATATGGAGCAGAGAAGCTGCAGAATAAGATAAGGTGACACTAGTTTATAAGGTGGTTGAGATGATACAGAACAGAATGAAGATAAACTTTAGTGAGGCGGTTACTGATGAGGTCCAGAGAGTGGGAAGAGTGAAAGGCAAAGGTGGTTGGCTAATTAAGCTTACACTAATATCTACCCTGATGTCAGATCTTGTTCTAAGGAACGCAAGGAATCTAAAAGAAGAGAAGGTCTGGATGAAAAAGGATATAGGCAGTGAAGCAAGTAGATTTTAAATTGTTAATGAGATATATGTGGAGAGCAAGGCAACAAGGGCTGAGAGCATTCATTACAGGCCAACAGCTGGTGGTGGGGAACGGAAGATGGTCAAGAGTATGGTCGGTTGATAGGTTGCAGGAAATGGACAAAAACTTTCTACAGGCGGTTATGCAAACGGTAGCGGAAGGTGTAAGAAGAGATGAGGAGGGTCCGGCTGGTGATGACAGGGCCAATACTGAAGCTGATGAGATGAGCAAAGTACAATGTGAGGAAAGGGGAGTCAGCAGAGAAGACTGGAGGGGTGAGGAAGCGGCTGATCAACGAGCGGTGAGAGGATGGGGCAGCAGAGCAAAACTGGCAAGTGGTGTGTTGGTGGGGGAGGAGAGAAGCCGAAGAGAGGTAATGATCAGGGCTAGAAGTTAAAGTCTAAAAGATCTGTGGGGGAAGGAAAGCACAGAGCAGGAGGAGAGGGGAGTCAATTTGCTAAGACGTCCAAAAAGGAAGAGAGCAGTGAGGAAAGAAGGGATGAGCAGAACTAGAAGCAAAATGACAAATACAGTGGATGTAAATAGAAATAAGGGAAAGAAAGAGGGGTTGAAAGAGGGTGGTAACTAGGGTGGCTTTGTAAATATTGAAAGATAGTAAGTAAACTGGGTAATGTAGAAGTAGGTAAGATGGTGGAGAGTTTCGGTATAGTAGCTCGCCTGGAGACATGGCTCGAAGGGAAATATTTAACATGGAAGGGATTTGTAGTAAGGAATACAATGAGGAAGAAGCAGGCAAGGAGGGGAAGGAATCCTGGGGGTATATCTTTACTAGTTAAAGAAGAGTTAATTGATCTAATTGTAAAACTAGAGAATGAGATGTAAGAGGTAATGTGGGTTAGGTTTACGTTAGAGGGAGGAGAGATGAAGGTGTGCTTGGGTTTTATATACAATCATCTGAGGGGCTCAATATTGTACCCGTTCAAATGGTGCTTTATTGAATTTTGGAAAATTGGTAAAATTTTGTAATGAAATATTGGTTTACGAGCGAGCGAGCATCAGCTGATTACTGTGCCGTTCCGCTGCGGGCGAGTGAGAACTGGGTCAGCAGGCCGATGAAGGTCGCCAGGTCACGAGGTTACGTCGCCTAGCGCGCCGATAGCCAAGAGGGGAGCGACATTCCAGAGAAATCAACTCACAAGTTTGAAGGACGAATCACGTTGCAGGATTGTCGACAGCCAATGAATATCAGTGAAGCTGTTGGATGGTCGGAGGATCTTTCTAGAAAGAAGTCGAAGCCGAGTCTCTGGAAGAAAGTCGAACAGTTTTAGCCTGGAGAGAGAAGATGAAAGTACATATAGTTACAGGAAGGACAGTGAACAGTATTCTCCAGAAGAGTTAGCAAATAGTGCCGCACATTTTCCCGGGTGGAACTTTCTAAACCACGGACAGTCAGTGCGCTCATTACGCCGAGTGTTGCGGCAGAAACTTGTAGAATGTTCCAGTAAGAACTACAAGGGAGGATGACCATCTAAAGAGAACATTCGAGAATAAACCTAGCCTATGAACACCGTTTTACCAGTAATATAATGTTCCGTCAGCTCAAAGATGTACTGTAGACTGGTAAATGTGCTCGAAATTCGAAGCTTTTGGTAGAACTGAACCTAAGTGTACATCATTGCGCCAGTTAAGTGCCGTAAGACAATTTAGTGATATACAGTAAGTGTGGATCCTATTTTTAATATACAATTTCAGTTTCAGCTATCTCCGCAAAGACCAGTCGTCATCATGGAGCGAACCAGAAGGAAATCCTGGAATTTTCTGGAACATTGCTGGAGTGATGCAACGCTATTGTACTTTGCCAGGGTCATGATGTGTTAAGCCAACGTGTGCACGCCAGCGCGATGAATTTGTTCGTCTATAAGCCACCATAGTGAAGGAGAGGAACCAACATCTATAGCTACGTCCAGACACCGGAGATTTACATCGTAACAATAAGTACCTTTGTCACATTTCTTCTCTTTCAGTAGATGGCTAGTTAGATTGTATTCTTATTTAATGAAATGTAGTTTCATTAGAAATGTCTGTATTTAAGTGATGGTGATGGTAGAGTAGTCATGGATTCATTGGTTTCAACTTTCTTCTTTTGCATTCTCTTGGAATATTGATATTTGATTCAGTGATGAATAACCCCAGTTGCCAGCGACTTTCAGAAGGTCACGAACAACTAAGGTCTTCAAAAGGAATTATGGGGGAATGAAGCCTAATAATAATCATAGTAATAATAATAAAAATAAAATGTGACTTCATAATAATCATGACAAGGATGAATTTAAATATATAAAATTAAAACTATATTAAATCAAAGTTTTAATGAACGACTGGTTTGTGGAAAAAAATTGAGCTTAGAAGGGATGGTGATTGCTGTGAACAGTAGGCAGCTCATCGAGAAGACACTTCTAGGAGCCATGATCAGGGAAATTATAATAATTATTACAATAATAATAATAATAATAATAATAATGAAGAGTCTGAAATTCTGAATGGTTGTTGAGGATTTAGAAAATGAGCAATTATTGTGATGATTGATTTTTATGACGATAATTGACGATATGGGACCACTAGGGTGCATGTCAGTCGCGATGATTATAGTGATTTATGGTGATGAAATAGTGTTTAGGGAATAATAGTTTTTTTTCTTCGCTCAACAACTGGTATTGTGTAATGTATGACTATTATTATTTTCTTTTCCCTGAGGGTTATGAGCGCGTTCATCGAAGTTCTTAAACCGATGGTGATGATTATTTCTTCGAGATTCTTTTACTCCTCCTATTTTGCTGTTTAACTCTAGTCATGGTGAATTCTTACTATGATCGGTTAATACTGTGAGGGTCTTCAATCAAATTCTAAAGGGAGACATAATAATAATTAAATAGATAATAATAATAATAATAAAATATAATATTTTTGACAGTGTGATAAAATCTGCTGATACTCAGTTGGGGGAGATTATGTTATTGCGCGATAGTTTATCCCTGTATTTTCATGAATGTTTATTCTTTTAGTGATTTTGTGTGATTTATTATCCAATGATGTTATTGTTGATTACGCGTGGTGCTACGTGATGCTCTATCTATCCACAATGTGTTAATCAGTGAGAAATCGTTTCATGTGATGTGTAAAAAGAATACAGTCGAGCGAAATCTGCAAGAGAGGAAATATGCCAAAGAATTTTCAAAAATGTGCCAAAATAATTTATAAAAGAATTTCCAAACATGTTACAGAATTTTGTAATGAATTTTCAAAAGGTGGAAAAAAAGAAATTTGTAAAGATAATTTCCCAGTGAATTTGTAAGGAAATTTGTCAAAGTATTTTTGACGATAATGTTTTGAGATTTCCAAATGTTTTACAAGTAGATTTTCAGAGTATGGGAAAAATAGTTTTATTATAAAATGGTACGAAGTCTTTTAAAGCATGATAAAGGAAACTTCTAGAAAGAAAATAATAATTTCTGACACAAGACACTATAATTTGGAAAGAATTAATTAATGGGAAGCTACCCAAACTCTTATGATGAGGAATAATAATTTATAAAGATTAATGAAATAAGGGAATACGGTAATTTCATGTTTAATGTAGCATTTTGTTTTTGATCATAATGATATTATCACTAAATTTGTGATTGGTCAAATGTTACAGAGTATGACTTCGGGTGGAGTTTCATTGAAGATGTAACTGAATCTAATGGAACCTCTAAGCATGCCGAGGACTTACATTCATTTATGTTAACGAGAAGCAATTGATTTGTTATGTTGAAGAAAATTTTTTTTTTTCTGCATTGTCCAGACTGGGTTTTTAAAAAATATTTTAATAAATAGTGTTGTTATTTTGTTCTGATATTTATTCCATGTTATGTCACCTATCCAGTCACTTATGGCCCTGCAAAAATAAATTTTCTGAAGGTTGGTCCCAAAATAGTAAAGTTGGCCCTGCGAACGGTCCACCCTTTTGGGACTCTCGCTCCGCCGACTGAGCGACCCCGTAAAAGGGGACAATATACATGCGAATGATTATTTTTTTGAAGGACTGATGGAGGAAATAAATAGGATTTTCGGGAAGTACGAAGAGGATGGATTAATTTTGATAGGGGATTGGAATGTGAGAATAGGGAGTTTCAGTCCAGTCTATAGCAAAGAGGGAACGGGATTAAAGATGGGAAGTAGGAGAAATGAAGCTAAAGGGAGGAACGGCTAGGGCAGAAGTTGCTAGAATTATGTGGGGTGAGCAACACGTGTATTCTGAACGGATGGTTGAAGTGCAATAGGGAAGGAAAACTGACATTACGAACGAGGGGGAAAGTGTTATTGATTTGGTAATTAGTTTGGAAGATATGTTAGATAGAATAAGCAAGATCGAGGTTGTTGATTGGGTATATGTAATCGTGGATAGGAGGGATAGTGGAGTGGATTAGGAAGAGAGGAGGAGAAAGGTTGTAGAGTTCCCAAGCATTTATGGACAGAGGCCAAATCTAAGTTAATTACCTTGAAGATACAAAATTTCAGATTATTAGGATAGGGATCGATGTAGCATTAGAGGGTAATAATACTGATAGGGCTTTACAGTTACTGAAATATCCTATTAGGAGAGGGGAGGTGGAAAAAGCATACAGGAAGATTATTAGAGAAGAGAGAGAGGGATGGTACGATACAGAGTGTAAGGAGAAGAGGAAGTTAGTGATGAGAGCTCTAGGTGAGTAGAGGAATCATGGAGGGAGGCGTTTAAGGGAGCAGTTTTTCAGGTCGAGAAAACAATTTAAGAAAACGCTAGTAGAGAGGAAAAATGCATGGCAGAAGGTCCCAACAGAAGCGATGAACAGGGAGTGTAAAGACAGGAATGGAGAAAAGGTGTGGGTGAGAGTTAATAAAATTAACAGGGGTGCAAACGGAGCCAAAAATTGAGTATGAAACATGGGTGGGGTATTTCCAGAAACTGTTAGGAGAGAAGGAAGTGAGGTTGAAAGGGTGTTAGAGATGGGTAGTCATTAGTTGGAAAAAAGAATAACAGGTGATGAGGTGGTGGAAGTGATAAGTAAACTAAAGAGAAGGACAGTGGGAGGGGAAAACGGGATAACAAATTTTTATTGGAAGGAAGTAGCAAAAAATAGTCCGATGAGGGAGAGTTGGTTATATTTCTAAACTTGGTATTTGAAGGGGCGAATTTCCCTAAAGAATGGCAGAAGGGATTCATATGTCCTATTTATAAAAACAAAGGAGAGAGGGCCAACCCCAGCACCTATAGAGGCATAATCTTGCTGGACTACCTGAGCAAGGTGTACACTGGTATTTTGGCTAATAGGCTGAGGAAGTGGGCAGATATTCCAGAGTGGCTTCAGAAAAGGTAGGACGTCGGATAATCTAATGATTGTTAGAACAATAATAGATAAATAGTGAGAAAAGAAGGTACCAAAGTGTTTATAGCAACTATAGACTTTCAGAAGGTGTTCGATACAGTGAGCAGGAAGGCCTTGTTTGAAAGACTGGGGAGGGTAGGGGTTGGGGAGAAGATGAGAAGAGTGATTAAAAGCATATATCAAAAAGTCTATTGTAGCATTAGGGTAGAGGAGGGATGGTTAGTGGATTGATTGAATCTAAAGTTGGGCTTCAACAGGGGTGTAAATTGTCACCAATTCTTTTCCTGTTTATTAACGACTCATTAGGTGGCCTTGGGGAGAGAAATTGGGCCTGTCCAGTTATAGGGGTTCAAGAAATTCCAAGGTTGACTTTGCTGATGACGTATTATTGTTGACAGCAGCGGGCCTGCAAAAGAGTTTGAATGAGGTTTGCAGTTTCGCTAAGAAATGGTCACTGAAGATAAACAGTAGCAAGACAAAGGTGATGGTTTGTAGGAAAGATAACAAAAAAAGTCAGGGAAGAAGTAGATAATAAAAGGGGAGGAAATAGAGGTGGCAGATAAGCTTGAGTATATGGGGGTGGTAATAAGCAGAAATGGTAGTTGGGTTGAAAAAATTAGGCAAGGCAAATGGAAAGACCAAGCAGCACTCTCAGTAATTAGGATATTGGAAAATAAATTTTGGGGTGTAGATTATGATATACAAAGAATTATGTTTAATGCAGTGGTGAAGAGTAGAATTCTGTATACTTTTGAGATTTGGGGGGTTGACAAAGAGTGCGGGATATTAGAACAGATAGGGAGTACGTTCAGTAAGATTGTTATGGGCCACGATTGCAGATCATACACTGGCTTTGCCTTTACAATGTATGTCAAAAACATATCAGATGTAAGACCAATGTTCGGCGTTGACGTGAAGACAACCTAACCCCATGGCACTAGAGCCCTTGAAGGGTCTTGGCCTATCAAGCGAATGCTGCTCAGCCCAAAGGCCTGCAGATTATGAGGTGTCGTATGGTCAGCAAGACTAATCCTCTCGGCTGTTACTCTTGGCTGTCTAGACCGGGGCGTGAAGACAAAGGAAGTCTAAAAATGTGTACTGTACAAGAAAGGCATTCAGTGGCCCACCACTAGGACGCTTTAAAGTCTAACCTGAAATTGTAAGATATGTGTGCAAGAAATGCAAGGTCGAATGCCCATAACACGAGACGCGATACGAATGTGGGCTCGTGAATAGGAATTCCATGAATTTTCAAACATTTCTCAAAACTGCAGAATGTTATCAAAACATGCGGGCCTTCGAAATCTTAGAAAGGTCATCTGGCCATAACTACTCAGTGGCAGAGTAATAACGCATCTATTGTACTTGACGCTTAGTAAAATTAAGTTTTATAGACAGCAGGAATATTTTCGTGATGGATAGTCGTATTGTAAATATAGGTGGAAAAGGTTTTGCCGGCAAATTTTCAACAGGTTGAAATCAGTGATGTGCTCTGCTATATCTTGAGGTGTATCACATTCTTACTTAATTTCCGTATATAACATTAAAATCAAGATATCGTTTACTTCAGTCTTTATTTTTAACGACTTAACAACTGCTATCGGCCACTTTACGCATTTATTACGAAAACATGTTATCCTCTTTCATTTCGAATTTTCTTTAGAGAACAGCAGTCGACGGGTATTACTAATCAACTCCAACATCACCTTTAAATGTCGACGAGAGAGCTCGCAAATGCACAAAGTGAGAACACTATACCGTACCGAAGATGATCGATCGCATTTTGTTGCAAACATTTCAGTTTTCTTATTCAAACAGCGTCACCTATCCAAACTTAACCGTACTATACGTACGATGAAAAAACACTTCAAGCGCCAGTAGAGAAATCTTCGCTATAATTTTTCACAATAGCCTTTCTGTAATTTAACCAGACGCGAGAAAATATCAACTAACCTCTAAAATCAATTAAGCACTCTGCCATATCTCGAGGTGTATCCCATTCTTACTTAATTGCAGTATTTAGCCTCAAAATTAAGTGGTCGTTTAGTCAGCCTTAATTTTTAACGAGTTAACAACCATTATCGGACACGTTATTTACGCATTTATTACGAAAATATGTTCTCTTCCATTTAAAATGTTCTTTACGGAACAGCAATCGACGGGTATTACTAATCGACTCCTACATCGCCTTCGAATGTCAATGAGAGAACTCTAGTGCACAGAGCGAGGAACGATGCCGAAGGTAATCGATCGCATGCAATATCATCGCTGGGGTGCATAAATATTGGTAACGGACAAAATCGTGCGCGCTTAATCACTTGTAATAATGGATGCGTTTGTGATAGGACGATACACAGTTTAATATAGGAATTCTGAAGGGACAGAAAAAAGTAGTCGTTATAGAGGAGTTCTCGTTATATGCTGCACTCGCTATAGCGGACTTCTACTGTGTGTGTGTGTGTGTGTGTGTGTGTGTGTGTGTGTGTGTGTGTATGCTTTTGGCTTTACGTTGCACTGACACAGATAGGTCTTACGGCGATGATGGGATAGGAAAGGCCTAGGAGTAGGAAGCAGCCATGGCCTTAATTGAGGTACAGCCCCAGCATTTGCCTGGTGTGAAAATGGGAAACCACGGAAAACCATCTTCAGGGCTGCCGACAGTGGGGTGATGTTATAATTATTGTTATTGGTGTGGTTGAGTTGCATTTAATATGAGAGCTCGTTGTGTACAATGCACAGCTACAGATGGGAAAGGAGCCACCACTTTGAATCCAATGCCACTCAAATTTTACGAATGTCACAGGACACTATTCAATTTTAACATAAAACAACAGCAGAGCTGAATATACATATTTTATCCTAATTGTATCCATACGCCTGGCACTCTTTTTTAAACTTGGAATATGTTTTATTCTATGTAGGTATATATATATATATATATATATGAAGACAAAATCTTTTATACATAATGTGATAATTTTACAAGCAAATCATATCATTCAAGCTCCAAAAACATCAATCAAGTGTACAACTATGAAAATAAGACTTGAACACAGAAGTCAACCAATGAACTGAATAACATGCAAAGCACGAACGTTCATGTGCATGAAGTGTTCCTAGATATATTGTTTTTGTCTTATATATTTATAAGTTAGTTTTAAGTGGAGATAGTTTTTTATAAACTAATTTTAAGACCAAAAGCATATCATTATAGACATATAATTGCATTGTCACACATGACATACACGCCAGTTCCCGTTTTGGCATGCCCCATTTGGAAGTGACCAAATATTTGTTGTTGTATGACATTCCCCAGACAATGTAATCTCAATCGTAACTTCATGATCTATATGCGAATGTTTTGTTCAGCTGAAGATGACCCTATGTAGGGGGTCGAAACCGGTACTGTAGCATAAGTGCAATAAATAAGTATTGAATAGGTGGAAATCCTTTCCTATTTCTAATAGTAAACAGCAATTAATGTTTCCTAGGTCTTTGACCTCAAACGACTTCTGTAGAAATTTATAGTCCTCGTCAATTTCTATCGAGTTCTGTGACTAAAATAAAATGTCATCAACATAAACTATGATTAGGAGAGCATCAGCATCTGAACGCTTCACATAGACGCTCGAATCACCAGATGTTGGTTTGACACCAAGCTTTAGTAGTTGCTCGTTCATGCGTTGGTGCCAACAGCGGCCGGCCTGCTTCAAGCCATATGGAATATACAATCCTTGTTCAGCATCTGCAGCAACCTCTTGGCCTCAGCTATGATCTCTGATGTTCCATTGCTTTCCTGTACAATTAATTAGATTATTTCCCTGGTGTAGCTTGGCACCTCCATAAAGATCTCCTCTTCAACAATTCCATTTAGGTATGCAGTTGCTACATCAAATTGTTGGACATAAATTCCATGATGAGCAGCGAGCGTAATAGCCATTCATATTGAGCTGAATCGTGCTACTGGTGAGAACGTTTCAGTAAAATCTACACCTGGCCTCTGGAAAAAACCCCTGGCCACGACTCCAGCCTTCCTTCATGTGCTCCATACTTATTCCTAAAGACTACACGACCTCCAATTGTCGTCCTATTTTTTGGGCGGTCTACGAGATCCCAGGTCTTGTTTCTTAGAACAGAGACAAATTCATCTGCCATCACCAGCATCCACTCATTTTTCTCTGGTCCTGAAAATGCCATCTGAATTGGAACCTAAGCCAGACATACCAAATCAATTCACCCTCCAACATGTTCCTGGTAAAGCTTTCGAGGTCTGCCTCGTGTTCCCAAACTAAACATTTTTTATCTTCCTGGAGCATGTCCAGATTGTTGTATTTCTGGTTCTAGTTCATTTTCAAAACCAAGAAATTCTTCTTCTGAACTATCCGAACCTTTGATGCTTTCTGTACATTCTGTGTGTCTAGGAGTTATGTTTACATTGATGAAAGGATCAACCTGTTTTGGCTCTAGCTGGGATGATCTTCATCAAAGTGCCCTACATTTGGGCACTGACTTGGGAAAATATCAAGATCATATTTTTGCTCTTTTCTATCTCCTTTCAAAAACTTGACATCACGTGAGATTTCCACTATTCATTTCTGTGGTATCTAAATTATGAAACCTTAGGACTGCTCCACATATCCGAGGAATATACCCTTTTTTCCCTGAGGGTCGAATTTTCCTATGTTCTGCGATCGATTTAGGCAGTAGGTTTCACATCCAAATTTTTTGAATTTACTAAAATTTGGAACCTTTCCAGTCCAGGCTTTGTAAGGAGTTCGTCCACCCAGTTTTCTTGTAGGGCACCTGTTTTAAATGTAATTTGCTATTGCAAAACAGCCTCTGCCCAGAAAGGAGGAAGTCCGGACTGCATTAATAAACATCTGACCATCTTGACGAGTGTACGGTTTTCTTTCCGCTACTCCATTTTGTTCCGGGTTATGCAAAATCGTCAGATGTCGTACCATCCCGGAGTTCTTGAACAGTGCGTTGAATTAGGAATTCATGTACTCCATACCACTATCAGATTGTAAAATCTTATTCTTCGCATTTTTCTGTGTTTCTAAATGCTTTCTGAAGTCCTGAAACTCATTAATGACTTCATTTTTCTGACAAAGAAATTTCACATCACACCATCCAGTCGCATCATCGACGAATGTGACGAAGTAACGTCATTTCCATTCAAAGAAACCCTCATAGGGCCACAAATATTGGAATGAACCAATTCCCTTGGTTCCATTCTCCTATCGAACTTCTTCGGAAAAAGGGGTACATGTCATCTTTCCTTGGAGACAGATCTCACATTCAAAATCCTCTTCAATGTCAATGACTTCGATTCCCTCTATCCTTTTACTTTTCACTGCCTCGCGCAGATCCATTATGTTTAGATGTCCCAATCAAATGTGCCAGTCCATAATAGATTCTTTTCACATATCTTCAGCCCGGGCAATTTTTCCCTGTTCTTCGGTGTATGACCCATTAACATAATAAAGTCTATTTTTTATGTGCAACGAATAAGGTACTATCGTTCGCTTCTGTAACTTGAGTGGATGTTTTGTCAAACATTACGCAGTGACCCCTGTCTACGATCTTCCCAACTGAGAGTAGATTAGAACGCAGACCAGGTACGTATAATGTATCACATAGGTTGAAACTTTTATCACGACCATCAACGCTCACTGACATTGTCACATCTTTTGCACTTATTTTCATCATAGAACTGTTTGCCAACTTTAAATTGTCAGAAACAATTACAGTGGAACCTTGATTCTCCGTTTTTGGAGGGACCACCGAAAAAAAAAACGTACAACACGGGAAAACGGAAAATCTGGGAATGAATGAACCATGAACAATTTGGCTAAACATCACAAAAAAAAAAAAAAAAAAAAAAAAAAAAAAAAATATATATATATATACTTAAAATCTTACAAACACCCCTAAACCAAATTATAGCCCCAATGGGCCTTCCGCCTAACAAGCGACCGCTGCTCGGTCCAAACGCCTGCAGATTACGAGGTGACGCATGCTCAGTGTGACGAATCCTTTCGGCCGTTATTCCTACCTCTCTAGACCGGGATCGCCATCTCACCATTAAATAGCGCCTCAATTAAAGGTAATCATAGAATGAGTGAACCTGGAACCAGCCCTCATATCCAGGTAAAAGTGACTGACCTGGCCGGGAATCGAACCTGGGTCCTCCGGGTGAAAGGTAGGCAAGTTCGACCGCGGGGCCGGCTTCAAACATTAATTACCAGTACGCAACCTAAAAGTCTCGAAACTTTACATTCAGTTTTACCGGGGAAACTTCTTTCAGTTCAGCAACTTTGATCGGTCAAACTGTTCGAAAAACCTAATAACATTAAGCCAAACAATCGACCACAAGTATTTTTTAATTCCCTAATCTAGTAAAATAAAGCACATTGGATACAAAATCGTCCAACATGATGGCGAAATCCCTTTTTCTTTAAATCTTCCATTGTAATTTGGTCACTGGTATACTGTTCGTAGTCAGTTTGTGGAAATCTACCGCGCAAATTAGGCCTACGGCCTACATGGACTTTTAAAGGTTATGTTGAACTCGAGAATATTATTTCGAAGGTAAGTATCAATTCTCAAGTTTTCGAATGCATTATATTCAATAATGTCCGTCACTAATCACGATTAAATTGGAAAGAGAAAAAATATCAACAAAACTTCCGAATTTACGGTTATTCACGACCTTGACCTCAGCTGGAAAACGCGCTCGCTGTCCAAGTCGGTACGAGTGCGAAATGATGCAAAGGTTTTTACATGTAACGGGCGCAAATAAAACGACTGCGGTTTTAACATTTTAACACAATAACGTGAAATTCCTAGTTTTACATTAGGACCAAAACAGTAAAAGGCAATCCCAAAACCTTCCATGGCTTTATGTATGTAAGGTGCAACATCTGTTCAGGTCTCGATAACGTAATCGTATGCGATAATATTAAAATACTAAATTTATGTTACTTAAGAAGGAGCAGTTTAGATTCCTTCCTGAAAGCTCAGCGACTATACAGTGCCCTGAGGGAAGTGCTGAAAACCTGGTCGGTGATACACTCGGGGGGGAAAAAAAAGAAAAGTAAACATTTCACCGCCGATCGCTTTTCCTCTTCCTCAAATTACTGCAATGACTGGACGTTAACACCAAGATCCGCAAGTATGCGTCGTGAGATACAGTTTCTTGAAAAACGCGTGATCGAGGATTTAGCGTTGATGGGACTGAAATTTCTGAACGGTTGATACGGGAAATTGTTTCTTCGAGGAACGGATAATGCAGGATTTTTACAACGTGATTTAATTAGGATGCTCGTGGGACCACGTAATTTAAACGGATAATACAGGAAAAACGTAGCTTCCGGGAACGTATAATCGAGGTTCTACTGTAGTAATATTCTACTTGTGAAAAATAGTCCAGATTTTTACACATATGCGATGTACAGCCGCTGTCGAGGCACCACACTTTATCTGAGTCGCGGTCCGTCACGAACTTGCATGAGTTCAGTTCTGATGTAATATACAGCGAGGTACTTTCTTCGGCCTTGTGAGCATTGTCATGGTCATTTTTACTTGATTTTCACTTGTTCACCTGATGGCCTATCTTTTTACGATAGCAACGAAGGTATGTGTATCCTCCTTTTTCGCCTTTTATCGATTTTGCTTGTGGGCTTTCTGTTATTGTATTTCTTTTCAACAGTAATACAGGTTTGCATCATGTTGTTTCGGTCACTGCTCCTTGTGTAACTTTCGACAATTTTTATGCGTAATACCTTTGGGCTTTGGAAGTTCATTGTCAAAACTGACAGGCAAGCTATACAGAAGCAATATGGATAACAAATTGTCGATTGCCACCCACGTCCATACCATTGAGCTTGTCCACAGCGTCGAAAAATCTCTACAAATGATCGCGTACATCCCCATCTTTACTCGTTCTTTGAAGCACGATCTATTCTAATAATGTTGCTTTCCACGTTGGCCCCTTCAATTGGTAAATCGACTAGTTTTAGCCACAGTTCGCATGAAGTGACAATCTTTTACCTGTTTCAATTCAGAGGTTGAATCACCAAGATGATATCTGACATTGCTTCACTGTCATGTTCTTCCCATTCTCATACCTGCAAACTTTTGAAGGGCTATCAATAAAAAAACTCACGTGCAACAAAATCTAACAATTTTAGACATACCCCAGCTTGACGAAAATAATTATACTTCTGGGCTACAAAATATAATAATTCATGCTTTAAACAGGGTACTTCAATGAAATAATATCTACTTACATCACAGGCCAATTATTTGTAAATGAACATAACAATCAAGAAGAAATCCATGTTAAACAGCAGGAGGCATGGTGAATATTAGTTTCGAGCATACATGACAGGACTTCCTTGATAAATTAAGTAGATATGCGATAACTGAAAAAGGTTTTACACAATAAAACTTGTTTAACGTAACACAGACAAGAAATAATGATACACACTGTAAATCACACGCCAGTTCGACTTCCTTCAAAAAGTCTTGAGAAAATGTTCTGTCATAACAGGAACCAGAACTCCTGGTCTTCAAAACAGAAATAGACTCCAGAGATTCACTGGACATGCATGATCTGAACTCTGTTCTATTTTTCTTCACAAGGCTGAAAACACGTTCATATTCGGCACTGATATGCAGTATGGTGAGAATAGAGAGCATTACTCTAGAAATTCGGTTATACTTAAGAAGTCCATCGGCTCCACAAATTCTTGATATTTGTGTTCAACTAGAATCACTTGCAGCATCTTGATTTGCAGCTGAAGTGTCATCTACCTGAAAAGCTGTGAACTGCCTCTGAAGCTCATTCATCACCTCATCTGTAGTTTCATTCCCTTTTCCAAGGAAGAAAAAAAAAAAAAAAAAAAAAAAAAAAAAAAAAAAAAAAAAAAAAAAAAAAAAAAAAAAAAAAAGAAAACTGTGCATCTTCAATGTTGTCTAACCTAGCAACTTGAGCATGCTTTAACATAATCATCCTTGAGTGGAAACTTGATGATGTAGTCACAGGCAATACAAAAGTAGTTTCTTACTGATGAAAAGAAAAGGGATTTATCTGTATCCTGGAGATCATTCACTATGTTCGAAGTCCGAATGTCAGTAACTAACTCATCACTTAAATCGTTTCTTCCACCATGTGCAATATTAATATCACACCCACATACCGTGCAAAAGGCATATTTTTCTCCCTTTCTTGATTTTAGTATGCACAGAAAATCAAAAGAATATGATTCTTTAAATGTCTGGAAGTACTCTTTCTCATTGGATTTATTCATGATAATCTACAATAGGAATGAAGCGTATGAAAATGTCCGAGAGCAAATGTCTCGATATGTACTGAAAATCAAAATGAACCTGGATCACTGAACGTCACATAAAATTATAACAAACACTCAAGGCAGTCAAACATTTCATTAAAACGTGTCAAAGCACACAAAATCTTAAACCATTAAATGAACTCGACGTCAACCTCGTGAACAAAGAATATGCACATAGTAAAAAGCATACACACATGTGGAACGAATGTAATTCTCCTTCTTCTGTATAATTAAATGGGCTTTACTAACAACGGTATACCCAGTTACTGGAACGAATGTAATTAGTCCAACGAATACAGGAAACTGCAAAGCACGAAGTCATAACACAAAAACTCTAACACTTCATTAAAATATGTCAACCTTAAAAGGCCAAAACTTTCAAAGAATGCCAACTTCGTGAACAAAGAACAACACTCACGTGGTCAAAGGATGAAGGTTAAATCACAAGTGGAACAAAGAATTTTCGGAGCAGAGCCTGTCGACACCTAAGATTCTCACCAAAGAGGATTCACACAGAACAACTGTTATCCCGGCTTTAAATTCAATTCCAATAACGACACAAACATCACACGGTTAAAAATACCAATCATATCAAAGAATGAGTTATCGACTATTGTGGACTTGTCTTGGACCAAGACCGAGCGTGCTTCGACCCACACAAACAATCGATTGTACGGAAGTGGAGCGATTATTGAATGTTAACGCTTCAAATTTTTTCTGCAAAGTCATAAAATGACACTGTCCATTCGTAACATGCTGCAATTTCCAAAATTTTTACGGATAAACTGTAAAAGTGGGCAGGTATGCATTCTGTAATAGAGGCTGCGTTCTTGCTGACCGGTTCAGGCTTAACCTTTATCCCAGCTATATACGCCCATGTACGATTTTTTACTAACACAGACTTCATGTGAATTTTCCACGTCTCAAAGTTGTCCTTTGACGTCTCGATGCGCACCATACTTGAAGTGTTCATCTTCACACACTATTTCTTCACAGAAGCCACTTGGCTAAATATTTAACTCAACCTCGCTAACCGCGCGAAACATATTTTCAGGCGTCTATTTTTCAGTGTATTTTATCACTATGCATTTAATCACTTTCCAAATTTAAATGATAAAATTATTTCCAGTGATGAAAAGGCACGATGTTTAGGAAAGAAATAAGGTCAGTACGGTTTATATTAGAATGACACTATTTATTACATACATAAATCACAGATGGATACAGTGAAAACAAGACATGGAGATTACAATAGTGACGTGCCAGAATGGAAAAAGAAACCATAGTGTGTAGGTGGTGCTACTTGATGGTGGCTCAGCCAGAGTCATATGAATATATATATATATATATATATTCTCAACAAATAATAATAATAATAATAATGATAACAACAACAAGCTTACCGTTCCTCTCCGCAATGCTAGCTGAATAGTTTCTAGATCGAGCACTGGCACCCAACATTCTGCTATAAGACACTTCTGAGTGACATCCAAATTGAACAGGTTGAGGGTGTGATATATAGCCTTAATTTTGCGGACCTTAACAAACCAGTTCTTGATGTTCTTGGCAGCAGCTACAAGCACCCTATGTCTGTGGTCCTGCGTCTGTCCAAGAACCTTTAAAACAAAAAGGAATGATACACTATTAATTCAGCCACTCTTTCTTCTTTATAGTTATAACTTCATGATATGAGCACTGGAATTTGTTTCTTTTGTAATATCTGAAGCCATCTATTTCCAGTTTTGACTCAGTTAATTCATAACTGTTGGTTCTCAATCTGCCAAAACTAATTTTGAATACATATATTTATAGACTACATTCACCGGCAAAGAAGAGAAACACTTATGTATTTCAGACAAAATTTAACGTTAGTCCATTTGAAACGTCGTATAAATTAAATACTGTGATATTACAATAGGGCAAAGTACTGTAAGGTACAGGGAGGACAATTTGTACACCAGGAGCCCCAGTTCTGGTTGCAGGAGAAGCACTACTGAATGTGATGATCGCTTTCTCGTAATGCAACTTCGTGATCCACAAACAACAGCTGTGGAGGCCAGAAATCATTTGCAGCAAGTACAGGGCACTAACATCAGTGAAAGGACAGTCAGGAGGGGGTTGTACGAAGCGGATTTAAAGTCCAAGAGGCCCATCATAGGACCTCTGCTTACACGTGAGCACAGTGCCTCTCTGATGCAATTCGCCAACACCCATCAAAACTGGACTGTTGAGCAGTAAAGCTCAGTGCTGATCATGGGTGAATCCAAATTCTGTTTGAGGGCACCAGATGGAAGGGAGAGAGAATGGAGAAGGTTTGGGGAATATTATTCACCCTGTACTTTCTCTGCAAGGCTCTGTGATGGTCTGGGCTGGAATTATCACTGATGCGCACACAGAGTTTGTGTTCGTCCAGAATGGAAGCCTGACAGCCCACTGATATATCAGGGAGATTTTAGTGTATCACATGGTACCTTTTGCATCTGTCATTGGCAAGAATTTTATCCTGATGCATAACAATGCTCGCCCACACATTGCTGTTTGTGTACGTGAGTACCTGGATGAAGTCTGAATTGAGTGCATGGTGTAGCCTGCTCGTAGACCTGCCTAAACCTGATAGAGCATGTCTGGAGATATGCTAGGGAGACTTGCTAGGAGTCTTTCCCCTGACAGACTGGCTCAACTTCAGACTGCGCTCCAGGCAGAATGGGAGCTCATACCACTAGAGAATATTTGAGATTGCATCCTGAACATGCTGACAATCACAGTTGTAACTGCAGCTAAAGGTGGTAATACCTGTTACTGAGGCAATGGAAATGTCTTGAAAACGTGGACAAATTGACTGCATACAAAACTGTGCACAGCTTCAGGTTTCAACATTTCCAAATTTGTGTTGGTGGACTGTTGTGATTGTCACGATCAATAATCTTTAGCATTTATTATTTGAAACTTCTCAAACGGGCTAATTACGGTAACTTATGACGCATTACCATATTGTAAGGTAATATTTTATTTTTACCATGTTTCAAATGGACTAACATTAAATTTTGTCTGAAATACGTAGTTTCACTTTTCCTTTAATTAAGTTGTTTCTTTTTCAGGTATAATTTTGTTACCATATGTTTTCTTTTTCAGATAGTTTATAAATTTATTTATTAAAAATTAGTTTCAACAGACTGAAGAACCCAACAGTTATAAATTCACTGGACTTTTATCTATCAGGAAGAATAATGCCAGCTGTGTCTTTAAAAACCAAAGATCTTAGATGACATTGTGCAAAATATTTGCACTGCAGGATTTCTAATGCATCAGTCTTGTCTAGTAACAAGTCTCGTGCATTTGTGTAATAGACATTGCAAAAATTTGCTTTGGCAACTTTGGACTAGAAACCATGCATCTAATATACTTACTGCAATACAGAAACAGTATCAGAAGGAAAAGACTATAACGGATTCAAAATAGCAGAAACAAACAAATTATAGGTACAATTTTATTCAAAATGTTTAAAATCCTTTCTTGAATGAATAAGATTCTTTTGATGTTTTCTGTATCCTACATGACCTATTTTGAGATAAAAGTCTCCATTACAGAACATCTTATCCCAGCAACAAATTTAAATATTGATTATCTAGCAAGTTCAAGCAAATATTAGTTTATGAAAAAAATCTGTAGACATCACAATTATTAGAAAACAGAGGGTGGTATATATTACTACAAAATAATTTTAGAAGTATTTACAGTGTTTAAGTCTTCAATACGAGTCATGACACCCATTGCCATTTCTCTACGATCAGCTGGAGCCTCAGGGCAAGGATATAAAGTAGCACGGAATCCCTCGCAGATCTTTTTTACTCGAGTTTTCAGCTGGTCTCCTTGGAAGAAGATGATGAACACCGACTTAAAAACCTGATCTCCCTGCAAAATATTGGAAAATGTCAATGAGCATACTTAAAATTATATTTCATAGGGAATTTTACAGCAGTGACCAAATCATAATTCAATTATGGTCCTATCTGGAACAATTTTTCATATTCTCATTCCGAAGAAGTCAACACAAAGTATGGATTTTAAACAAGCAAATCAGATTCTATGGTTTGTAGAATTCCTTAGACAGCTCATTCCATGAACATCAATACTGAACCATCTTCAGATAAAAGTTGGTCTGATGCACAAATCTCTCCAGGAATTGTATACTATTTTGGATGTGAAATGCACCGAGAAGGTAGCCATCAAAAGTTATTTAGTGCAAGGTCCAAGGAACCAGAGCACAAGGACAAGTATCAACTCAATGGATCTACCGGGTGGTCTCTTTTTCAAATTTTTAATTTTTTTTACAATCTGCTTTACATCGCACCAACACACAGGTTATAAGGGGGGCCGATGGAATGCTTGGTGTGAACATGGGAAAACAATCTTCAGGGTTACCGACAGTGCGGTTCGAAACCACTACCTCCCGAATGCAAGTTGACAGCTATGTGACCCAAACTGCATACGCACTTGCTCCGTTTATGATGTTCTCTCCAAGTAATGACACTGAAGGCTTTGGATACAGAAGAATAGAGTTTGCTCCATCAGCCAAGTGGCTGAATTATGACAGCCATGAGGCAAAATAAATAAGATATTAACTTATTTAACTAGAAAAACATTGGTTGTAGAAGGTGGAACATTGGTTGCAGAAGCTCACTAAAAATCAACTTTTTAATGTGATTATTTCACAGAAAACCCAAACTTTTGTGCTGTTTGTAATGAACAGGTGAATTACTTTCACCAAAATCTACTGCATGTATCTAATTATGTTAATCACAGAAAGTTATGACAAAACTAGACCACCTATGATGATTTGAAATTTATCCTTCAATCTGTAATTAATGACAGAAGAGCTCTACTCAAAATGCTTGTCTATAAATTTAAAAATTGTAAATAAAAAACATTAACATTCAGTGCATTAAAAAAAATTGTGTTTGCAACAGTGACTCCATGGATGTGAAGTGTTTTGTTCATAATGGCCATGTTTTGTTGTCCAAACCTGAATGCATACAAACAGAGAACATCCCACTTTGCAAAGTGAATTTTACTTTAACACTGTTTATGTGATTCTCACTCCTCGTAGCATTCAATTTGTTTGCAATAGATTACTGCATTTCATAATGAGTAGGGTGAGAGGATAGGGTTTTTAATGATATTGGCAACAGCAACCATACAGAATGCAAAGTGTTTTGTTCATCAGTTCATTATGGCCATTTATATTTTCTCTTAATATTTCAGTTTTCCTGGTTATCTTATCAGTTTGGGTGGGTTGATTTTCTTTTGTTTAATTTTTGCTTGAACCTTTGTTGCGGCCTTATGCCAGGATTGGCCATTTTATTGTTTACTTGTGTTGTTGCCATGGTAATGTGAAGTAAGATTATTATTATGATGTCTTGGGATGTAGGCGTGGCTCGGCTGGTGTAATGTTGATTGTGTAACTCATTCTTGGTTCTACCCTTGCTTCTGGGAAGTTTGTCGTGCACCTTCTTGCATATTAACTTATTTTCTGATTAATTTTGGATTTCCTGTTCTGAGGAAAGTATTTATGTTACCGAAATTAATTTAATTGGACTGGATTTTCATGTTGATGTGAGATCCTACTTACACAAGACTCAAACCTTATAGGTGTTATCTCAAGGTTACAATTTTATTTTATTTTTTGGGGTCTTTGGTTTAAATTAGTCTAGGAAAGCGGATCCGCAATTTAAGTTTTAATTTAATTGTTCTAGTAATTTCAAACTCTAATTTTCTTGTTGGTTAATTTTTCTTTAAGGATGATGTCCTTTTGGTTTTACAAATGTGACCTCTTCTGTTGAATCAGTTTTTCAGTTTGATTGAAAATTATTAAATTAATATTATTTGTAATTTTAAACTTTAATTTGTTTGTTGATTTTTCTCTAAGGACTATGTCCTTTGTTTTCCATTTGATCTTTCTGTTAAATTAAAATTTACATTCACTTGAAGACTTGAATTTTCTTTCATAGTCTAGTTTTTCAGCGCAGTCTCAATTTAAGTTATCCATGCACTGTGGGTTTTTATGGGCCTGTTTTGGGTTAAGTATCTTTGGTGCTTTGCTTCCTTGTTTTTCCTTGAGTTTTTTCCTTCTTTCCCCATTACACCAGCTTATAGGTATAGCTGGCTGGTGCATTTGTTGCTGACCACTAGTGTGATCGTAGTTGGTATCGCGCAAGCGGCTCACCATTGTTTATTGTTCAAATCTGGGTATTTAAACCGTGAATCCAACAACCCATTTCGTGATGTGAATTGGTGAAATAAAGTAAAACGTACTGTTTGTTTATGTAAAACTGGAGACGTGTTCAAATTCCGGAGGACCAGTAACACTACCACAAGGTGTGGATAGGATTACAAAACACATAACAAAACAGTAGTTGATATAAACAAACTGTATTGAAGAAACACGTACAGCACAGTATAAATTCTGTATACAAGGTAGTTAGGAGATAAGTACAGCATCCAAAGAAGAGAAGTTTCAATTATACACTAGGCATGAATAACAGATTGAGATAGAACAAAAATGATGATTAGTGTGCTGATACAGGAGGAAAATATAACCAATGAATGTTAACATAAGTACAAAACAGTTTATGGGATTCTCTCCGCCGAGAGTGATTGATTTGTTTGTAATCACAGTACTGCAGTACATAATTAGAGAGTTAGAGGAAAAGCAACAAATGAGTGAAGTTACAGGAAGACCAGCATATAACTGGTTTGTCATTCAAACCTGACAGTATTCAAACAGTGAATCTTAAAACCCAGCTTGCAGTGTGAATTGGTTAATGTAAGAAGTGTTTTTAATGCAACTTTTCCTGATGACATTAATTTCTCTGCAATAAGAGTAGTGTGGTGCAAGAGTGGGGTTAGAGGAAGACAGAGACACGTTTTTTTGAATAGTAAGAGACCAACAACATTTTGAAAACTAGCTTGCAAATAACAGCCCAACAGGCAATTTGAAGTTCGGACAAATATATTCTAATTGTTTTCTTTGTAATTCAAACAATATTGCAAAATATCGTTAAATTATTTCACTCTAGCAGTTATGCATGTTATAATACTGACAAAGAGTGAAGGTGTGGTTCAGTATAACGAGAAATTTTGGGATTAGATGCATTAGGTCTGATTCTAACTGTGACAAAAATTTCACATTTGAATCAAACACTACCTTCAGTAACATAGCTGAAAGGTATTCTGTTCAATACTACACCTATTCCTTCATTTTTCTTTGCTCTAATTCATTCAAATTAACAAACAGTCGTCTAATAAGAAAGCAGCTAACTAGATTGAACACTTCATTGATCTTTTTAAGAGAGTCATGAAGACACTATGTGGCACAACACAGCGTTTGGCAGAGAATCCAGTAACAGTGTCTGGATGGTAGGTGCAGATGTCATGAGGCTGTGTAATGTTTCACACAGAATACAGCAATCTTACCTTCTTGTGGTTTGCCTTCGTTAAATGGATCTTTCAGGACATATCTGGACATAAGAGGTAAACTATTGTAAAATCAAAAACTACGATTTTGAGATTTAATTGTATGGGACATGGTTTGGTCGTGTCTTCTTATGGGTACACTATTGTAAAAGTATGATCCACAGGAATGAAGGTGCAAGGAGAACCCAGAGATAACCAATGGTAAATGATCAAATAATAGTTCAATCTTATGCCGTGCGCCACACTCCTTATAGTACTGGCTCTTACGATAGTTTACCATGGCCAGAATTGTCATCGATCCACCTTAAAGATAGCAAAATGTGCACTTCAGCAGCTTCTTTCTGTTCTCCTGTAAAGTTAGTAAAATGTAATTTACAATAGTTTACCTCTGACGTCCAGATATAGAGTACTATCATCTAGCCACTGTGACATCAGATTTCCCCACATGATTAACAACTGCACAATACGACCAACTCTGCCTCAATCAAACTCTCTCAAATGCTAATAATTTTTCTCATGCATCTGAGATGCGCTCTTTGTTTAGCAACCTTCTCTCACTGTGCTGATGAACTGACTGATGTTCATACATTTCTGACAACACTATTGCTTTTTGAGATGGCACCACAATGGACTCTAGTGGTCGTTTTACATATTACAAATCATTGCACCTGTAATCATTAACATATCAATTAATAGTATGAACATGTACCAAACTACATCAAAATTGTATCATTCCTTCTGGGAGCTTAACCTTTCCTTTTGTCAATGAGCATATACTAATGTCCTTGCATATGTCCTTGCATCAATGCTGTGTGCCTAGGAAACATGATGCAATAAAATTTCAGATGTGCCAAGTTTCAATAGAAATTGTGCCAAAATGCATCTCGCCCCTGGCAATGTTATGTGGACTTGACAATAACAGCAAGCATCGCCTTAGAGATCCTGTAATATTTAGGAAAACCATCAGCTTATTTCATCTGCCCTACAGATGTACACCGATCTTCAGTTCTATCCAGCTATTTATGGAATGAGGAAAAGTGCAGTCCTTTAAACAATACAGAAGTACTAAATCTGCTCTCAAAATCAGGAGAGCAGTCTTAGTGACAAGGAAAGGAGGAGGAAGGATTAAAAATTAGGAGTTTCCCCACTTAAATCAACGGAGTCTACATATCTGGAATTTTATTTCTTCACTACAATGAGGATCTCAAAATTAGAGTAGATAAATACTGACTTTAAAATTGTACATTAGCAATTTGCTTTTATGTCGTGCCAACAGAGATAGGTCTTATGGTGATGGGCTAGGAGTAGGAAGAAAGCAACTGCGGCTTTATTTAAGGTACGGCTCCAGTATTTGGTTGGTCTGAAAATGAGAACCATGGAAAACCATTTTCAGGGATGCCAACAGTGAAACTCAAACCCCCATCTCCTGCATGCAAGCCGCCAGCTACGCGACCCATACCATGCAGCCACTTGCTCGGTAAAAATAAAGCACCAATAAGTGTGCCTCGTAGTTGCATATTACGAGTACATTTCACTCATTTCTATACATTTGTATTAAAGAAAGCATTGCCTTATATTCATGTGGACTGTAGAGCTCCAGTTACTGGATATGAGAATTTTTGTATAGTACAGTATCATTCGACTAATGTTTTCTGATGTCTTTTAAAGTCCATGTAATACTGACTTGATAGTTATACCAGGGAACCAATATACGGAACCATCATTTTAATACCTACTGCAATAATTTTAACATGTTGTTGAAACAGACTTTAAATCTCACCAGGCCTTTAGTTATGGCCAGAACAATGTTTGTTTTCATTTAATTATCTGCATTTAGGTCTGTTGACAAGGTGGCAGATTCCCTAGCAATGTTTACCTAATGTTTACTGAAGTGATTTCAAGGAAGTAGGAAATTTATCACTTTGAAGACGATGTCACCCCATGTGGGGTGACGGACCCTCATACAAAATGTAGTAAGGCACCCCGACATGGTAGTGTGTCCAGGTCTCTCAACTTCAGGCTGTCGCACGAAACTAGCGCTACCATTCGCTGTTGTATTGCATTGCTTGTTCACATAATGTGTTCACAGAGTGCAGCGCAGTGCCCATTCCTTTCTCAGCATGCTGTGCATTGCGCAACAGACAGTGGAATTTCTCTGACATACGCAACTATCAGAATTCAATTATTAATGGCAAGGAAAATAATGTGGATTAGAGTTTATTATCGCTTTATTCTTACATACTGGTTGAGATTTAGCACTCAGATGAAAATGTAAACCGGGGCCACGTGTAAATAAATACAATGTTTCTGCAAACCTGAGAATGTTCCCCAGTAATTGTCACTGGCTGGTGATTTGGTTGAATCATTGCCCGATGCAGCTCCGGAATCTTTGCTAGTGTCCTCACTACACAAACTACTGTCGAATTCCGACTCGGAAAAGGTGGCATCACATTGCAAATCCTAAATGTCGAGATCTCTTGATTCAACATTCGAACCCTTTTCAAGTTGTTCCATCTCTCTATCGGTAATCATGGCTTACTCAACACAGAAACACATAACATCAATTAAATTCTTCTCACAAAACTGTAAATTACAAGGAACTCGTTGAACGGCACGTAAATCAACAGCTCACAACACAGAGCACAGTGTTCCACAACAACAAAGGTAAAAAGGCTGTAACCCCTGTAGGGGTGATGTGCGCTTTCTCTGTTGCATAGTCAACCTGATAACCATGCCACCCCAATGGGGTGACACAAAAATAGTAACTTTGAACATGAATTATGTCTTTGATTATCATCTACGAATGAAATTACGAACATCCGTAGCCGGCAACAACCTGAAAAATGTATATCGCATTTCACCAGTTTACCACGAAAAACTCAAATGTATACGTCGATGCTAAAGTGTTATAAAACATCTCTAATGGTAAATTATTCAAATTACTAATTTCTCTTCCTATACACAAATATTTGCCCCAATTTGTCCTACTGAATTCAAACTTATGATCTTTTTTTACTTTAAAAAATTCCACTGAGATTTAATGGTCTACTAATGTTATACATATCTAATAGTCTAACATCTTGTCTCGTTATGTGCAATTCTTCCCAAACCCAAGGATTGCAATGTTTTCATAACACTACTGGTTTATTGGGAATTGCACAGAACAAATTGTACTGCTTTCTTTTGGTACTTTTTATCAAGTAAACCTGGTATGGGTCCCATACACTGGAACCATACTCTAATTAGAGTCTTACCAGTGACTTACATGTCACCTCCTTTACATCCTTACTATAACCCCTAAATAACCTCATAACCATACCAAGAGTCTTTTAAAAAATATTTACAACCTCGTTAATGTGATTACTGCAATGAAGGTCTTTCATTATATTAACACTATCTAGGTACTTACAGCAGTCCCCATGAGGTACATTCATTCCAACACAGTATTAGAAGTTACGGGTCAGGTCAATAGCAATGTAGTCCATATGAGCTCCTGACTAAAATATCATATCTTTTTGGAATACTGCAATAAATTATTTCCTATCATTGCTTTGTCTGGTAATAAATATTTATTTGTGCCAGTAACAATGTTGACTATATCCAATTTTTTATTAGATTCCGTAAAATACAAAATAAACAAAACCTGTCATTTGTGACTGACGCATTCTACTGGAGAAATGACTGTGGATTTCTACAGGAGAGTTACCAGTAATATTAATAGAGCTTTAAATGGGTTGAGAGATTCTGATAATTGCAAGATATTTATAAGAAAGTCTTATAAAGGAAGATGGATAATAATAATAATAATAATAATAATAATAATAATAATAATAATAATAATAATAATGGAGGAAGATAGGTTACCTTGGAGGGTAACAGAAGCAGAGGGAGACCAAGACGAGGATAGTTCGACTCAGTTTCTAACAATTTAAAGATAAGAGGTATAGAACTAAATGAGGCCACAGCACTAGTTGCAAATAAAGGATTGTGGCGGTTTAGTAAATTCACAGAAGCTTGCAGACTGAACGTTGAAAGGCATAATGGTCTATAATGATAATGTATGTTGTATGTATATTATTATTATATTATTATTATTATTTTAGTCTTTTGACTCCAATGCCTAACACTAGGATACCTTGAATAATTCTTGATCATCTCACGACTTGGAAATGTACCGCTCTAGGGGCAACTGCATGAAGGAGGATCTAGCCGGTGTCTCTGCATACTGGTTAAAGAAAGAATTCACAATCTGGGTACACAGGATAAAGGATCTTCGCGAAAGAGCGAGAGTACGACCTGGTGCAAAGAGGTCTGAAGAGTAAAGAACTGCAGTCTCCATCAAAATGAGAGAGTACTGGGAATCCAGAAAGGCTGAACAAGTGTTAATTGTGGTTCTAAGAGGTTGATATGTTTAAAAAAACATTCCCCATTTTTAACAGATTACCCTTCAAAAATTAAAACTGCTAAGAGGTTGTACATTTTATTTTCAATTTTGTTGTTCTCAACCTTCCATTCTGAAAAAATAAATTTTCACAGCTAATACTAGTAAGTTATGTGCTAATTATTAAAACTGCAAATATATAGCAAAATTTCCTTTCATTTCTATACAGAATGTAGTACATGTACAATAATTACTGGTAGTGACAAAGGGGATCGAGACAATTGAATGAAAACAGGGACATACCCTCTAATTCGCAATTTTCAACCAGAGTCAGCCGGGCAAAAGTAATATAATGTTTTGTAAACACAGAGTCTGCTTACTCTTGGTTAGATTTCTTTACTTTTGAATGACAAGGAGAGAGAAGAGAGTATTGTATTTGTGCAAAAATTTGACATTCTGTTTAGGACAAATGTTTAAGTTTTATCACCACTAAACACTGAAAAAGTGGGTTTCACAATACAACTGCAATGGAAGGAGTACTGTAAAGAGGGTTACCTTTCAAGACATACTGTACAGACCGCAGACCTTTTCTAGAATGACATAACGTTAACGTGTTCCATTTGAAACTTGATGAAAAGTGCCCATTAGAGGGTTTGTTTCTATACTCATTTGAATTGTCCTAATCTCTGTTATCGCATACAGCCTGTTATTGGATGGCAAGTTTTGTATACTCTGTATAATTCAACCACAAAAGCCTTAAATAGTCACTGTGATTCTGAATGAGATTTACATTCTACCTTGCTCTCAACAATTTTCTTCTGTGTGATTTTTTCACTCAATAAAAAAGTATGTTTAGGAGGTAACCAAACACTTACATTGGATGGATCTTCAAGAGGTGTTTCTATCTCAGCCTGACGTAGGAATACATTGCCACGGCAGGCCCGCCATAACATACGCTCAAAGGCTGGGATTCTCTCCCTCAGAATTACACCTGCTACAAAGCTGGCAGCCAAACAAACAAAATATAATTATTCTAATAAAACATTTAAGCAATACAGCAATCAAATATACTCTTCACAACCCATACTTTAATTCACTTTCAAACATGAATTCTTCATCCTTCTAAAAACTTCAATACAACTCCTAAAAATCATGAACAATCTCTTTCATTTTTTTCTAAACTGAATATATTTTAAATTCTATGCTTAAGATCTCTGCTGCAAATCTCAACTGCACAGTCTCATAATTATAAAGTGAATTGTACATATTTTTAAACTGAACATTACAAGTCTAATATTTGAAAAGTAATTATAATTTCTCAACAAATTAATAAACACTGTTCTTAATAAGAAAATGGGCATAATGAAGCTGTTTACTCACTTACTGGCCAGGCGAATGTTTTGTAGGCAATGAGAAATATTGAGCATTCCATGCAAATATTGTTATGCATCTTAAGATGCACACAGAGTATGCTTTTGAGAAGAAGCACCTCTTCCAACCTACTTCTAAAACTTGAATGCACAACAATTCATAAAGCATATTACAGTAGCTAATTGCAACCAAAATAACTCCTGCAAGCTTGTCACACATAGTTCAGAGAATATCGTATCTCCACTGTTCTGAAAACAACTGCTTAGCAAACAATAATACTTACAAAAGAGCAAGTAAGAAGCATGAACTTCCCTATACCAAGAATATAGAAATATTCACAAGAATACTGTTAATTCAAATGCAACTAATGATCATAAGAATATAATCTGTAAACAACTAAGGTCTACTGGACTGAGTATATTTACTACTTCAACAAGGTAAAGCAAAGCAATTTTCCTGCAGTGAAATTGGAAAAATAAACAAACCATTTCTGCATTTTTGCAAAGATGAATCAAGACTTCGGCATAGAAGCTACAGGAATACAATAGAGATTAAGTGAGCTTTAAAGCCTTAATTAAAGTACAAAGAGAGTATGTTAGTTCTCTCAATATTACCTTACAACCCAAAATATGCAAGCTTCATTACCAAGAACACTTAGCAACAATCCTTTTTTTCTTTGCTCAGCTACCTTAGAAATGAATGCATTCTGAATACTATCTTAACAAGATTCTAGGGATTTTACAATTATAATGTAATTTTAATACAGCATCTACAACAACAAATGGAACAATATAGACAACTGAATGTTTTTAATTTTTTATAAAAATGGAATAAAAGTACCCAACTTATTCGATGTCCAGCAATAAATAGTATAATCTTAAATCTCGAGAGATACCACACTGTTTTGGTGGAGCAGATAGAAAATAATAAACCAAAAACTGTGGGTTTAACAGCAAAAAACACAGTCAGTTTGAGTTTTTGACGTATTCACACCACCCTATACGACACTGTTCCACTCTATTCACTGGTGATGCCCATCAAGTTGTACGAGGACATTTGTTTTTGTTTTTTTAAAATGTTCTTTTTCTTGCTATGTCTCAAAGTGAAAGAATTTCTTTCAGGTAGAATACATTAATAAAATTTCAGGTACACAGTTATTCCAGATACTCTATCAAACTCTTGCAAAATTTTAAAGAGAAATATTTTCATCCTAAGAGCAGATATTGGCAATGAAAGATTGAAAACTTTCAAACCTGTTTTTCTCTGAATTAAGATTTTTGACTTAATGTGTTTTGCTTGTAAACCCACAATATATGGCAAGGGTTTCCAAAAGGCGGCCTGTGGGCCGCATATTGTGCGACCCGCGAGAGCTTTCGAAAAATTATATTTAAGAAATTTGAAGAAAATGTACCAAAAAATATTTCATAGAGCGTTCAAAAAATTATTCCAAGTCCGAAGTAATTCATTATTTAATATTATTTCCTGTTTGATCTGAAGAGACTATTTTATTTTTTTAAATGTAAAACCCCCATTCTTGCGAGAGGATATATTTTTGTATGGATATCATTTTTACTTGCATGTATATCTTAACACAATTAATATAAAATCAATATTAGACATTTGAGAATATTTTTCAATAACTTAGGTTTGAATATTGTCATACATATCTTGATGACATAAAAACGTTCGAATAGCTATGCAGACATACAGTATACGATGTGCAACATTCAACTGTTTCATAATTTCCAACCTGTCTAAAAATGTTTTCATAGAAATACACTGCCTACTTGATACAAAGAATCTGCACATTAATGGGAAACCGGTCCCAACTCCACAGAAACTGAACTTTAATCGCTAATGTTAATGAATTGTATAAAAGGCACTTCATAACAGCAAGTGGCTGGTCTGAAAAGGATGTGGAAAAAATGAGAAAACAAAGTTGATAAAGAATTAAGTCAGCCGTTCTATGAGCGACGCGCCATATCGCAAATGGCAGGATGCTGCAAGAGCGGATGTGGACCCGCCCACTGACCTCCATCCCCTTCACATATGCAGCTATAGACTTGCCCGGCAAGACTTGCTGGCTATTCCTCCCGTCTCCACACACTCTGTCGCGCTTGCTTGATGTGTAGTGAAGTTTCACAAGTTACCGTACTGTCCATTTTGGAGGCTTTGTTTAGTGTTCAGTGTAAAGTGCTTGCGTCTTTTACGTGAATAGAAAATGAGCGGAAGCTCACTGAAAAGCAAAATTGAAAATGAAAACAGAATTTACAAGGAAAGCTGGGAGAGTGACTATAATTACCAACAACAGTGGGAAGCTTCAGCGTTTGGTTTGTATGCAAATAATGCCTGTGCCGAAGGAGTACAATGTTAAACGACATTGCTCAACAATCCATGAGAAAAAGTATGCAGCATATAAGGAAGACACTCAACACGCACTTCAAAAATAAATTAAAACAGCAAACAGGTATGTCTGGTAAAGTCTTACAAAATCAGTCGTCTTCTCTGTACGCCTCCTATGCAGTGTCATTTGAACTTGCAAAAGAAACTTCATTGAAGGCAGTCTTGTTAAACAGTGTGCTATGGAAATGGCAAAGGCTTTTGGAGATGCTAAAATGGTTGAGAAATCTGAATCACTGCCACTTTCCAACCAAACAGTACAGAGATATGGAGTCAGTGATATGGAGAACAAGTAGAAAAAGTACTCAAATTGGTTAAGGAAAGCACATATTTCTCGCTATGCCCTGATGAAAGCACTGATCAGTCAGATGTCAGTCAGCCACTAATATTTGCACGCACCATCTTTGAAGACTTCAGTAGTAAAGAGGAGCTGTTTGATGCCTGCTCCCTTCAAGGAACAACAAAAGGGACATTTATGATGCTGTTAAAAGAACTGTCAACAGAGTTGGAGCCTTCAGTAAATGTTCAGCCATTGTGACAGACGGAGCGCCAGCAATGGCAAGGGTGAAGACAGGACTGACGGGATTGACGGGATTGCTAAAAGAAAATGGCGTAACATGTCCAATGATCTAATCTCTCATTCACCAGGGAGCGTTATGTGGGAAATCAATTAAGAAAACGGAAGTTTTTGAACTTGTGGTTACAATTGTTAATATGTTAAGAGGTGGAAATCGAGCCCTTTTGCATAGAAAATTCAAAACGTTTCTGCTGGAAATTGACACAGAATATGGAGACTTGCTGCTGTACAACCATGTAAGGGGATTGAGTGCAGGGAAGTGCCTTCAATGTTTTTTCGCAATTCGCAAGGAAATTCCCGAATTTCTTAATCAGTTTGTCTCGTCAGATACCTCAGAACTAGAAGAGAAAATACAAAGTCCAGAGTTTTTAAAGCAGTTAGCTTTCCTAACAGACATGACTAATCACCTTAACACCTTCAACCTGAATCTTCAAGGAAGAAACCACGAGGTGTCAGATATGGTGGGAACTGTTAATGGATTTCGAAACGAATTGAAAATTTTCAAACGTTATTTAGAAATCAATGAACTGACTAATTTCCCCTGCTGTCTACAATTAGTGGCAGAGAAGGACCAAGAAACCATACATTTTTCATATTTCAGTTCACACATTCAAGAGGTCATTGAAGAATTCAACACATGATTCAAGGAAACTGAAATTCTGAAAAGCAGTATACAACTTTACGTGAATCCTCTTGGTGCTGCAATCGAGGAACAAGAACCACTTGAACTGTGCAATCTACAAGCCGGTATGTTCCTACAAATAAGACAAGAAAAGGGATCGCATTTTTCTGAACTGCTACCCAATGAAAAATAACCAAAGTTAAGACAATTTGGACTAAAAATGACTTCAATGAAAAATAAGCAAAGTTAAGACAATTTGGACTAAAAATGACTTCAATGTTGGGGAGCACGTACATATGTGAAAGTATTTTTTCATCTATGAAATTCATTTAAAATCACTACAGAAGTTGACTTTCAGATTCTTCCTTGCTGCATCTTTTGAGATTAGCAACAACAGAGCTGGAGAAAGACATTTGTTCATTGGTAGATGCAGCTGATTGACCACACTACTCCCACTAAATTGTCCTCTAAGTTTTGTTTTGACTACATTATAAGTTATTCTTAAGGCATTTTTTCTTTTTTTATCATTCGTCAAATATTAATTCAAATTAACTGTCATTATTGGGTGCTCTTCTTCAGAATTAAATTGTGCTAGGTATAATAGTGTTAATTTTTAATTTCACTCCTTTATGTTAATGTACAATAGCGTTTTAAGCAATTAAAATTATCAAACCTTCATTTCAATTGAACTATGAACATTATTTCATATTGGTACCTCTGTTCTATTTGTAGAACTTTACGAAAATTGGCCTATTATTAAAGTGCGGCCCGCGATCATACCTAAGGTTTCCAATGTGGCCCTCGAGTCCTTACTAATTTGAAGCCCCTGATATATGGCACATTTCCAAAATTTTGGAAAGAAATTGGGGTGTGGATTTAGTACACCCTAATACAAACCGAAATTTTTTTTATACCTCCGCATTTCACCATTCTAACGCAAGTCTCTATCCTCCGATATGTGAATGTTATCCTTATAGTAAAGCAATGTTTGAAGAAAGGATGGAATGTACAAGTTTTCTTAGTTTTCAATCAAATATGTTTCAAACATTCTAGAGTTTCAATCCCATGATGTGGAACTTCGAGAACTTTTTTTTCTCCTCTATTATAATATACTCATGAGGAGAGGGGTGGGGCCAGTAAAATAACTGCTACAGAAATACTAGTTCCCTTGTGTTATTTAAGATTTATACACCAGGAACTTGGCAATGTTTGAATCCTTTTCAATAAAACTACTGCATACCTGCCAACTTTACAAAACCAAAAATCAGGAGAAATCAGGAGATACAATTGGTCAAAACAGCTTAATCTACATGTCTTGCGCAATACAATACTATGATACATTTATAACACTTATAGTCTCAAAACCTGACTGTTGCTATACGAGGCTACAAGGCTGAAAATAACACACCTCTACTCCCTCACAGGAAGTATGTGAGTGAGATTATCAGTCTCTGATAAGCCTTCTGAAAATAGTATGAACTCATGCTCCACACGTATGTATCGGCCATGCACTTAAATGCCATTACTTAGCAAATGCATAGATTAATATATTACATCAAGCACCCGCACGATTATGCGAAGCACACTGCTATTTGTATCAAATAACAAGCTGTTGTAGCCGTGCTTTGCTACGGAATTTTGAGAAAGACTGTCCTTATAGTTTCCCCAACTGAAGTCAACATAGGTCGTTACAATGATGTCAGTATGAATGTCACAATTGAAAGTAATGTTGTCTTATGAAATATTTGATAACATGAAAAACAGCACATTTTCTCACTTATAAAGTAAAGCACCACAGTTTCGATCTAACATTCAAAGTTTCAGAGCTAGAATGACCAGGCTGCAGACAGCCACTAACACTCCTGTGTCATTATTCCACTTATGATGCTTGTTGTTTAAAGGGACCTAACATCTAGGTCATCAGCCTCTAATAGTACAAAATGCGACGAAATGTAATGACAATTTAAAAGTCCAAAATCATCCACTGACCAGAATTCAAAACGTGTTGTTCCTCACATAGTGGCTACTAACCATAGGCAAGGCACACACATGGTGTCGCTCAGAGTGGTACTAATCACAGGTATTGTAAAACTCGCCCTGATTCACACGCTGTTGCTACTAATCACTAATATATTGTGTACCTAACATAGTGGTACTACGCGCAAGTAAAAGCGACCCAGCGTGGCGGTACTAATTATAAGTAGTCTCATGGTTCTAATTCAAACATTCCTAGGTTGCCCCTTTTAGTCACCTCTTACGACAGGCAGGGTATACCGTGGGTATATTCTTCGCCTGCGTACCCCACACACAGGGGGTGTGTTTGGTCCACGAGAGCTATTTTATTTCGCTCGAATCCGCTGGCAAGCCAGTTACGGCCCCCCTATCCCCCACTTGGAACGCGCCACGTAATATTACCTCTCTCCCTGCTACGCCAACGTAGTAGGTTCGTGGTTATTCCATTTAAGTGTGCACACTGCTCATTCCAATCACTGTCTCAGAGTAGGGATTGAAGAGCTGGAATACTATGATGATCCACTGTGTTACGTACCAGTAGTATCCGAAAATTTATGAACCAGAGGAATCGCATGCTAAATGAGAGATCTAACTCCCCAGCTACTTCTCGCCAATATTCAAGCAGGCTGTTATACTAGGTACGCAGCAGTAATCTCATCTATTGGAGATAAATGGCAGTAGAATACACAAAGCACGTCACAACAAACAATGGTCAATGTAATGTTATTGTTGATCAATTTTATGAGCTGTCTATATTGTAGGCTTTCACATTTAGTTTTCTTCCGACTGTGATATTAGAGCATCTGATGTAAAGCGAGTCCTCCTTTCTTTTATGACTCCCTTTTGTGTTATTCAAGTGATCGTTCCTTCACGACTTTCTCATTCTTATAATCATCTTCACAATATTATTATAGTCAGTACTGGAAAACTGAATAAGACATAAATAATCAGAAATTGTACTCTCTATAACTGTTATGTAGTACTTTTCGATATGACCTATTAGACAGGTAATTAAAAAAGAAATTTTGTCACCTTCCCCTAAACTACCGTTTTGAACAGGGTGAATAAAATTATTTGTAGCGTGGACTGTAGTTCCTTATTGCCCGACGTTACATACCAATTTTCATTAAGTTATCCTCGGCCGTTTTGTCGTGATGCGCGTACATACTTATATACATACAGATAGACATTGCGGAAAATTAAAACGTGCATTTCTCCTTGTTACTGTGGTCACGACCGGTACAGAAATATCATTCTTCATAAATTCTGAGCAATGTACAGACAATCTTTTTTTTTTTTTTAAGTTATATTGAGATAAATGAAAATTATTCAGAATTGTCTTCAAAAGGCTCCTAAAATCTCTAGAAAAGTCACTAGTCGTTATCACTGAAATTCTATCACTAAATTACTAAAAAAGACTCCATATCTAGCGCCTAGTCTCTAGAATCGAGTAGACTGATGTGCCAATATAATGGTCCGTTATTGGACCTAGACTGATGTGAACAATCACGAACATGGTACGCGAGAACGAGAGATTGACGATCGATGTACACGTCGTGATATACAGGTTTCAATAAACATCGCATATTCGCACACATTTCCCACATTAATAAACGTAGATATTTAGTTTGAAAGCGGCCAATGAGCGAAGGACTTCCAGCCACTTGCGTAAAAAAGGTGAAATGGCAGGATTTGAAGACAAATGTTTTAAGTTCACCAAGAAATAAGCTAAAATCGGGAGAAATAATAGAATACTCGGGAGGCGGGAAAAAACTGTCGAAAATCGGGAGTCTCCCGCCTAAATCGGGAAAGTTGGCAGGTATGCTACTCAATATGGAAGTTTATTAAATAGTTCATTCATAGTGTGACACATATACCCTTGTTGATGAAAACTACACGGATTTGAATACAGTATTTAAGCAGAAAAGTGAGAAAGGCTAGTATAAAAGAAATTAAATCAAAACTGAACTCTGAATGGACTGGTTGATCTCAGGCTAGTTTTTTCTAGAACAGAGGTGAGATTTACGAGGAAGGTACAGACAATTTACTTAGAAGAAAAAAGAAAAATGTGATGTGATAAATAGAAAAATGAATATACATATGAGATTAAAACTTTTGAGTGCAAGTTCAATAAACATCCCATAGATTTTTTTTCAGTGAGAACATATTTGTCGAGTTTGATTCTGTATCCTCATCCTGTCCACATTCTATCAGTATGTCCCTAGCAGGTTTGTTTCCGAGTGTGTATGTACTCAAGTTAACTAATGGAAAAGGTTCCACCTGATCGATACTTTCCTTTTTTATTATTTAGCCTTTGGCTAAATTTTTGTCATTAAAACTTACAGTACATGTTTCGATTGCTTAGCAAACATCATCAGCTGTTTCACATAATGCTTAGGTAAAAAATAGCATAAAACAATTCCATATTTAAGATTAAAAATTATGTTAGTAATGAGGGGAGGGGGAGGGGGGTGAATACGTGAAGGGTGGGTGGGGGGGGATCAGTTGTTGGTTCAAGATTACAACTTTTACAAATTAAAAAACTATTTTTTGAATTAAAAAGTCTTTGGTTTCATTCTATGTCACTGCACTGGTTATTTATTAAATTAGACTGTTTTTAGCATGATGCTCTTGCAAACTTGTCTTGGTTGTATAATGCCCCTTCTTTTGCTAGACCTTTCTTGTTTGTATCTCGTTACTGTCCGGTGGAGAAGATTACATTTATTATTGGTCAAATTATTCAGGTTTCGTTAAGTTGGATAGTTTGGAGTACGATCCCTATCCAATTGTTCGGTTATACAAATTCTATTCGGAAATCGTTAAGTTGGGATGTTTGGTGTACGTCCTGTAACCCTGTCCAATTTGTTCTTGTTGCGATGTTTACCAGTTTGTATCTATCTCTGCCGTCCTCGAACTCCCACATATTCCTAGAAATCTATAAAGATCTACTTCTGAGAACCCAAAAGGCTTGTTGAGATCTTTCTGTACACTGTATCGAATGGTCTCAGAAACAATGTGAGTAATAAGTTCATTATGAAAGAAAATTTTTTAAAAATTGGTAAGGAGTCTAAATCTAAATTGACGATAACTCTAGAAAGCTCTGTTTTTCCTCGAAATTCCACCATTCCTTCAGGCAAACTAATGGATTTCTTTCTCCATACTGGCACAATCCTTTCTGTCCTAGTAGTTCCTGATATACTGGGTAAATTACCTGAACTTTCATGAATATCTGTATTTTGAGGAGAAATCTGGAGCATTTCTGGGACTATGCTATCTTGAGACCTGAGAGTATGAACTGTTTGTTGGTTCATCAATTTCAGCAGATGTAACATCACACACCACTTCTACTTCATTGTATTCACCCAGCAGATTCTTCAAATCATTATCTGAGACTTGTGTAATTTCATTGAGAGATGTACAATCGGTAGAAAGCACTGAAGAATCATGGTTAACAATGTTACAGTCCCTATCTTGACCTGTTTCAGCATCACTTTCGTCTAAGTCATCATCACTATCACTTGGAATACTGACTAACATCAGGCGAATATATTCATCTCCTAAATCTAGTTTTCTTGACATCTGAAATAGGCTTTACCTTTAAACACAATGTTATTATACCAGAAAATGAAGGAACCTGTCACATGAAACTGTAAAGGAGATATTCCGAAAAGAATCTATCAACCTAACCTATATTGTCCACCTTACAGGTAATGCATGATGTCCCATATATGAAACAATCACTGTTTTGGAAATTATTCGGAGATACATTTGTTTCCACAAATTCCTCTAGTTTTAAAATACTCTCCAGTAATCAATCATAATTCAAATATTTTTCTGCACAATATACCTTCCCAACAAATTACTTCCAATGTGCGATGTAATATACAGCAATCTACCACGAACAAAACGACTCGAGGTCACGGCAATACGATGGTAAATAGATCACATCCAAAGAGATTGCAATGCTGTGAAAGATAGAATACTACAGGGGAATGATGCAGAAATGAATCACAATGCAAAACTGCAGCTAGGAGAAAACTATTATATTACTATGGAAAGAAAGTTGTGATTCATATATGCATCAGTATGCACTGTAGAGTTAACAGGGTGCATTTTATACTGACTACAAACATTTCTTCAGAACATTTTAAGGAAATGTTTCTCGGGAAACAAAATAATCTTACTAAACAGATTCTGTCTATACACCTGTTCTTTACATTCATCACAGACTTTGGTTCCAACAAGATATACCTGTGTCAAAGATGTAGATGTTGCAAACTAAATTGCTAATTATTTTAAATTTTTATTTTAAGTTACATACATTAAGATTTGTGTTCAATACCATTAACAGATAGGTGATACATAAAACAGATAACTGTCTAGTAAAAATTTTGAAGTTAACTGCTTGTCAAGATATTGCAGCAAGATGTAATCGTATTGACTGAGGTAATAATATGAGCTCAAAAGATGCATCACCTGGAGCAAATGATTAAGACATTTACTTTGGAACAAATGGATTATTTTTAAAAGTTAGAAATCTACTCAAAATTTTACAATGAGGCGAATTTTACATCTTAAGTTTATTAAAGATTTTGGATTCAGAGAAGACTCTCATACATTGTTTCATGTCACCGTTCCTTAAAAGTGAGGAATGATCAACAGGAGAATAAAGATGCACAATGTTCCCAGCATGACTAAGACACTGGTATTGTAGTCAGTAAGTTTCATCAGTTTATAATGTTTTGCAGAGTTTAAGAATAATATATTTTTCTTTTAATGTTATTATTGGCTTCACGTCCCACTAACAACTTTTACAGTTTTCGGAAACGCCGAGGTGCCGGACTTTTATTCCCGCAGGAGTTTTTTTACATGCCAATAAATCTACTGACAAAAGGCCGACTTATTTGAGCACGTTCAAATACCTCTGGACTGAGCCAGGATCGAACATGCCAAGTTGGGTTCAGAAGGCCAGTGCCTCAATCATCCAAGCCACTCAGTCCGGCTTTTGCAGAGATTCTTGCAATCACTTTCATGCAAAGTAAGCACATACTGACAACAGTCATAAGTACTTTATATGCAGTAATTATGAAATTCATACCGACTAAAAGAGACTCTCCTGAGATTTTGGACTTAAAAAAAAGGATATTTTGGTACTTTTTTAGACACTCCATACTTTAGGGCACATGATGGAATCCTTTTTTTGCATGTGCAGCCATTTTGAAAGGTCCTGTGGAGACACTGATAGTATATTACACCTGCACATCTAACTTGACATGCTCATCACCAGCCTTGCTTTTTCTCAAATATAAATTTCTAGAATTAAAAAAAGCTAGACAATCCAATTAGCTTCATTGCACATACATGCATCTATATGTTTATAATCTGCAGAATCCATTTTCAAAATGGCTGAAAACTTATCAACTGTCTTTAAGATGTGATATCACCAGTTCTATGGAAAATGTGTAATATTAGGTATTCATGTGTAAGTTTTTTTGCTGTAGTAGAGGCTGAGATAAATATTTTAAAATGATACAGTTTTGAAGGCTGTAACATATCATCCTGTTAAAGAAGGGCAAGAAATCCTCAACAACTGAATTTATTATATCTTTTGATGGCTATTACCATATGCAGCAAAACAAAGGACACTGACATGTAATTTAACTTAATGCAATATATATTCAAAATATGTACCATCCATTGTTTGTAACAATTTTGAAGATTACTGAACAAGTTTATGAACAAGAGTCATAAAAATATGAGGTTATATTACAGTTATTCAACATTATTTACAGGTGGGTCATCTGTCTTCAAAATCGATTCTTTCAACGTGTCCATATGAGGCATCTTGGACTGTGAGATATGGGAAGCAGGAAGGGTACGGGCAGAGAGTTCTAAGAGAAATTAGGCGATCTCCAAAGTGTCGTTGCAGAAGGGTGATTTGGGCTGTAGCCCCATCTTTCTTCATCCATTGTATGTAGCTAGACGGGTAAGTTTTTGGCAAGACAAAAACAGCGCAAATCCCAAACGAATGGGGTAATGAGATCTCTGTAGACTACCTAGTCCACTGTTTTTGGATTTTGTGCAGGATCCTCGATGAAATAAGGGCCCAATGTTCCATCACTGAACACAACACACCAAATCATAAACTGCATGCTGTGTAATGATTTCTGTATAATATCAGGCCATTCAAACCCTAAAAAACAAGTTGGCTGATGTAGCCATCAAGGCGAGTACGGCTTTCATCTGAAAACTGTACGTTGCAGAAGAAATCTGGATCCTCGTACATCTTTGACAACACTTGGCTACAATACTGTAATCTGGCTTGCTCATCCCTTTCTTTTAAACGTTGAGCAACTTTAATGTGGTACGCTAATTCACCCAGCTGCGCCGGGCAGACGTATCGCTCAGAGTTTCACTGATGTTCGTCATATTCTACACTATGGAGACTGAACACCTGTTGGGAAAGTCATCCACTATTCTCATTTGTGATGACGATTCTTGGGATCCCTGATGTCCCCTTTTGTATGATGAAACTTGTCAACTACAGCTAATGCTGTAGTGTTACTTGGTGCCTCCTAGTAAATCGCTGCCTGTACTCTTCTTTAACATGATGCAAACTTGCCCCATTCTGATGCTCCATTCCACATGTTCCATGATAAACACCTTCTGTTTTCAGAACCATAATTGCAGAAATCAACGCAATACTGAATTCACAATATGTCAAACTATTATACACAATTTGAAATAAAATACATCCGTCACTGCTAGCATAATGTGGACAGCATATGAGCAATAATTTCAGTGTCATTTGTTTTGCCACATACCATACAATGTTGCTTTTATGAGACTAGGAAGACTGAGCAAATCTTCCTACAGGTTTCAGATACACCACTGAAAATGTGTGTATGGCACTATATTCACAGACCTTGTAACAGTATGAATTAGGAAGAAGAGAATAGCTGTACATCAACCAGTATCCAACATATAATATAGAAGAATAAATAGCAAATTAAACAACTGTAACATTAAGACAGCTCAATAATCCTTTACTCAATCATTTCCTTGAAAGCAAAATTAAGGAAAATACATGACAAAAAGAGCACTAAAACCAACTTGGCTAGTTTCCTAATTACGAATTTAAAAAAAAGTCCCATACTGAAATGCAACTCTAAAAATCTTTAAAAAAATATAAAAAAAATAAAAAAATTAAATGAATATATAGAGAACAAAGCTATACAGTGAAAGCTGATAGAGCTAAAAAAAGGCTCTGGATGATCAATCTATCAGGAATTCAAAATAATATTTGGTCTATTAAAAATAATGTACAATAATATACAGAAGTCCTTTATTCTATGTAAGTTCATCCCATACAGTAGATATCTTTCTTAAGATTACAGGATTATAAAGATTAAAAAAAAAAAATATATATATATATATATGTAAAGTGACATCACTTAGTTTAAACCGGCCATATTCAGATCATATAAAATGAAATTTATAGACTAGGAAAATGTCAATATACTGATTCACTAATAATAGAGACCAGATACAAGCCACTAAACTATAAAAAAGGAAGGCAAGAAAGGTTCCATAAAATCTTAAAAAGAGGCACTATCATAGGCACTAAAAGCATATTACTGCTGTCCTTTGTTAGGGCCTGTGAGGAAATATTTTTCACCTCTATCTGCAAAAATTCTTAAGAATATAGGTTCTTTAAAGCCCTTTCCATTCTTTCCAAAAATACAGTAAGTAGGGAAAGAGACATGTCGAGTGCCTTTTCTCTAAGAACTACAGGTCAACGACACTAGACTGTCCCTTCAGACAGGAATGGTGCAACCCATTCCCAGGGCTGTCCCATTTTTTGCAGTGGGGGTGTGCCACATAATTTTGAAAATTAAAAACTCTCTATTATCAATAACCATAATGTTAATTTCTTTTAAAAAAAAAGCAAACAGGCATTTACCAGGCATTATACATTAAAATCAGTTGGAGTATTTCTTAGAAGACTTTTCATGGCTAAGCCAGAAAGGATTTGCGGTACTGTACGGTACCAGTGCGTACTACTAATGATTTTATCCTAATTATCGAAAAGGGTGCCATTATGGTAACATTGCACATAAAATGAGAGGCAAACCTTTTAAGAATCATTCAGTACAGTTGGAGTATATGTGTTGTGTGCCACGTTTAACCCATACTGCTCTGAATTGGCACATTCTTTAAATGAAGTGACTATTGCTGCTTGTCTGAGGTAACCAGCATTATTAATATTGCACAAGAAAGTGTACACGAACATTTCAATGCATTAAATGTGTTCATAATAGATGAAAAGAACATCAGAATTACCAATGAATACTGTAACTTCCCATTAGCTTGATCTGGGACACAGGACGTACTACATGTACTGGAAATGGACAACAAAGACACATGAATATATACACTGAGCCACTAGATGTGTGTGATGTGCGTACATTCTGTAAGGACTCTGCAAGGGAGAATGAAGAGGGTTTAGTAGACAATCTTTCATGACAATTGCGTGCATTAGCTAAAATAATTTTCAGCTACGGACGTGATAAACAGTGTGAGGTTCCCCTTGAAGAGGATTTCCTGCCAAAAGCCTAAAAAAATGCCCCGAGTCTCCTTGACACAGACCAAGGATGATCTTTAGACTGAATCCTTACCATTTCCCGAATTGGACTATTCCTCACTCCGAGATAAGTCGTCGCTGAAATATGGAAGTGCATCTTTGGAGACTAGTAAAATTCCATGAACAGAAAAATAATTCAGCTGTTGAAGTTGACTCCAAAGAAAACACCTGTGTAACGTGCATAAACAAACTTCCACTCGTTTCCACATAATAGCAAACTAAATCCAGCCCGATTTTATGAACAATTGTAAATACAGTAAAACCTCATTAACACAAACCCCTGGTTAACATGAACAAAATTTGGGTCCCAGCAGGGAATGTATTATTTCTTATGGGAGGTATCCTCCGATAACACGGAATTTAGGTTACCATGAACTATGAACTCTTTCTTAGCCCCAGGCTTCATTATAACTCGTTTAATGCAAACCATCGATGCTATTCATTGTGTTATTAAAGTTGTTTCTATTTTTATGAATGCAAGAAATGCTTATACAGTGCATAGTTGAAAGAAAACTACTGTCAAACTATTGATTATTTGGAAGTTAAGTTACAAGTAATTGGATTAGCCTCCACGTTCCTTGATGCAGAGTTGGCTGGCAATCATGAGCATTACCTTGTCAACAATCAGCTTTATTCCTAGCCCGCCAACTCATTTCAATAATGCGCACATGGTACGCAAGGAGAGAAACAGCACAGTATTCAAATTCAACCACTTATTGTTTGAATTAGTGACAGTGATCCGTGTAACCACATCAGGTCATGGCTCGAAGGAAACAGACAGCTGTAGAGCTGCAGACAAAACAATATCCTAGAGGAGGCAGACCATGGCACATTAAAGAAAACTACAATAGCTATACAGTTTGTAATTAACACATTTGCTCTCATATTCGACCAGGGTCGGATTAGGTTTCACGTGTGTAAAATACCGCATCCGACCTTAATCAGATTTGAATTCGTGCCAACTTTGTACATTCTAAAGCACGTTAGATGATGCAGTATAGCTGTTTTCCAGTAGATACCAGGCAGATGAATATGTTTACTACAGCTTACAGATAATTTCCCCATTGTGGGCATTGTGATCTAAGTAAACACGTGCTAATCTCGAGTTCTTTTATCTGCGCAGTTGAAAAATCAAGTGGCACTGAGTGATGTAACTAGTAAATATGGCAAGTAAAGAATTTATATCTCGAGCAAATGACAGAGTTATTGCAATCTGAAGATTCAGGTGATGATCTCATTCTGGAATTAGATTCTAGTGATAGTGAAAATGAGGAGGCAGAGACTTCATTATTTTGCACTGACAATAACATATCAACCGTGCCTGACGAGTCGCCAAGTTATCATCCCCTTTACCAAAGTTCGTGGCCAATGCAGGTTTAAATACAGACGTTCAGAACAGTGAAGGTGTGATGTGTTTCGTCAATTAATTTTTGTCAGAGGATGACAAGTGTGATAAACAGATATAACTTGAAAATAATATTCTCTCACCCACAGGTAAATAATGCAAGTAACGAGCTCGAATTATTATTATTATTATTATTATTATTATTATTATTTTACAATTATGATTATTATAACTTGTAATGTATGGCTATGAAGTGTTTACATCCATTTATTATTATTATTATTATTATTATTATTATTATTATTATTATTATTACTATTATTATTTACGTAGTCTCAAGATCGCATTGTTGGTGAGGTTTGTCATGAAACATGTACAGTATATACACATTTATACGAGTTCAGTTAATGTAAGAACCTGCAATTAATTTATTCTTACCTGTATATATGATTTGTAATAAACTACGGTATTGTGAAACACTCTGCAACATCCAGAATGGTACTAGGTAGACGAGAACTCTATAGAATATTCTGTACATTACATCTGGGCCTTAAGGACTTTAGAATTTACAAGAAAATGTATCTTTCTAGAAGCCTGGCCAGACACCTATATAAAGAGGTGGTCTCGATGGGAGAGGCGAGCTATTGTTTAGCAAGACGTTTAACAGGAGTTGTTCTGACCAGATGTGTGTCATGCTACGAGTGTTTGAAGTATGTGAATTGGTTTAGTAAAGTTGCTAGTTGACAACCAGTGCTTGCAGTCTCCATGTGTTGGTGATAGGCAGTTGTTAAAATGGTGGCTTGCTGATGTTCTAGGAGTGAAGTGTTTTGTTTGTGATACAGTGATTAAGGTTATGTGTGTTTAATTTGTAAATAATTGTAAATAAATCTGTGTACGCAAGTTGACAGCATTTTGTGTGCGTCATTGTGGACACATCAAGGATTTTATCACGTATGTTTGTGATCAGACAAATCTGTACATGGAACAGGTAATTAGTACTGCGCCATGCCCATTCATGAAGTATTCAGTAATACTGACATGGAAACCAGTTTCAGTGTCAGAAATGAAGAAATTTTTAGGGCTAATGTTCATTACTGGTATTATTAGGAAGCCAGTGATTTAAAATGTACTGGGTGGAGGATCCCAATTTTGAAACTCCAATTTTTTCTTAATTAATGCCTAGGAACCGTTTCGAAAGTATAATGCCCTTCTTTCATTTTAATGACAACAGGCAGCACCACATTGCAGATAGGCTCTACAAAATTAGAGCAATACTAGAACAACTTAGTGACCAGTTTCCTGTAGTGTACACCCCAGAGCAAAACCTGTCACTAGATGAAGAAATGCTGGCTTCGATTCCAGTACAGCATCTAAAAAAATATATCTACTGTGATTAAGGTTTGTAAGAAAATCATTAATGCTGCTGCATCAGGTATATAGAAACACTACTTCTGCAATGGTTTAATCATATGTGCGCTTCCAATGTACCTTTAAGTGAGCCTATAATTTAGTCAAAAGTAAATGACATTGCAAGGGATTTCGGGGTAGAAGACTTCAATTGTTCCTCAGGTTGGCCGTAGTGGTTCCAAAAGAGACTCAATTTTGTCCTTACTGATTTGTGGTAAGCAAATAAAGTTGAAGAAGGGCAAACAGATGGTTAGATTAACCATGAAAGAGAAAAAGTGTGCTTTTGAGTGAGGTGTTCAATATGGACGAAACAGGACTTTCCTACAATCTTTTTCCCGGTTGAACCCTTGGTATTAAAAGTGAAAAGTGTCATGGTGGAGCTCTCAGTAAACAATATTTAACTGTTGTACTTATGTGTAATGCTTGTGTAATGCTGATGGCAGTAAAAAACTCTGTCCATGTGCGATTGATAACTCCGAGAAACTAAGTTGTTTTAAGAATAAAGATAGGCTACCTTGCATCTACTCTCATCATAACAAAGCTTGGATCAACAACTCATCATTTTGTTAAGTGGCTTCTTCGTTTCAAGTCGTATGATAGCTCAGAATACAAATGTCGTACCGACAATGTAGAGATGTACAGTCCACAATATACACTACAACTTAACGAACGTTAAAGTTATTTCCCCCCCACACCAAATGCAACAAGTCACCTTCAGGCCTTGGATCGAGGCATTATCGCTCTCATGAAGAGCTTGTCGCAAGCAAATTGTAAGAGCTGCAATTCGTGCATGTGAAAATAATGTGGCAACACCTAGTTGGAATGTGCTGCTTGAGAATCTGTTCCATCACAACATATACAGAAAGGTTTTAACAGAGCCTGGAGACGATGTGATGCTACTCGCATACAAGACTTAGAGGGTGACGTGGACGCCATTTCTCCTGACAAATAGGGGTATTCTACAAGACGAGGCAAACACTGGTGTAAGTTTTGAGGAATTTGTTAGTGTAGATGAGGACACTGACGTACGTGCTCCAGTAGGAGCTGACGTACAAGCAGGTGTGTCTGAGGTGCAAGATCCGTCATCTGAGGAAGACAATGGGAAGAATCTAATAATTTAATCAAAGTTCGCAAAATTTGCTCTCATAAGGGACATGCACGGTATCGGGCTATTACTGACAACCCATAGGCTTCCCGGGTTAACTGTTAAGTTTCAGGCCCTGGAGGAGCTGTCCTGACCAGATCATGAGTCAAGCTAATAAGGGATTATAACAGGAGAGTAAACAGAGATATAGTGATAATATTTACAGACTTCAAAAAAGCATGCAATTGCATGGAATCTCTACTAAAAATTCTAAGACACCTCAAATTAATAAATGATCAAACCAACCCCTCACAAATTCGAAAGTGAAGTTCAAGGGTGAATTACTGGCACCATTTGTACATTTGAGATCATAACAGGACTACGCCAGGGCGATGGACTCTCATCCCTACTGTTTAACTGCGCACTAGAAAAGGTAATGAGAGAATGGTTTAAGAAATTGCCCCCAAAAATAAAAATTGGCAAGAAAATGAGAACAAACTGCCTTGGTTTCACCAACTTAGCATTACTAGCAAATGACTTAGACAAAGTGAAAATACAGATTGAAAAAAGCAACTAAAATTAGCTTAAAATATCATTTTTTAAAAACAGAAATTATGTTCCAAACACCAACATAAAAAGACTTAAACATAAAAGATAATAGTGTCAAAATTTTCACCCAATTCAAATACCTACCAAGGAGAAGTAATAAATGAAAAATCCTCTATCCAAATAAGAACAAACGACCTAGCTAATGCACAAAAATTAACCTGGGACATCTAAGAAAAAAGCCTCTCCATACACCCAAAACTAAAACACTACAAAATAATAAAACTGGAAGCAACATATGCAGGAGAGAGATTCTTTCATCTAAACGAACAATCAAAGACCAACAAATTCCAGAGGATCGAAAGATGAACTGGAAGAACTTGCATCAACAAAAAATATCAGAAAGATGGACAGTAGCAGATAGTACCCAACAAAGTCTTGTACAAAGAGTTGGAACCCATTACTGATACTATGAGTAAGAGCCTGGGATTCTTTGGACAAATGAGAATACAGGATTCAAGACTTCTGAAAAAATTGGTACAGCATAATTCACAACTCAAAAATTACCACAACGGCATGAGGTGGATCAGAGAAATAAGAGGATCTGAAGGAAATTGCCCTTACACCAGAAGACACCACAGACAAGATAAAATTAAACAAAAAAATCCGGACAAGAACATCCGCTTCACACTCGCAAGAAACAAACTCACAACTTAAATATTTTGAACACTAGAAAGGGCACAAAGATCAGAACACATGAAAAAGTACTGGGAGGCTCGCAAGGCCTGAACAGTCCCTTCGAAGAGACTTTGATAATGTACCAACAGGAAAAATTTTCTTCACTGTATACAAACCTAAAACCCTGAAACGACTTAACAGTATATGAAATAGTTTACATTATATTTGAAAAAAAAAAAAAAAAAAAAAAAAAAAAAAAAAAAAAAAAAAAACAGTTTACCTAACATCTGGTCTCTACTAATCATTTCATAGAGGCTAACTAATATGGAAGAACATCACTCTAAAAAGGTAATTTTTATGTTAAGTTTTATCTGGCAATTTGATCATCCTGGGTAAAGTCACTCCGAATGAGTTTGTTCAAACTTGATAGTAAATAAAAAGCAGCAATTTATCTCTCATGCAAGATTGTACAGAGCCTGCAAGCACAGCTGGGTATGGCAAATATGGCAAAATTGTAGCTTAACACAACAAATAACCATGGGTTAAAAAGAAATAGTGCTGACATTTGGCATTTTGAACATTTCATTTTTATACATAAAATATATTTTTTTTATATGAACTGAAGTATTTTAATAAATTTCCATAGGCTGCAACACTTTTCTCAACAATACATTTTGCTGGGCAGGATTGCTGCTGGATCAGCTAGAAATGACTAACTACAAAATCATAACATTGGTTGTACGTCCCACGAACTACTTTTCAAGGTTTTTGGAGAAGTCGAGGTGCCGGAATGTTGTATCGCAGGTAAATCTACTGACATAAGGCCGAGTAATTTGAGCACCTTCAAATACCATCAGACTGAACCTGGATTGAACCTCTCAACTTGAGCTCAGAAGACCAGCAATCTACCACCTGTGATACTTAGTCCAGCTAACTACCTGAACTTCCCACCAATAAATTCAAAATCATTTCTGCCTATTGTTCATTATTATGGTTACTACTATATGCTTGCATGATATGAAATGTGCTGTTTTCAGCAGTACCTTCACTGAGAACAACCAGGTAACAAAGCTTTAATCACGGTCTGTACTACGACAGCCAGATAAAAGTGCGGTTTAAATTTATGTGGCAGTTCGCACATCTATCAGGAAGTTTGGTTGAAAACACATACGACTTTCGTTTATGTGCAGTTTGGGAGAATATTCTTGATTTTAGCTATGCCGAAGTTGGAAAGGCAGTTAACGCTCTTGTCTGGGACTTAGCTCCCATCGGGGACACTACTGTAAGAATCAAGATGGCTGCACATCAAGATGAATCTACATCTGCACGTTGTTATATGAAAAATAAGTTATAATGTAATCTATGGATACATTTATAAAATATATCATGCTTCCTGTCTAGCTATCACTAACAAGTTGTTGCTACTGACTATATGAGTTGCATGCAAGCAATTCAGTAGCAAGCTTCCTAGGTAGCCATAGTCGTTACGGCATCATTGGATTCTGCCACGCAGTTATTTATGGGTTCAAGTCCCAATAGTCCAGCATTTTTTTACCTTCTAAATATTAGTCGGCTGGGTACTAGACATGATAGTACACATTTCCTAATCATTAGAGTGTGTGTCAAAAACTTGGGTTCTATTCCAAATCTATCTGCAAGGCACATATTGAGTAAAGGTATACGACATCCAGGCTGATTCGTATGTCGAATGAGGACGTTAAGGAGGCTATATTTCTCTGACTTCATAACAAATTGCTACTAAGTATTTACACTAAAGTGAGATAAATGCTTGCTAGTTGCAGTTACTATTCTATTGTCTTAGAAAAGAAACTACTTATTAAATTAGCAACAATAAATTTAATTAATAATGAAATTATGATCCTACGCCCCATACAGTTTCATTAATTATGAATATAAACTTTACTTTTGCCATAATGCGCATCCTTGTAAATAATATTACACAAAAAACAAAATTGTACAGTGTGGTAGGAAGTATTAAAATACATAACCAGAATCTTAACTTTTACATCCAAGTTAAATTTTCAGTTTTGTTACATAGATAATTTTAACACTTCTTCGTATGTGTAGGATTCAGTCCTAATTCTGTTTTTTACCTGAACTTCCACATTATAGCTTAAGAGTTAAACCGAGCTCGATAGCTGCAGTCGCTTAAGTGCGGCCAGTAGCCAGTATTCGGGAGATAGTAGGTTCGAACCCCACTGTCAACAGCCCAGAAGATGGTTTTCCGTGGTTTCCCATTTTCACACCAGGCAAATGCTGGGGCTGTACCTTAATGAAGGCCATGTCCATTTCCTTCCCAGTCCTAGCCCTTTCCTGTCCCATTGTCGCCATAAAACATCTGTGTCGGTGCGACAAATCCAATAGAAAAAAAAGAAAAAAATAATATTGGACTCTAATAATACAATTTCAAAAGGAATAGTGCTAAACAAATGAAAACAACAGGGAAGACGTATATCACTGCGCTAAATTTCACTATATTTTCAGTAATCTTATTACCAACGCAATAAAGATGTTACCACATCTTCCGCATAACAATACAGTCGTTAAAATCTGTTGGCAGTATGCAAGAAAATATTTAACTTCTAGTTTGCAAAACTACAGCCTACGTATCTGGCTGTTTATCTGACAGTCATAGAACAGGTTCTCAGAGTACCATATGTCTTTACTAGTGTTTAGCATTTAACAAGTAAAAAGAATTTCTAGATTCCTACGCATTTTGTGGTTGGTAAAAGAAATTAGAGACCCAACTGTAAACATGACACTTTTGTGTTATGTGGAACAAGATGTGACAGGTGTTCTTTGAAATGGGAGTTCCATCACATTTATTATCTCTGTAGAAAGGTCTCCAACAGCTATGCAGCAACCATTAAGATGTACGATGATCACCGACTTTTTCAATGTGTCAAAAGGTGTAAAACAAGACTGTATATTGTCACAAACTCTACAACATCAATGCAGAGTATGTCATCAAGAGAGTACTTTAAGACTGGGTTGGTGGAATCTTGTTTGGCAGAAGGAAAATCAGCAATCTACATTTTACAGAGGACACTACCCTCCTTGCTAGTCGAGAAAAAGAGCAAACTGACCGACTGATAAGAATGACAAATGTTAGTCTAACTTATGGTTTAGAGATAAATATGGTAAAAACCCAACTAATGGAAATGGACAGACAAGCTCAAATCCAACTTACAGAATGCTTAAAGGGGTTTGAGGTAGTCTGATTTTGTATACCTTGGTTCAGTCATTGCTGACATTTGAGATTAAAGGACATACAGTTCTAGGAAGAGCAGCCACAGTTAAACTACAGGTCAGACCCGGTAGAATTGGGTAATATGTCATAGAAAGAAAGAGATCCACCTTATCAATACTAAATTTAATATTGTTATTTAAAACAGGACCGGTTTCGACTTATTACAAGTCATCTTCAGCTGTCATTTACATACACATTAGAATCATGTTCAAACAGTTGTATCTTACAAATAAACATGTCGTGTTTGATAGACATTAGGTAGTATGTCTAGAAGTGAAATTCTGCTTCTTACATCTAAGTTTAAAGGATCAAGAATATTAAAAAGATATCTATCTTTAACACATTAAAAAATTACAACACATGATAAAATTTCTTGTTTACACCTGACCTTGAATATAGCATTATCGTTCAAGTTTTACTAATAATAGTTCTTAAAAGGACTTTTATATCGCATTGTTTTTAGTCGACTAAATATGCTTAAATGTAGCCGCATGTGCTTATACAGATACTTCTTATTAGGCTTAGACTTCGTCAAAATGAGTAATGTGAATTCAAAGTTGAAATTACAATAACAAAGTGAAGTGCGTTTGAATTAATAGTGATCTAGGTAATTGTAACCTCTGTTGAATAACTCCTGCAATTATATGCTATTTAAAATACACTTCATGCAAAGAAGACATTAGCACACTTCAATATATAAAAAGTAGAAAGGTATAAAACAATCATATACGTTTTGTGAAATTCATATGAAGTAATGTTCTTTCCTCATGCGTATGTGTCAATTTCAAATGGGGTAGTATACTTTATATAAACTTTGTCAAATTAAGTAATGTGAAATTGAATTTTGAGATTGCGTTGAGAAATGAAATGCCAGGTAATTAAAACCTGTATTGAATGACCTCTTCAAATATATAGTGTATAAAATACATTAAATTCAACATAAAACAATGGTACATTTCAATATAAGTTAAAAGGTAAGAGGCAGTCCTGCAAATTTGTAAAACTTCATATGAAGTACTGTTCTTCACGTGTACATGCCAAGTTCAAATGGGGCACTATTGGCCACTATTTGCTTAAAGTCCAATCACAATAAATTTATATTGTCTTGTTGAATATACAGATTGAAGATGGATGTGCTGCTGGGGTTATGAAAGCTGTTGTTGTAGGTGGTTCTTTTTCGGTCTATGATACTTGCTAACTATCTGTAAAAAGTAAATGAAAACAGTTAGAAGCGCATTAGAATGTTAAAGTGTTAAACTTGTGTGTGTGTGTGTGTGTGTGTGTGTGTGTGTATGGTAGAGATTACTTACTGTCGTGAGATGATTGGGAAGTGTATCGCTTGGCAGCTTGGCGTGTACTATATCGTGAACTTGTGGTATTGGTGTCTGTTGTCGTGAGGGGAATGGAGGGGTGGGGAAGGGGAGTTGCTAACTGTGTAGAGGTGGAGTTAGTTGTGTCTTTCTCCTGCGCTGTGGATTGCGCGTGGTGTTGTTTATTGACTGTTCTCAAATAATAGTTTTTTATAAAAGGGATGATTTTATTAAATAAAATATTGGTTTTTTCTGTGATTTCATTAATATTATAATTAGGGTTGGCATATTGGTCTATTGTTATATATAGTTCTTCAGTAATATTGAGTAAGGGTCCTTTGGGGTTTGTGCTTAATATTATCATATCATTATCTATATTAGTAAAGTTATGTTTGTAATCAACCATGTGTTGTCCTATTGCCGAAAAATGGTTGATTACAAACATAACTTTACTAATATAGATAATGATATGATAATATTAAGCACAAACCCCAAAGGACCCTTACTCAATATTACTGAAGAACTATATATAACAATAGACCAATATGCCAACCCTAATTATAATATTAATGAAATCACAGAAAAAACCAATATTTTATTTAATAAAATCATCCCTTTTATAAAAAACTATTATTTGAGAACAGTCAATAAACAACACCACGCGCAATCCACAGCGCAGGAGGAAGACACAACTAACTCCACCTCTACACAGCTAGCAACTCCCCTTCCCCACCCCTCCATTCCCCTCACGACAACAGACACCAATACCACAAGTTCACGATATAGTACACGCCAAGCTGCCAAGCGATACACTTCCCAATCATCTCACGACAGTAAGTAATCTCTACCACACACACACACACACACACACACACACACACACACACACACACACACACACACACACACACACACACACACACACACACACACACACACACACACACACACACACACACACACACACACACACACACACACACACACACACACACACACACACACACACACACACACACACACACACACACACACAAGTTTAACACTTTAACATTCTAATGCGCTTCTAACTGTTTTCATTTACTTTTTACAGATAGTTAGCAAGTATCATAGACCGAAAAAGAACCACCTACAACAACAGCTTTCATAACCCCAGCAGCACATCCATCTTCAATCTGTATATTCAACAAGACAATATAAATTTATTGTGATTGGACTTTAAGCAAATAGTGGCCAATAGTGCCCCATTTGAACTTGGCATGTACACGTGAAGAACAGTACTTCATATGAAGTTTTACAAATTTGCAGGACTGCCTCTTACCTTTTAACTTATATTGAAATGTACCATTGTTTTATGTTGAATTTAATGTATTTTATACACTATATATTTGAAGAGGTCATTCAATACAGGTTTTAATTACCTGGCATTTCATTTCTCAACGCAATCTCAAAATTCAATTTCACATTACTTAATTTGACAAAGTTTATATAAAGTATACTACCCCATTTGAAATTGACACATACGCATGAGGAAAGAACATTACTTCATATGAATTTCACAAAACGTGTATGATTGTTTTATACCTTTCTACTTTTTATATATTGAAGTGTGCTAATGTCTTCTTTGCATGAAGTGTATTTTAAATAGCATATAATTGCAGGAGTTATTCAACAGAGGTTACAATTACCTAGATCACTATTAATTCAAACGCACTTCACTTTGTTACTGTAATTTCAACTTTGAATTCACATTACTCATTTTGACGAAGTCTAAGCCTAATAAGAAGTATCTGTATAAGCACATGCGGCTACATTTAAGCATATTTAGTCGACTAAAAACAATGCGATATAAAAGTCCTTTTAAGAACTATTATTAGTAAAACTTGAACGATAATGCTATATTCAAGGTCAGGTGTAAACAAGAAATTTTATCATGTGTTGTAATTTTTTAATGTGTTAAAGATAGATATCTTTTTAATATTCTTGATCCTTTAAACTTAGATGTAAGAAGCAGAATTTCACTTCTAGACATACTACCTAATGTCTATCAAACACGACATGTTTATTTGTAAGATACAACTGTTTGAACATGATTCTAATGTGTATGTAAATGACAGCTGAAGATGACTTGTAATAAGTCGAAACCGGTCCTGTTTTAAATAACAATATTAAATTTAGTATTGATAAGGTGGATCTCTTTCTTTCTATGACATACTATAGATATCAATACGGAACATCATGAAATTTATTAATCAAGAATTGGGTAATATCAAGAACTTAATATGCCTGGTTGAATCTCTGGTGGTTTTTGTCCTTTTGTACAGCTACGAGATCTTGATCATAAAGGCTAAAGACAAAAGATGTGGTGTTGGTAAAAGGTTCTATTAGCATGGGTAGGGAACAGAACAAATTCATTCATCATAGAATTAATTATTCTCATATTTGGTTTATCTTTCTGTGTGAAGAAGTTATCTCTGGTTCCTTTGGCACATGAAGAGGAAAGGGCAAAATTTGGAAAAGGCTTTTACAAGGCAAAATAGCAGAAGATGTCTAAGACAAACAGCAGGCAGATTGTTCAATCAACCAAAGAAGTTCACCGGCCTATTTCTCCACCTAACACTACGGACAGCTCTGGGTAGTGTGTCATCAGGGATGAAATATTAAGAGAGGAAACAATTAGGTCACGAAGCTCAACAGTGAGAATGACTAATGATTATGCAAGTGGAATCCCCATATCGCACCAATCAGATGCCGTAACCCTCTACTGCATACTGTTGCCTTTAGGCAACAAATAACTTTTCACCTGTATAAATGGATAAATATTGTAGACAGAGGTAGTGTTACGGCACACCTTCAACTGTACAATCAATTAAACACATATCTCAGTGATGCCTTGTTTTTTTTTACATAACATAAGACAAAACAGCCCTACAACCAAAGGTACTCCTTCCACCCCGTCAACATCCACGCGAACCAACCACCGTTTATTTTACGTGGACCCTTCCCATCACATTGCCACATTGGCTCAACCTCAAAGACATTACCGACCTACGGTTCTGCAAGTTGTACTTGCGCCTTGCAGTACGTACCCATGGCCAATAGGTAGTACTGTTCGGTCTTTGAATGTTAAAAGCTTAGCGTAAAATCGTGAAAAATCGCATATATATATATTCAACAATGGCAATCCACATCACATGAGTGTTAAGCTATTCGCCCCAGTTAAGAATTGCTGGTACATCTAATACACTGAGCGTATGTTGAACAATAAACTTGAAATTTTCTTCACCAAACGAAAACGAAAAATAATTCATGCAGTAGAGGGTTAATTCAATTCAGGACTGATAGGACCAGAATCTTCCTTTCCTGATAGCTGACAGGGAATATGCCACCTGGGCAACAGCCTTAAATGTAGATGAATGGTGATTCGATTGGTAAGGTATACTACTAGGAAAAAAAAAAAAAAAAAAAAAAAAAAAAGATCTGCCAACCAATAACCATGAACAGCTGACTAACTGCAAGAGGGATGAGGAGCAGGGGGAGAGATTAGAACAAGAGTTTCTAGAGGGCAGATGAAGGTAGTTAGTGAACTTTGCTTCCTTTTTTTTCCCCCTGTTTAACATCACACTAACACATCAAAATATTTTGACAATGAGGATGGGAAGGGCTAGGATTGGGAAAGTAGGGGCCATAGCCTAACGTACAGCCCCAGCATTTGCTTGGTGTGAAAATGGGAAAACACTGAAAACCATCTTCACGGCTGCCAACAGTGGGGTTGGAACCCACTATCTCCCAAATATAAACTGATAGCTACACAACCTACACTGCGTATCCACTCATTCAGAAAACTAACGGATTTTATAAACAGACAGTTGAGGGTAAGCCCAAAAGTCATCCAGCATGGCGGGGGTGGTATGTGCACACCTGATCTGAGAATCTAGCAGTGAAATGGTTAAGTTGTTCAATCAATGAAGCTGGGGAGTGCTCTACCATTTATCTTACCCCTCGTGAGCCATAATGACGGACTTGATCCCTAAGATGAACTACTTCATATCAATCAATCAATCAATCAATCACTGATCTGCATTTAGGGCAGTCGCTCAGGTGGCAGATTCCCTATCTGTTGCTTTCCTAGCCTTTTCCTAAATGATTTCAAAGAAATTGGAAATTTATTGAACATCTCCCTTGGTAAGTTATTCCAATCCCTAACTCCCCTTCCTATAAATGAATATTTGCCCCAGTTTGTCCTCTTGAATTCCAACTTTATCTTCATATTGTGATCTTTCCTACTTTTATAAACGCCATTCAAACTTATTCGTCTACTAATGTCATTCCACGCCATCTCTCCGCTGACAGCTCGGAACATACCACTTAGTCGAGCAGCTCTTCTTTCTCTCAATTCTTCCCAACCCAAACATTGCAACATTTTTGTAACGCCACTCTTTTGTCGGAAATCACCCAGAACAAATCGAGCTGCTTTTCTTTGGATTTTTTCCAGTTCTTGAATCAGGTAATCCTGGTGAGGGTCCCATACACTGGAACCATACTCTAGTTGGGGTCTTACCAGAGACTTATATGCACTCTCCTTTACATCCTAACTACTTAGCACTATTTCAGAGAAATACTGGAAGTAGGCTGCTCTATTCAAGTAATCACCTGAACAGGCATTAATGTCACTTGCACACTGCTAGTAACAGGTATCGTACAACAATGGTGAACGGTAAAACTCAAATAAGTATCTGTGAAAAAAGAAAGTTCAACAGTACTGTTTCATTAAGTTAATATTCTAACAGTCAATAGTTTAATATTTATTTTTAAGCACATGTTTCACCTTGCCTAAAGGCTTCTTCAGAATATAATTCTTTTGAACATCACCATAAAAAGTTACATGTTAAATCAATATGGCATAGTTCAATCATGTATAAAAACACCACACCTTTAAATTCAATGTTAATTTGATTTAAGAATTTTAATCAATAGAGATAGCTTATGCACCATTTGACACCACACTTCATAGACAATTGTCATCTCCTGAAATGTTAGAGCTGAGGAAGAGGATTATAATGATCAGACAACTGCTAACTCCCAGCTTTGAGTCAATCATCGAGCATGGAATACTGTCACCCATTCACTAAATCCAAGAAAACAAGAATGCAGTAGACTGCAAAAAAAACAAAAAAAAAAAAAAAAACAACCACCATCATGTTGACTGCTCTCTGGGACAGAAATGGAGTCAATGTTGATCACTATCAGACCAAAGGAATCACTGTAAATTGTGCTTTGTTGCAGGATCATTTGAAGTCAACAAGAAGATAACAAACCCACCGAGTTTTTGGAAAGTTTGCTTGCTTGCAACACACACCACAGCCATTCAGACCACTCAATTTTCAGAGGGTTATTATTCCAATCCCTCCTTACTACCTAGACTTAGCCTCAACCAACTATCAGTTCTTCAGAGTTTTCTTTTTTAAGGAGGCTCTTTCAGGGACTTTGTGAAGATATTACACTCTTACCTTTATCAAAACAATTTAAGAATACACTCCTGGTTAAGACAGCAGCCTGCAAGCAACACAATGGCAGAAGTACACTGATAGGGAAGGAGACTATGGTATGTTGAAATGTAACACTGGGAAGCAACCAAGTTCAAGACTGATGATGCTGCTAAATTCTTGTTACATACCAATGAAGCATTTTACCGTAACTGTTAAAAAATGTCTTAAGGTAATAAAATTAACAAAAGTAACTGCAAATCTACATTCCATAAAATCTAATGCATTAATGTTATTGGTTTAATGTCCCACTTTTATGGTTTATGGAGATGCCAAGGTACCAAAATTTTGTCCCCCAGGAGTTTATGTACTGGTGAATCTATCAACACCAGGCTGGTTTATTCGAACACCAACTTGGTTCTCAGCAGGCCAGTGCTCATACTGTCTGAGCCACTCAGCCCAGCCTAAAAGTTTCAAATGTTGTTATTATTATTATTATTATTATTACTTTTTTTTTCTCTAGTGGCTTTACGTCGCACCGATACAGATACGTCTTATGGCGACGATGGGATAGGAGAAGTCTAGGAGTTGGAAGGAAGCGGCCGTGGCCTTAATTAAGGTACAGCCCCAGCATTTACCTGGTATGAAAAAGTTTCAAATGCAACATTCTAATTCATATGACTTTTCAGACTCAATGTATACTGAAAGACAGAGTGCTATGTTTCACCATTGTTAGTGATGACCATCTGGTGGTTTTAGCATTAATACAGCAATGGTCCGAAGGTATAGAAAAGTGTTGCTCATGAATGTAAAGACAAGGTAGAGTACAGCACACCCCATTACATTGACGGAGGGAAAAGTAACAACACTGAATGTGAATTGTAACACACAGAATATTTTGCAAACAAAGCTAAACCATGAAAGCCTTCACAGAACAAAAGGTATCAATTTTAGCATACTGCAGTAGTTTCCAATGTGTGCACCACAACGCAGCGGAATAATAAAAAATAAGTTTTTTTCTTTTAAAAGCAGCTTATCTACTTGATGGCATTCTGAAATATTTCTGTTTTTTATATTGTTTTAGAAGCTAACTTTATGTTGCATTTGTAGACAAACAGCTGTCAATTTTGCGTGACAGACTTTGCATTTGCTGTGTATGTAAATGATTAGCCCAGTGGCTTAGCTGCTGGCTTCCAATCAAGAAGGCCGAAGTTTGAATACCATCGATCCAGGGCTGAAATTTTCACCTCAGAAATCATGTAGCGTCAGGAAGGGCATCTGGCCTAGAAAAGCTAGGATAAGCTGAAGAAATTTTGTAGACTTTGCATTTGAACATTAAATCAATTGAATTGTGTTCTGATTAAGCACGTTAAGTCAATCTATAATTTAAAGGTATTTCTTGTTTTAAAAAGTAAACTGGCATTCATCACACAGTGAAGAATAACTAATAGCATTAATATGATGGAAGTTATTTAAATTTTGGTTCTAGATCAATAACAGATTATTTCTTTCCTAGTAGTAAAGATCAGCAAATTTCTTCTTTCTTCAAAGGTGGGTTTTGGCAGTTATATCAAGTGAAAATTGATTAACTAAGTATGGTTGTGTACACCCTCATTCTAAGAAAATGGGCAATGATAAACAGGCTCCTCTACACCACAAATTACAAGGTTAAATTTGTTTAATAACTTCCTCTGTGAACTAGTGGAAGTGTTTGTCTCAGGATCCTAAATTCACAGGTTCAAATCTGGTAGAGGCAGTCAGATTTTTGGACAGAAAAAAAATCCATTCAACATTCCAAGTCTGTTTATTTGACAAAATTAATTATAACTGCCCAACAGAGTTCCATTTTATTCTGGTTTATTCTTATCTGGTATAGGGTATAGTGAAATGGAACGTCCAAATTTACGTGCATGCAGACTTGATGGTATCAAATGAAAATTGATGCACAGTAGACGAAGGCATATGATTTATTATTTTAAAATTGTTCACTGGTGTAACTATGTTTATTTAACTCCTTGTGGTTTTAAATATATGCAAGTTATTTTCATCTGATGATGGTAGTGATTACCGTTTTAAGACTAAATACAACTAGAGGGGAAAAAATGGAAGAGGTCTGATACTTCAAAGTTTAAAGGTATTGGTAAATAAAGGGCTGTGTTACTAAAGGCGTGAAAATAAAAAGACTCCCTAGGCCTCGTCAACCTAATACCACTATGGTCAGAGGAAATTTGGCAAATGAAGACCAGAGAGGGAAGATGAAAGCAGGGATCCCGGTAAGTACAAGGAAGCAATGCCAAACTAATCTGCGGAACCGTGGTTATCAACTGATACTCCCAAGTTGAGAGCCCCTTATCTACCTTTCAGTCACTTCTTACAATGGGCAGGGGATACCATCGAAGTGTTCTACAGCACCACCCATGGGGGTTTATTTTTAACTAATTTACCTAACTGCACTAGGAATGTTCTGATCTAGGGCGCCATGAACTGAAAATGTCTGCGAATCACTGACATACTGAAGGCAATGTTGAACCATAACGTTTATGTTTAAATGAATGAAATAAATTACAATGAGAGCCAAGTTTACTGAAAGTACTTACCAGGACTAGGATTTAGATGTAATTTTAAAAAACTAAATAATATGCACATACATATGGGCTACAATTTTTCAAAATTTGTAGTAAAATAAGGATAAAATGTCAATAAAATGGTGCTAAATACAATAATATCTGTATCATAAAATATTCATACTTACAAAAATAAGAGTACAGTTAAAGATAAACATGAAAGCCACAGAACAAGACCAACTTTTTTCAAATGGGTATTAAAATAATTTGGACTTTTTTTGCACTGTTACTTCATCCTATTGTCACAACAGGTTGAGAGAAAAGACCAAAACCAGCAAGAAAGAAATATGCACAGAGCAGAACTTGCTTTCTACATTTCATAGAAATATCAGTATCCAGCTTTGAAACATTCATGCTAGAAAAATATATTTTAAATAGTATTCTGACAAGAATTACTTCAAAACCATGAAATATGCAAGTTCTTCTCAAATACACACTATACCCAGAAATATGGACTAATATAGAAAAGAAAATGTGTTTTCAATTCCAAATATCCTAATTCATAAACATGACAGCCCAATGAAGTACACAAGGGAAAAAAAAAAAAAAAAAAAAGCAGTTACGAACAATCTATTCCCTTCTATCGACATGAATACGAGCGGGATAACATCAAGGTTATAGGCCTCAGAAATTGTTCCTCTTGTACCAATCATAAGTTCTTCGAAGAATTCCATTCAAGATTCAAACAGAGTCATTGACAAAATATGTAGTCCTCAGAGCCTCTAAATGTTCATTATCCATACTGAGAAATTATTTATATAGTCATAAATGTATTTAGTATATTTTGTTCTCATGGGCAACCTCCTTACGGGGGAAGTGTTTATTTTCTGAATAAATTATATATATATATATATATATATATATAGAGAGAGAGAGAGAGAGAGAGAGAGAGAGAGAGAGAAAATTAATTGGCACAAATTCAGCACTATTTCTTTTTAAATATATCCCTATATGTTAGCATATATAGTGGGATTAGTACTTAGTTTCGTTACAGCTATGGCTGGGCTATACATACCCCAGTTGGACAGGGCCTGATGGTGCCTGGCGTGCGATAGAGTCCTCGCTAATGAGTGCCCTTGTCATAGATTCAGTGGGATTCACTCCCCCCTCATGCTACGCAAAAACAAACACCACAAGAAAAGGGGGGGAACAACACAGTAAACAATTAGCAACAAACAGTAGGCATGCCTTGCACATATCCAACTTTAAAACTTTTGAGTAGCCAACCATTTCAAACAGTGAAGAGTAACCACTTCTTTAAATTTATAACTTACTGAGCATATTTTAGAATTTCATGACCTTTAAAAGGAAGCCCTAAAAAAAAAAAAAAAAACAACCACTGTATCAACAACTAACAATTAGAGTGATTTTCTAACAATTTCAAAGTCAAAACACAATATGAGTGTGTAAAGAAGTTAATTTCCTCAAATATCTTTCACTTTATCTCTAGAGGTAAATAAACCTATATGATTCAGTTTCAGGGACATTAAGAACAGAGGACATCATGGCCAAGAAGAAGAGTTCCAACCCACAAAACCTGAGAGTATCAGGCAAAAAAAAGAATTAATGCAAAAATATAAGATTCCTAGGTATAGGAAACATAACAAATACAGTTTAGACAAGGTTAAGGGCTGAGCCACAGATGAGTATGACAGCCTGGTAATAGAAAAGTTCTTGGTTTTACATTCCACCAACTACTTTTACAGTTTTTGGAGATGCAGATGTGCTGGTATTTTGTCTTGCAGGAGTTTCTTCATGTGCCGGTAAATCTAACAACGTGAGGCTGGCCTACCTGAGCACCTTCAAATACCACCAGACTGAGCTGGGATCAATCCCACTAACTTGGGCTCAGAAGACAAGAGTTTCTATTAGCCACATAGCCTGGTAAAGAGCTTGGTACAAGAAGCAAAACTAGATTTGGTTGAGTTACATGTACCTTACAGCAGGTAAGATGGTTTAAGTGAAGTAGGGTGCACTAAGATTACTCAAATATTGTAATTAATCCTTTTGACCTTTCAGCAGACTGTGTTGCTATTGACTATAAATCTTCTGGAAATACAAATACTGCCACTACATTTGGGAGGGGCTTAGTAAAAAATAAATGGATCAAGACTTTTGGGCTCACATGCATCATGAAACAACTTAAATATAAATTTTCCAAAGGCATATTAGTTGAATTTGTCGCATAAAGTGGAATTACCCGTTTATGTGAAACAATACTGTATTAAATAAATTAAAAAAGTATATGGCTGAATGGTCAGCATATTAGCCTTTGCTTCAGAGGGCACAGGGTTCAATTCCCAGCTGAGACAAGGATTTTATCTCTTCTTCATCCATTCCCTTTTCCAGATTCTCTCTGGGTAGGGTAGTGTACCAAAGCCCTCCACCTTACTCGATCTTTCCACCTTTCTTCTTCTAGTACTTTATTGCTATCGACTCCTGTTTGCAATACAGTCCACAACAGAGCTCCTCCATCTCATTCTAGGACATCCCCTAAGCCTCTTTCCAGTCTCTGTATCCATGAATGTTCTCTTTGGTATTCTCTCTCCTGGCATTCTCATGTGTCCAAACCATTTTAGCTTTGCTATATCAATCTCTTCTTGAAGTTTACACACTCCCACGCTTATTTCCTCATTTAGTATTCTATCTCGTCTTGCCTTTCCCTGTATGCTCCTCAAGAACCTCATTTCAGCTGCTTGTATCTTACTTTGGTTCCACTTAGCTAATGTCCAGGCTGCACATCTTTGTTCCATACAATGTCTCTCACACATTGGTAGAAACTTGCAGACTGCTGTATTCTTAAATCGATTTCTCCATCCAAATTTCCATCTTGTGATATCACGCTGCCCAAATATTAAAAAAATTTCACTACTTCAAGAGGTTCATTTCCTATTTTTATCACTCCCCTGGATTTTCTGTTGTCATGATCGAAGTCTTACTTTTCGCAGTGCTAATCTTGATTCCAAAATTTATCTCCTCATTCCATAAATCAACTTGTGTCTGTACTTCCTCTTCATTATCTCCCCAAACTAAAATGTCATCTGATATAGATGTTGATTCCCATAGGGAATCTGAAATATTTGTCCTGAATGAGTAAATTTATAATACCAATATAAATGGTCCATTATTGGACATCATAAATTTTCCTGCTAACTCATTCTTGGTTGCCAGCGTTTCGCCCTCGTGTGCTAGGGTGGGCTCATCAGTTGGTACCTAGCACACCTACCAATACGCTGGTTAGTGCATACCGTGGAGGCCACTGCGTAGGCTAACTGGAGCCACCGGCAGTGCCAATGCACTAAGAGACTTTGTCTCATCAGCAAAAATTGATGCCTGCTTGGCCATCAAATGATATAGATGTTGATTCCCATAGGGAATCTGAAATATTTGTCCTGAATGAGTAAATTTATAAGACCAATATAAAATTTATAATGGACCATTTATATTGGTATTATAAATTTACTCATTCAGGACAAATATTTCAGATTCCCTATGGGAATCAACATCTATATCATTTGATGACCAAGCAGGCATCAATTTTTGCTGATGAGACAAAGTCTCTTAGTGCATTGGCACTGCCGGTGACTCCAGTTAGCCTACGCAGTGGCCTCCACAGTATGCACTAGCCAGCGTATTGGTAGGTGTGCTAGGTACCAACTGATGAGCCCACCTTAACACACGAGGGCGAAACGCTGGCAACCAAGAATGAGTTAGCAGGAAAATTTATAATGTCCAATAACGGACCATTTATATTGGTATTATAAATTTACTCATTCAGGACAAATATTTCAGATTCCCTATGGGAATCATTTATATTGGTATTATAAATTTACACATTCAGGACAAATATTTCAGATTCCCTATGGGAATCAACATCCATATCATTTGATGGCCAAGCAGGCATGAATTTTTGCTGATGAGAAAGTCTCTTAGTGCATTGGCACTGCCGGTGGCTCCAGTTAGCCTACGCAGTGGCCTCCACGGTATGCACTAGCCAGCGTATTGGTAGGTGTGCTAGGTACCAACTGATGAGCCCACCCTAGCACACGAGGGCGAAACGCTGGCAACCAAGAATGAGTTAGCAGGAAAATTTATAATGTCCAATAACGGACCATTTATATTGGTAAAATGTCATCAGCAAAGAGCATAGACTTTGTTTGCTCATCCATCATCATCTCCTTGATATTATGCAGAATTCTATCCATGATGATAACTAAGAGTAAGGGAGAAAATACACTTCCCTGTCTTAAGCCTGTCTCAACTCAAAACCATTCAGTTTGACCCACTTTGGTTCTAACATAGCTTTCGCAATTTCGATACAATGCTATTACCATCTGCATTGTTTCATTCCCAATCCCTGCCTCTGTCAATGTTTTCCATATCAAATTCCTTGAGAGACTGTCATATGCCATTTCAATCTCTAGAAACGTTACTACCATGTCCTTTCCATATTCCCCATACCTTTCCATCATTTGACGCAATGTAAATATTGGGTAAAATGTGGACCTGCCTCTTCTGAATCCATACTACTGGTGTTCTGCCAATTTTCCCTCTATTCTGTCTCTTATTCGTCTATCCAAGATTCCATCAAGGATCTTAGCTGTATGAGGGATGTGTCACTCCTGTGTAATTTTCATGTAGCTTCCTGTCTCCTTTCTTGAAAATTGGTATAATGACTCCTTTCGTCCACTCTTTTGGAACAGTCTTTTCTCTCCATATCACTCTGAAGAGTCTACACAACCACTGTAGACCTACTCCTGCTGCTATTATCATTTCTATGGTGACCTCATCAATTCCAGCTGCCTTGCCTCGTTTCATTCTTTTAGTGGCCCACTCAATCTTTGCCATGGACACCGTTTTCCTCATCTTCCATCTGCACTAAATCCGATTCTTCGATTTCTCCTTGTACCGAGGTATTTTGCACGTTGTAAAGATGTTCAAAGTATTTTCCCTACCTGTGCAATATATCGTGCTTCTGTATCATCACTTCCTCCTGTTCATTTTTAATGAAGTTAGCACCTTCACCTGGGTTTTTCTTCTTTTTAACCCACTGGAATAAGATCTTTTTATTTCCAGTTGTATCTTGTTGCAGATATTAACTGAATTTTTGCCAGCATTTCTTTTTCTCTTCTTGAACCACCTTGGAGCACTCCTTCTTGCAGTGCCTGTATTCTGTTGTTCTGTTTCTCAGCCATCTTTTCCAAGCTTGTTTCTTCCTTTTAACTATATCTTTTACCTTGTCATACCACCAGGGCGTTTCTTGATCTTCCTTCCTTCCTGATACTCTTCCACAGGTCTTTTCTGCAGACTCGACCATGACTGTTTTAAAGTATGCCCATTCTGCTTCGACCTTTCCGATGTCTTCCTTAGGTATACTTGTTTTAATGTGTGTCTGGATCTCTTTATTTATTTCCTTCTCCTGCAATTTCCACACCCTTAGCTTTCTCTGCCTAATCTCAGTCATCTTTTGTATCTTTCACATCTTTAACTTAGCTATCACAACTCTGTGATCTCCTTCAAAAGATTCGTTTGGGAGGGCTGTTACGTCTACCAACATTTTCCTGTTACCTTTCTCAACCAAAATGTAATCTATCAGAGTTTTGATTTTGTTATCCCAACCATATCTTGTTATCTTCTGACTGTTTTTCTTTCAAAACCATGTGTTACCAATGATCAGCTCATTTCCTTTACAAAAGTCTACCAACATATCTCCAGCCTTGCTTCTCTTCCCATATCCAAATGGACCTATAATCTCTTCATCTCCTTTTCTTTCCTAACCTTATTTGGGCATTCATGTCTCCTATGATCACAACCTGTTTGTCCTGTATATGGTCTTCCAGATATTCAAGGTATTCCTCTAGATCTGTATTTCCTGTTTGTACAGCATACCCTTGAATTATATCTGTAACAGCAGTTTCAAGTCTGAATCTGACCTTAATCAACCTGTCATTTAACTTATCATATAGGCTTTTATTATGATGGGTTCGCCACTCCCAAAGGCATTTTAACTGTGTATGGTTAATTCCTCTGGTTCAGGGACTGGGTTTTTTCTTAATACATTTATCTTCATCTACTTACAACATATCACACTATCAACCACCACAAAAAAAAAAAAAAAAAAAAAAAAAAAAAAAAAAGTGATGGTGACTACATCCCTCCACATAGGATTGGCATCAGGAAGGGCATTTTGTCGCAAAACTGGGCCACATCCATATCAAGGATAAGAGCTCAGGAAGAAGATGAGTAGTTAAAAGTGTATAGTTACCACTTACAAATAAGGTGAATCACTTTCAGTAAACATACATACCTGTATAACAAAAAGTGTATGCACCAGCATTTGTCACTTCTCATTGGGGTCTGATCTTGACTGATATTGTGCAAGGAGTATGACTGTTCTGGAAGAATGCAGCTAGTAAAGGTTACATGGAGTTCTCATTAAGCTTTACACGTACTAGGCTATTCTAATATCAACTCCTCTTTATCAGCGTGAAGCTAGGACCACCTACAGAAGGCATATAATGTGCTATAGAAATATTAGCACTGTGAGGAGAATCTTTAGAATTAAATGGCAAGATTGGCAGATTAACATCAGTGTCTTAGTGTCTTAGAAGAAGCAAATACTACCATTATTGAGGCTGTGTTCATCAAACACCCGCAGTAGTTTGATGAACAGGTCATGTTCATATATCAGAATTTAATTTTGCAAAGAGGATCACGTACTTTCAGTCGATGAATGGCCAAAGACATCAGAGAGGGCAGAGAAAACATTACAGAGAAGTTCTAAAAGATATGTTGAATCAATTTCGCTAACTGGGAGGTCACAACATTATCATGGTGTCGACTTGTCCACAAAGGCAATCAACTGGTCTTACCAATGTAGGATTTGTCTAATTTGAGGAGGGTAGACATTTTCCTATCAAAGAACACCTGGATTCACAGATCAAGAACCTAGGTAGCAGAATTTAATCTACCTTGATAGGAGGGCACCCATTAATGTTTTCGGGCAACCATTCTTTCTTCAGACTGAACTGCTAACCTTTTACAGTGCTTATGAAATACCCAATTAATATTTGGTCATAAAATCTGATCAATATTTCTTTAAACTGGTATATCATTAAAAAATAAGATGTTTTGAAATTAATTTTAAATGTATAATTCAACGGTTGGCAACTCATACTTCTAATAATATGGCAAGCCGTAAAGGACAGTATTCAACAAGAACATTATAGGGCACCTAAGAACCCAAATGTAGCACTCTGCAAATCAATGACTAAGGAAAAATACGAATATACATTACACAGGCAAACAACAATTAGACAATAATTAAACACTAAATGTAAAAACCATTAGCATTAGCTTTTTTAGTCTCATTTTGGATTTCCATTAATATGTTATGTAGAAGAATAACACCAGAATGAATAAAAGGAACATACAATAACATTTTCCTAATGATGAAGTACAAAATATATGTACTTCAAAATGCAGACAATTACACATAAAACATACACAATATACTGTACTTTCTCAAGTACTGCAATAAAACATAAAACAAACCATACCTAGCCACGCCAACAAGTAAAATATTTTTGTACTGAGAAATCACACACATGGCTATACGTTGCAACACACAACAATTATAAAAAGCAACTCTCTTTAAAATTAATTTTGCCAGATAAACAGGCAAGATATGATTGTTAAACCATTCTAGCACTGGGATTAACATTGTAAGAAATGATTCAATAACCAGTGATATAAGCAACAATAAAACAGTCAATATGATGTATGGTACTATTACAAAATTCAAAAGCTATTCAAACAGTTCACCTTGCTTTTGTTTACTAAAATTCTTCCGCCTGAAAAATGAAGAACAAAAGCTGAAGACAACAAGAAAACTGCAAAAGCAGACTGACTGACACTTCAGATTCCAAGAACACCACAATCAACATTTTTGCTTAGTAGGATTAAAAGGTTCAGTCATGAGTTGTGACAATTCAAAGAATTAAAATAAAATCAGCCCACAGAAGCACAACACCAACTGTGCAAGGAAGGGACCACAATGGACACAAAAGACTGGGTATGAAAAATAGCCAAGGAACTTCAAAATAAGTGCAAACAATGTTTTATTTTTTTCACATGATAATCCTCTTGTAATTATTTTGCACCGATACATTTTTCAATGTCTGAAAGGTAAGTATGACTTACAGTTGCAGTCTACACAGTGCCACCCTGCAAGTCTTCATAGCATGACTAACGAGTTTGTTTATATTCATTTAGATGTTAGAATGAAAGTTCTTGTACAAGCACTCAGGATCCTACAAGCCCAAACATTAATTCAATAACATCTACATAAATACCAGAGTTTTAAAATTTTTTATTTTATCTTTTTAAATCTCTAGCATAAACCAGGTGAACTGGCTGCCCCTTATAATTTAGTTTTGATGATGCTTGTTGTTTAAAGGGGTTTAACATCGAGGTCATCGGCCCCTAATGGTATGAAATGAAATAACAAAAAATTCAAATTCATCCTTTATAAAGCACAATGATTCTTGATGTTTGAAGGGGTGCTAAATTCACGTCTAAGGCCCCACAGAATGGTACATGTCGCGAGTAAAGTAGAACCATGGTATTTGTCATTTTGGAGTACTGATCAAAAGAAGCAAAGACTCACAGTGGTCCACACAAGATGGTACTACTCACAAGTATTGCAATGCGTACAGGGAACGCAGACCTATGGTTTTTCTCACACAATGGCGCCACTCATAGCCAAATGGTAATACTAAATTCCCATGAAGGGAATTAGATATTTTTTCACCAATAGAGCATATCAAAAATCAGATCAAAATTGGATGTATGGCTTTTCAGGCGTTTGCTCTATTAACCAGCATTTCGTCTTAGGTCTGACACTAGACTCGTCAGAGTAGGATGTGTCAGACCCTACCCACTGATGCTGGTGTGTATGCAGGTGAACTTATCAGAAGCCTCTTATGTGGCACAGTCTGATAACTGCATACGGGAGATAAAACTCCACAATGGAATTGGTGCCCGCGGGCATTTATCTCCCGTATGCAGTTATCAGACTGTGCCATATAAGAGGCTTCTGATAAGTTCACCTGCATACACCCCAGCATCAGTGGGTAGGGTCTGACACATCCCACTCTGACGAGTCTAGTGTCAGACCTAAGACGAAATGCTGGTTAATAGAGCAAACGCCTGAAAAGCCATACATCCAATTTTGATCTGACTCATAGCCAACACAAACCGGTAAGGTTCCTCACCTAGGTGTACTAGTCACGGGCGCTGGTATTCCCGTGGTGTTCCTCACATAGTGGGTACCAATCACAGGTAACGCTGACCCACTGTGCCACTCATATAGCAGTACAACTCACAGGCTACGCCCAGACCCGCGGTTTTGCCCACATGGGTACAACGCACGGGTACTGGAATCCACCAGGCCAGGCTTTTTACTGCAACTAATCACAAACCTATTTCGTACCAATTTAGTGATACTACTCGCAAGTACATGCAACCCAGGGTGTTCCCCGCATGATGGTACGAATCAAGAGTAGTTTCATGATTCTAATTCAATCATCCCTTGGTCGCCCCTTGTAGTCGCCTCTTACGACAGGCAGGGAATACCGTGGGTGTATTCTACATGTGCGTCCCCCACCCGCAGGGGGTTAATTTAGTTTTAAGCCACCCGCTGTTTATAGACTACCTAAAAACAGTGACCCAACAATTACACAAATACACTATCAGCTCAATTCAATGCGGTTGTCAAGGACAGGCTTTACCCTGCATAACTGCTTAACTACAGTAAGTGGAAAAAGACCTATAGGGCAAGAGAAGATTGAGAAAAAATAATAGGCCTAGGCTACAAAAGTACACAATTTTATGAAAGACAATGTACCTAAAATACAAACATTCGACATTCCATTCTTCACATGATTGATTATGTTTAATTCATCGTTCACGGAATAAGCTTTCCTTCCTTGTGACAACACAGCACATGCACTGAACTCGAGACTTAACTAGGAGAGTGTCAGACAAAAACTAAAAACCAACACTGTCACTTATTTTGAGCATGGTTGCAACCAAACACATTTTAGTTGTTGAGGGGAAGGGGGTGGGGGGTAAGGTCATCTTAACTTTCCTGTGTACACAAAAGCTTGGCCAATTGTTCACATCTCGTGATTCTGTGAATGGACAGGCATGTAACCAGTCATCTTTTTAAGTTCTGTTTAGCATGGAGTCTGTATCAGTAATAGACTGTAATGAAGAATCCTTCTATGCAGTTTGTTACTACATTAAAAAATAATTTTATTGATTTTTTAGAGACATGTTTTGTATTGCGTTCAATACAAATCTGCGCTGAATCGGACATATCGATATCTCTAATTTAAGTTTATTTGTCCTTGGAGCTAACAAAAAGGATATTACCATGGTGTTAATAAATACACAGTGAACATACTGACATGCTTGTTCCCATGAAGCTAATAGCCAACATACTGGTAGGCTGTGGTTTGCCAAGCACAGTGAAAGTATGTTGGGCTGTGCATAAGTTTCCTACACACTACAGCAAGCTTAACATACGAGAGGTTTACCAGTTGTTGTATGTAGCAAGAACTGGCTAGTGTTTGAAAACAAACTTCATGCACAAGTGAAAATATTTAGGCAATGTGAAACCCAAACTGCAGTCTGATACTTATCCCTTCAGTTACAGAACAGATGTGCAAGGGGCTTGTATTAATTCTATTATTCTTCATTTTGCTGTTTCATAATTGTATCATGTCTCTGCATCATGGTTTTAAGAGTTAATAACACATTTCATCACATTTAATCACTTAACTCCATTTGTTACATTAATGTACAACTGATTGAATGGCATTGTTCTCATGATGCCAAAAGGTAGTGTATGCTTTGCAGGATATGCCTGGAATGAATTGTTACCATATGGGAGGCAAATAGAAATATCTACCATCACAACTGAAGAAAATTATTAGATTACATATTTTCCAAAGTGATTAATGGGAAGCTGATTCACCTGGTATATAAATCTACCAATAAAATAATTGTGAAAGCTAAAGGATTCCAAGAGCCCATAAAAGGAGACTGTCAAGTTTTACCATTATTGTTTTCTAATTCACTCCCTTAACATGGTCCAAGTGCTAAAAAGCAGAAATCAAGTAGTTATGAACAACTAAACCTGTTCAATTTGTTATGAATTACAAAAGGATTGATTTTTAATTAACACATTCAATTAATTATTCCCACAAGGGAGAATTCTAGGGGTAACACATGGCATTCAATACATTCATCAAAACCAGGACAACCAGCGAGTAAGACAAAAAATATTGATAAGTGGGTGGTTATGTTTAAGTTACACCATTTTATGTCCAGCAGGTCATTCTTCTTGCCCTGTATCATTAGTTTACATCTGTTAAATATTATGCAGTTCTCCACCTGTCAATATGTTTCAGCAAGCAAATCTTAACTTCAATATTATGTCACAGTACAATAAAGACAAAATATTCTAAATCACACTTGCTCCTAGATTTACATACACAAAACTTCAGGAAATACTGAAGTCAGGAGCAATACAATAATGAAATACAGTGGTACTAATAGCCAAATAGTATTCAACATGAAAACCAAAGATAGAGTTTGAGGGGGGTGGGGGTGTTCCACCATTCAACACATTGTAAAATATATTCAATTTATTGGGCGAAAACCAGTTTTGACTCCCTTGGAGTCATCATCAGTTCTTGAACAATATATTTTACAATGGTTGAATGGTGGAACATCCCTCAAACTATCTTATTAGTTATACGTCAACACTGAAAGAAAATCATAACCTACGATGAAAACCAAATACGCCACGAAATATCAGCCATGAATTTACAATCCATTCCATGCTTAACTTTCTCCATGGGTCCCACCATGGCCAAATGGTTACCATTTCCAGTATTTCTATCCATGGTTCAAGTCTTAACTGGTGTAAATGAAGTTTGAGCTCCACAAATCTGAAGGATGACAAGTAGCATGTTATGTGTTACAAAATACCTAATCTGTTGTTATTGTTAGTGAAAATTCAGATATTTAGAATTCCATCATAGTGACTAAAGAATTGATGTTTCTAAAGTAAATATCAAGAACTGAATAAATAAACACAAAGTATCATTTCTCAAACTACATCTGCTTACAATGAAAAGTCAGGTAAGGCTTCTTTTAAAGCAAGCCATTGTACTGCATGGTCTAGCAAGGCTCAGACCACTGCTAGAAAAATTACATAAGATGTATAACTCCCTTTTATAATCCTAAAGGTTTCTCAAGATGTTCAACTATCAAAAATATCCATCCCAGCAGACTTAATGCAGGACCTTCCTTTTACTAACAATGCCACAGATTTGCTTTTAGTTACTCTCAAACATTTGAGTTTTTAAATATTCATTATTTAATATTAACATAAACATAATTCTCTAGGGTTCACCCAGAATAAATGTTATACCATAAAATAATTTCGAAGAAATCTCAAGAGTGAGAAAGTTTGTGCAGGATTGCACACTTCACTGTTTTTATTATTGGGGTTCCCATAATGTAAAAAAGTATTTTTTTGTTGCTATTTTGCTTCACGTCACACCAACACAGATAGGTCTTATGCCGATGATGGGGCAGGAAAGGCCTAGGAATGGGAAGGAAGCGGCCGTGGCCTTAAGGTACAGCCCCAGCATTTACCTGGTGTGAAAATGGGAAACCACAGAAAACCACCTTCAGGGCTGCCGACAGTGGGGTTCGAACCCACTATCTCCCGGATGTGAGCTCACAGCTGGGCGCTCCTAATCGCACAGCCAACTTGCCTGGTAAAAAAAAAGTATTAGGAGGCTGTTGAGTTAAATAAATCCTCATATCCTGATAGGCTAAAAAAGGAAAACCAGCTTTTCCTGAATTTGTTCACATTAAAATTTATTTTCTTCATTAAAGCAGTAACTTGCTCCATTTGCCAGTATTCTTCAAAACAGAAATTCTAATTGCTTTGCATGGATATCTCAAATGTTAGTGAAATCTTAAATTTAACACGCAGTACATAGATACATTTTTGCCTCCCATGACATCCTTCTCAGAATTTACTTCGTGCTCAACATGTAGGAACTTTATATTCATATATGCTTTTTCTGGAGTTTACAGGCTTATAATAATAATAATAATAATAATAATAATAATAATAATAATAATAATAATTAGGGTTCGGATGTTTAGGAAAAGTCACATTTTTTCTTTGTATCTATTATCTTGCCCGATTGGATTTTTGTGCAATTCAGGCGATTATTGTCACAATTAAGTGATTTGTCATATAAAAGCATATTTTGGCAATTTTTTGTCATAAGGTCATATTTTAACCTATTTTTGTAGAAACGCCATTTCTGTCATATTTCAGTAGACAGCTGTAATTGTGCAAAATCATCTTCATTTTATTGAATGCGAACTAGTGTTCACAAAACTGCTTCTCGGTATCACATCTGTTAATACAAGTGGAATACCGTTTGTATAGAATGAAGGCCATACATTTCACTACACCTTTTACATGATTTAAATACGCACCAATAACCTTGCGACATAGATGACGATTTGAAGATGAATCTTGTCATACACTTCAGTTCCACCGGCGGGGAAAAATGAAAAAGATATGTCAATTTGCACTATAGGCCCTGCCGCCGGACCATAATATATTGAAAGACATCCACTTAATTTGTTTCGTGGTGCTCAATTTAAACTTAAACACATTTAATAATATTAATGATATCTGTGCTTGAACGTTCCAAAATATTTAAAAAATAGATTGATTTCTAGTTTTCTTGTATTTCAAACCACCACTACACGATACAGACATGTTTTGACTTTTAAAATGTTGTGTGATCTGATAATCTTAGTACCTGTACTTTATAGCTATGTATTCACAAATGGCTGATAAATGAATCAAGGACAATAGACTGAATAACTGCTAAACATGTACATTCATAGAATTAACATGAAAGTAAGAATAAAGAATTAAGTTAAATATGTATCAAAAAAATTGCCCTTTCAGTTTATAATTTATTTAAAAACGTCCATATTTAGATTAATCATTTTCCGGTCATATTTTGTAATTTTCAAGCCATAATACTCCACTCCGAAGTTCATATTTTGTCACTTTCAGGGTCATATTTCGTTACTTTTGAGGTCATATTTGCTTGCTTATTTGGGCTATTTTTAGGTCTTGAACATCCGAGCCCTAAAAATAATATTTTCTAGGGTTTTTTTTTTCTTTCTTTCCAAATTCGCTTCACGTTGCACTAACACAGATTGGTCTTATGGCGATGTTGGGGTGGGGAAGATAGTGGCTGTGGCCTCAAGGTACAACCCCAACATTTGCCTGGTGTAAAAATGGGAAACCACAGAAAACCATCTTCAGGGCAGCTGACGGGGAGATTCGAACGCACCATCTCCTGAATGCAAGCGCACAGGTATGCAACCCTAACTGCATGGCCAATTTGTTTGGTATATTAATTAATCTTCCCAATAAGAACACCGTTATTGTTTACTCAAAATAATTCTATTTTATACTTCAAGTAATGGAAAGGAACAAATAAGTGACAAATCAAATACAGATAGATAGGAACAAAAACAGGAGAACGTAATAGGCTAAACACGACAGGTCAGCATTGTAAGAGGAAACAACAAAAACAGCAGACAAGAACAAACATGAAAACACAAAAGGACAAGGACAATCTCCACATTTGCAAATACTGTCATTTTGTATTTATCTTTTTTTTTTCCCCCTCCCTTTACCTATCAGCTAAAGAAAGGGAAAGATCATATAAGCATGGAAACTAAAGACCCTCTAGAACTCCCTAATCTAATTTTACAGGAGCTGGAAAGAAAACAGTAGTTGTCCGGAAATCTGTCAATATGGCCTCTCAATGAAGGTAGAAGCCCTTCCTCCTGATGAAGCTTGGAGGGCTGAGAAGAAATGGATGTAGAAGAACAGAGATTGATAAGGAGAGAATATATCTATTTCAAGAGGGCTGTATATGAAGATGTGAAGACTGTCCTTGTTCCCTCGTGGTTTAAAAGTTTGTCCTTGTTTCCTCTTTCTGTTGTTCCCTCTTCCATTTCTGACCTATCATTGTGTTTACCCTATTAAGTGTGTTCATTTCTTGTTCCTATTTTCCTATATATGACTAGGCACAAGCTATATGAATATCTAGGGGATATGCCTTGATGGATCAGAGGATGGATCTACAGAGTAATTCAAAAGGTTGTGCAGAAACTAAAGTCGTCCATAAAGAGGATGAAATACAACAACTTTCGAAAAGGCATGCATAGTCTAGGATGAAACCTTGTTTCAGGGCAAGTCTGGAAAAGTTCTAACAGACTATCTGTTTTTCCAAATTGCTCTACAGTTACAGAATTGATAATGAAATGACAGTCGTTTGTGCACACAGTAAAGCTATACACTCTGATGCCTGTGTTGCATATGGTGGGCAACAGTTCGAACAGCTTTTGTAAACAACATCCAGTGTCTAACTTCACTGTGAACAAATGGTCATCTCTTTATTGATTGTCAGTTTAGAATTGTTCAGAAATGTACAGCATTTTTGAATAAATTTTTCATAATGCTGTTTCTGACTTCCTATTCAAAAGTGGCTGTTTTTTAAATTTCTGTGCAACCTTTTGAATCAACCTGTATATATGATTTTATTTTATAATTTCTGTTGTGTATATGCTATGAAAATAATAATTAGGACCATAAACATGAGAAACTGCCTTGATAAATCAGGACAACTGAAGTCAATTGTATAGAAACATTAGTGCAACCAGGAACCAAGGCCCTTGATGAGTATGACCAATAAACACAAGCAGTTAGAACAAAGCTCCCTTAGATTTGCAGTGCTTCCCTCATAAAGCAAGTGCAGTGTGTTCCTGAAATACCAGTCCCATGCAGCAGTCAGACAAGCTCACACCAACAGTATCACAGTGCCTTCAAAACAAACCCATGGCCACACCTCTGTATTAGTAAGTTACTACAGATCACAGCAACTACACATCACTAACAAAGCATATACAGTATCTCTCTCTGGGGTTTAGCAGATATCTTAAGCTTTCACATAGGTTTCTAATGTTATTACAAATATTGTTACACTGCACAACATGATTTGCAAAAATTAAAAGATTGTAAACACAAAATACACAACATTAGAAACAAAGACAATAGCAGACCTCTTCGTAATCCAGATAGTATTTTGGGTCAGTTTACTCTTTAATGAACTTGTCATAATTCCCTAAACCATAATTGTTCATACTTATTATGCTCACCATCAAATTCACCATACACAAAATCACAAAGAACATGATAGATATACTTTATTCATTATCAACAGAAGAATCTACACTAAGTATTCATCAGCATATGTATCAAAATGGGTGAAAACAGACCAAATTAGAAAGTGGAAAGGAGAAGTAGAAAGGTAAATAATTAAGTCAGAATGATCAAAGTAAACTATTTCCAAGATTTAGGATTAATAAATTTCCTCTAGTCAAAAAATCATGGATTGCCATAGTCCAGATGATGATATAGCTGAGTCTATTATGAAACAGACTTTCACGAGTTCCACGCTTCGATCTTCCATGGCTGAACATATTAAAGGTTCAGAATTGGAACAACAGCCTAGCGGAGAATGGTCTGCAGATCACAGTGTAACAATCATTCAGACAGAAGGCAGAGATCTCAAAGTAAACCAACCAACTGAAGTACCTTGATTCTTTAGTTAGTGCTGATGGTGATACTCTTCTAGATGCCCAGTTCAAGTTAATGCAGCCTGGATGAAGATATGGCAAACTAATGGAGTTCTGTATTCTGTGGATGCCTGATCACCATAACTCCAAATTCCACATGACTGTCATCAGACCAGTCATTCCGTACGACTAAATGATGGCCGATGACAAACGTGAACAAACACTGCATACTATCTACATGCACATGCTTTGCTGGTCACTTGGCATGACCCGATTAGATATGTTATGAACATATCTACCAGACAAATCATTGGTGTTGCACCAATGTGGACAAAATGCATGAAGCCCTCTGGTGGTATGAAGCCATGAAGAACATCTGTGGCTTGACCAGATGCACTATGTTCATCTAGATCTTGACTGCACTGGACAGAACCACATGAAGATCAGAATTTTGAATAGCAGACCCTGCAGAAGGCTGGCTGGATGTTCCACAAAACTGCAACTTTGCAATGGTCCACTAGTGGTGGAGACAATGGGTAGCAAAGGTACCCCTCCCCAATGACTGACAAGACAGTGACAGCCAGTACAATCTGAGCAACTGTGCTCCCCCCCCCACACACACACACACGAGACAGCATAAACAATAAATGATTGTTGGAGGTAGGATTATGTTCCTGCATTCCTCAGACCCATTTTTCCAATACCTGGCATAGCCCAGAATATCTCCAGTGGAATCAGGAGTGGTGAATGAAGAATGGTGGTATTCAATAACTGCAGTTCTTGGACAAAATGGCCAGTCTTCGTATAAGTAGACGTGCAGATGAGCAGGATAATCCACCGAGTAAGCACCTGCCATCCAGAACCAACAGTCAGAATTATGGTATGGGAGAGGAATAAATAATTCCAGTTGCCTTTAGTATTAATTCAGACGACAATGATGGCCATTGTTGCCAATCCTATTCAGCATATGGACACACTGCAGGAAACTATTTTCTGGCATCCCTGCATCCCCGTGCTGCAAGGGCAACACAGCATTCTCTAAGCAGTGAACACCACCTACCCTGGCCTACTAGGTCTCCAGACATTAACTCCACTGAGCGTGTGTGGGACATGACAAAGTAGCTGTCCTCCAACCCAATTCTGACAAATACCATCGCCCAGCAACACAAGCTGTACAGCAAGCATGGCCTACCATGGTCCAGACATATTCAGCATTTGTATAATAGGTTACCCTGTAAAATTAACTCTATGTGTGGCCACTAAGGAAGTTAACATTAGTTAAAAATATGTTCACCGCATGTACGAGTATTTCAACCCCTAATCAGCCTTTTTACCACAACCAGAATGTTCTACAGACTGTCGCAGTTTAATAGAATGCCACACAGACATGTCATTATAATATTGTCGAAAGTACAATACACCACACTAAAGTTTATGTCAAAAGGGCATTATGCCACAATATTCAGATATTTAGATTGTCAAAGATAATACAAAACAAAGTTGATGGCTTCTATGCAAAAATTCATTTGTACAGTTCAAGGTGGGTAAGAAACTATAAGGGTTAATGTACCTGAAAGTGTTGACACATGAATGTGCTGCAAAGATAACTACTTCAAAGGCTGAGAATTGTACATCTGTACTATCAGAAACAGAACATTGTCGTATACTGGGAAGACTGTAGAGCTGCTGAATTTGAAGAAATTAAGAATATAGCAGCCACATCTGCTTAAACTTCATTGATTGTGCAAAATGCAACTGCTTCAATGTCCGACAACATAAATATTAAAATCTTGAAGAAGAAACACTAAGAAGAACTGTTAGGCATATTAGGGAGGCAGAACTTGTCCAACTCTGTCACTGGCATGAGGCCAGCTGGTAAGTTTCCATTACATCAAGCTCCAGCCATGTCATCGGCTTTCAGTACTTTTCGTTTATTATTTTTATTATCATCATCATCTTTTAAATTATTCTGGTAATTACTCTGGAGTTTTTTAATGAACATTAGTGCATTTAGGTCTCAAATAATATTTCTTTCGCTGATTCATTGTCTAAGTCATTTCTTTTTCTGTTTCATCAGCATTACATCCCATCTGTGGGGCATACACATGCACTATCACGTAATTTGTCGACTTGGTTATTAAGTCTGTGACATCTGAAGCTGTTTATTTTCAGTTTCAACTCAGCTAATTTAATTTACGTTTTCTTTTTCAGATAGTTCATAAATTTATTCATTCATAAATTAGTTTTGACAGACTGAAGAACGTAACAGTTACAAAAATAAATAATTGGTTATTAGTCACAAATTGTTTGCAATTTGATAATTATGATGCAGTTAATTACAGAAATGGAGAACATAGATAAAAAAATTGTCCTTTTTGTCGAAAGTACCCAATGATAAAGTTTGTTGAAAGCTGTAGCAAAATCCATGTATACTGCATCAGTACTAAGATGTCTAGTAAATGAATTTGATATACTCTGAACAAAATTTATCAAATTTGTCACTGACCTTCCTGCATAAAATCTATGTTTGTATTCTGAGAAGTATTGTTTCATATTTTTGAAAATACATCTGTAAATTATATGTATCAATATTTTAGCTGGAGTACACATACAGAATGCCCTCTAATTTTCAGTTTTTGTACAATCACCAAATTGCAATATGGGAGCCCACCTGAAGGCCATGATCTTTAAGATGTGAAGTGTATATGGTTAGAGCCCTGCGTGGATATACAAAATAACACCTGCATTTCCTTCATGTGCACCCGCATCCGTGAATGGTTATCCGTGGATATTATAAATATTTACCTACAGTACTGTACCATTACGCTACAGTCCAGATGCAAATACGAAGGAGAAAAGTACAGACAAAATGGCGCACGGCAACTTCAGGCAGAATTAAATGTCACCGAAACTCAGATCAACTTAAATATAGAAGGCATGGAATTGCAAAGGCCATGTATAAGAATGTCGAGATGGAACAGATTGTTCTAAAAAAACATTGAGTCGTAATTCATTCTTTAGAGAGAAAACAAGAGTTACATTACGTGAAACATCTGAGAAGGAAAGGCTGAATCTGTTGTTACTGCGTATCAAAAGAGCTATTTAAACATAAGACTGAAGAGGAATTGCATGCCATATAGCATACGAACTAAAATTAGAATACAAGAAAAAAATCTGATATTTTCAAATTAAAATACCGGTTGGAGGAGATATTGAGACCACTGTAGAGAAGAAACGAGAGGGCAAAATATCGTACTTCAGGCAATTAAGTACATAAAAGAGAAATTGGATTAGCAACTGAAATTCATATTAGCCGGGAAAGTTATATTTAATAACAAGAAGCTGTACCCAGATATTCATAGATACGCAATTTCAAGTACCACCAGTAATATTAAGAAGCTAAATTAGCAATTTAAATATGTATTCTGTCAATCCAATATTGATTTTTTTACTTTCATGAAGAACTATAACACCAAGGAGTTAGCCTAAACTGTGGGAGTAGATTGCCCAGGATGCCATAACGAGGCACAGCAGCATCAATGCATTGGGACCAGAGAGGACGTCCGGAGAGGCAGTGACTGGCCGCATGGAACACATGTAACATCTGAGAAGGAGGCAGTTTCGGAGGAGTGATAAGATATGAGATAAGTGTCTTGTTTAAAGCTATATCATTAGGTAGAAATATTTTTTTCAACAAAATTCTCAGTCAGATTTATTCTATGTGCCAAATCCTGACCAACAGTAGCACATCTTGGTCGTAAAAACCATGAATATTATTTATTTAAATTAATATGTATACTGACATGGGAAGTGATATGGTTATGTTGATGCTTTTAGTAAGTATTACATATCAATATTTGATACCAATCTACTTGGAAAGGCTATTCAGTTAAGATTCAGAAAGTATTGGGGAGAATGCGTGTTATATGAGATGTAGAGGAGCTCTAGGAGGCAATTATATTGACAAACATTACCACGCCTATAAGAATTAAAGGAAGAGAAGGATCCTACCTGAATTATACGAGTATGGCAGAAGCAATATCGCCAAGGGAGATTAATATTGTAACAAATTAGAGGTTATGAAGAAGATTAATGAAATGAGAATAATGAGGACTAAGAAGAGATAGATTTGAATTGTGTATTAGTGGAAATATTGAGATTTAAATGTTTATGTTTCGAGAGGTTGTATGCAAGAAGAAGATATTGTGAAGTTGTTAGGCTCATGTTAAGAAATGTATTAGTAAGAGAACAGCTGATTTTATGTCAATTTGAAACACAGTGACATATGAGTAGTTGTTAGCCTCCGCATACATAATTCGTGAAGATGTAAGAATATGTAGTAAGAGTAATCGACGTTTTTAGAGTCTTTCTTTCCCAAACAATCTGTAGATTGAAATCACAAGCTAACTCAATGAATGGCACGACTGAATATGTAATGAGGTTAGACTATGATTGACTGTTGAATAACATATGACAGATAGGCACATATTTGTTTCATTATGCTAGTTGATTACTGAAAGGTAGATTTAGCTTGTTTATATTTGCTAATATCCCTAATGAATTTTAATATACAGGAGAAATATATGAATATTTCACTTCTAGCAACATTTTGAAGGTACTGTATGGCAACAATTTTTGGCCATGTTAAAGAAACTTAAATATCTCGAATCTCACAAGTAAAATAAAGTCATAATACGAATCCCAAATAATATGTGAAATAATAAAGGTTCATAAGATAAAACTGGACATGATAGGGCCCCAATTATAAAAATTCCCATACAATAAACATGAAGGTTTTGTGTAGGAACGCCAGGATGATCAAATATGAATGAAGTTAGATGAAAACTAACCAAACTACATGAATTACTCATGTCGTTAAACTTAATTTTTCCCATCAAAGGAGTCTACTTGTGATTTAGATGCTACAAGTTGATTTATGTATTTGAATGTCTTGAAGTTGTGTTGGACGGGTCAATTGATATCTTTAAAAAAAAAATCCTATTTCAATTATGAATTATCGCCAGAGAGAAAAATTGTAAATAAGAAAACTTATTTCATGAATGATTACTAGAGATTTTGACTTTATATAGAAGCACATTGTTCTTTTCTCATATTTATCAATATTTGTTTAACTTTTCTTCAGATTAGCATGCTAATAAATATTAAATTGGATTTATTATTTATGTAGGACTAGGACAAGACATATGTAGAGCAAAGGTCACATATTCATTTGCGTTTGAGACTTGTTGCCACTGAATGTCGAATGGAGACGTCCACTGACAGGAATATGATTTACTGGGCGATACTTACAGAGGACTGGAAGGCGATCTTTCTCGGAACCTACGATAAATTACTGCTACCCCCCCCCCCCCCCAAAAATGCTATCGGGATTATCTTCACTCAGACTTCAATGCAGGTGGGGTAGAGTACATTACACCCAAGATATTGAAATGGAGAGATCTGTTAATAGGCCTGATACCTGGCACCAGAACCCGTACAGTCATAGGTTTACGAGGGATTTTTCTCTTGCAACCAACTGCCGACGAATTCATCTTTGTTCCTTTCATTCACTAATTGCAGGCAGAAGCCAGTTAGGTTTAGCTCAGATTTACGGCTTTATGATCTCAAGGCTCTGTATATCACCATCCTCCCATACCAATATTAAGGGTCGCCAAACTACAAGCAAGAGTATACCTGAGTGAAAATCAATAAACATCATTATTTAGAAATAATCAGCAAAATCGATATCCACATCCATGCAAAGCTCTATATATGGTCTGACACTGGTTAACCAGTTCGAGTCCATTGTTTGAAAACATTTCACCAAGATAGACAACTGCTGTGAATAAACAAGAACCGCTGACAGCTAAGATGACAGTACATAAATCCTATTATACCCCATCTTAATGTAGTAGTTTCCAGACTATCCATAAACAAGGCAAGGTACCTCAAAATTCCAAGCTGCAGAAATTAAGTTCCTATGCACCATGAACCAGAAGGACAAGATCAGGAATGAAAAAATCCATGGGGGTATGAAAAGACACTACCACAAAAGATCAATGGCCACGTAAAAAAAAAAAAAAGATGAGTACCAGCAGGACTACAAGAAGGGAATATGAAAGGGAAAATACCAGCAGACAGACCCAGAGAAAAATGGACTGATTTAGTAAAGAAAGATGCTGAAGAGAGGGGACATGATTGGGAGATTATTATGAGAGAAGAGTGGTTCATGGAAAAAGATGGAGGGGGCTTGTATACCACACACGGGAGACTGGAGTTGGTCAACTACGATAACCAAGTGAAATCTTTTCAGTTCAATGTGTACTGGAGTATCTGAAAAATTGATACTTGAGCCTTGTTTCTTCCATTTATTTTACAGAATTCAAAGTGTCTTGTTTGCTGACAATGCAACACTGCATAGGGGAATTAGAAGTGATGATACTGATAACTGTTATAGGTGGAGCATTGAAAAAGGTTTCCATTCAATGCAATTATATGCTTTGTAACAATGTTTTCTAAACAAAAAAGAACACTGATGGTGAAAAAATACAGAGGCAAAGATCACAACAGGATTTGGGAGTCATGCTGTATAATCTATCCTTTTGTACGTAAGCATACAGAAAAACTAGAAGAGTAAAAATTTATTTTTAATACAGTATATATCGTATGGCTTTTGGTCTGAGGACATGTTTGGCTCACCTGGTGCAGGTCTTTCTATTTGACACCCATGGGCGCCCTGCACATCTGGATGTGGAATGATGAGGTAAGGAGAAGGAGAAACCCAGTGTTACCACAAGCCTATTCCTACTGAATAACACGATGGGATCAGCTCAAGGCTTAACATCTCCATCCAACAAATCAACAGCACATCATATGCAGTCACTCCATTTGAACACTACGGAGAGGTTTGGAATTGAATCCAGGTTTTCAGCATGCAATTTATTGATTAGAAATTGTATACCATCACCTCTCCTAACCGGCCAACCAACATACCGACTGAAAATTGTTCACATCAACGTGACAAACTGGCTAACCACTGTGTCAAACCATGTAGACTTGATGCCTTAACGATCATGGCCACCAGGTGGTCTTTTAATACAAAATACCGAAGATTTAATCAATATACATGCTTTAAAATTATTATTTGTCTCGTGGTAAATTAGAATATTCTGCTCTAGTTTGGATGCCGTAGTACCAGTTGCACCTAAACAGGTTACAGAGAATCTAAAATAAATGTCTACAATATTGGTTATACAATTTGTTACAACAAAACTATCACTGCAGAGAAGTTTTGCAGCAAAATTTCCTTTTTATAACAAAGAGCAGTGTACATGATAACTCAATTATTCTTGGAAAATATGTTTCAACATGAAGAAATCTAATTTTAGAGTATTTTGCTACTGACAATTCAGATTCCATGTTTTATAAGAAATCACCATTGATTAGAATACGTGAGACCTATAATAACGTTTGACAGGGAATGCAGTTGACAAGTGCTACACACGTCCACTGCACAGCGCATCATGTTTCTGGCGAAAGAAGGCACCAAAGCTCTGGAAATTTTGAGAAGGCTCTGTGCACAGTTTGGAGACAACTTTTTCAATGACCCAAGTTATGAATGGCATAAACAATTTTTGGCAGGACGGGAAGAAGTAGAAAACGAGCCCCAGCAAAACCGACCATGGACAAGCATCACTGCAGACAACATTCGTGCTGTATGTGACCTTCTTGAAGAAGATCGGTGCATTAACATTTCTGAAATTGCTTCCATCGTAGGAATAAGCTTTGGAAGTGTTCAAGCCATCATCAATGATGAACTCTACCTTCAGAAATTGTCTGCCTTGTGGGTTCGTCTCCTCACCCAGGAACAAAAAAAAAAAAAAATTCTGCCAGGAAGTTTGTTGGAGGCATCTGAATCACTATGAGGAGGAAGGATATAATTTTTTGCGTCACACTGTGACTTCTGATGAAACATGGGTTCATCATTACACCCCGGAGTCAAAATAAGCAATTGTGGAGTGGCGGAAACGAAGTGCAGCTGGTCCAGTCAAGGCCAAAACACTCCTTTCTGCTGGAAAGAGGTTTGTAACTGTTTTTTGAGATCATACGGGCATTTTGCTTGTGGATTTCTTGCATGAACGAAGGACAGTGAAGGCAGCCTATTACTGCCACATTTTGGTCGAAACAAAAATTGCATATTGCAACAAACGTCGCCGGCAACCGATCCGAGATGATCTGCACGACAATGCACGGCCACACACTGCGGTTGTAACATAGGAAAAACTGGAGGAAATGTACTGGACACCTCTGGAATATCCTCCTTACAGTCCAGACTTTTCACCTTGTGACTACCATTTGTTTGGACCACTGAAAGAAGAACTGAGAGGAAAGTGATTTCATGATGATGCAGCAGTAGAGTAAGTGTGCAACTGGCTGGATACACACTTTTTTCCGAGGATGGCATTAAAAAAGTTGGCTATTCGGTGGCAAAAATATGTCTCAAATTCAGAAAACTATGTAGAAAAATGAGGTGCTTGTGTATTTGTTGGTAGATAAAATAAAATTGTAAAAAATCATCCCAGTTTATATTTGATTCACCTAGTAAAACCATTTGTCAGTTGTGCTGTAACATTAGTAAGTTACAATGTTTGTTTTGGTTATCATTGCAAATAGGAATGTATTATATGTATCAAAATGCTTTCGGTTTAATCACTTATGTGGTGTGTTAGGGTGTTGAATGTTTAATTATTGTTTAGTCTAATCACTTAATACAATGTTTGTTACATCATTGCATTTGCACCCAGTATATATCACTGCAGAGAAGTTTTGCACCAAATTTCCCTTTTATAACAGTGGTGGACTTGATAATTATTAATTTGTTAGAAAAATAATTTAACATGATATATTGCTAAATTTATTTTCAACTTTTTAATGTCCTTTTTTTATGTTCTTTTTTTTACTTGTTTCTTTAATTTTGTTTCACCGGTAAACTGTGCATTAGAATTCAATAATCCATCTAGTTAATTAAAGCTAGTCTCTGTTATAGACCTGTAAAAAACGTATGAGGGTGGGCAAAGTTCTTCATTCACATAGTTCTGAAGTCTGGAGTGCATAGGAATATGGAAACAAGACAGAGGCAGAAGACAAGGTCATTATGAATGGATTTCTAAATGGTTTTAATCAAAAAAGTTAAATACTTCTCATATGGGAAGATTTATTTTATATATTTTTTTTTTTTTTTTTACATTTTAGCTTTACGTTGCACCAGCACAGTTAGGTTTTATGGCGACGATAGAAAAGAAAGGGCTAGGAGTAGGAAAGAAGTGACCCTGACCTTAATTAAGGTACAGCCCCGGTATTTGTCTGGTGTGAAAATAAACCACGGAAAACCATCAGGGCTGCCAACAATAGAGTTCAAACCCACTATCTCCTGAATGAAAGGACACAGATACATGACCCTAACTGCAATGTCAACTTGCTTAGTGGAAAGTTTTGTGGTTTTGATGTCAGATGTAAGGTCTGTTGCTTTAGTGACCATTTCATTCAAGGTAAAGCTTTTCATTTGACCATATTGATGAAGTTCATACATATCTATAATGCAGGTCTATCATATTCTTGTCATAGAAAGACAATGCTCTTTTCTAACCCACCAATTCCATATAACTTCTATTGCAGTTTTGTTAAGACAATAACACAACCACAGATATTTGCACCAGGATGGAGAAAAGGTTAGCAAGTTGAGAAGAATATTCATAACATAACTTTATGTACCTTTCACCAGTATCATTAAAAACTTAAAGACTACTCATCTCCCCTACCTAAATCACTCGTTACCGTAAGACCCACCTGTGTCGGTACAACGTAAAGCAAAAAAAAGATCAACAGTGCAATGGAAATATCACTCAGTGTAAGATGTTCCCAACATTGTTTCCACTCAGAATGAGCAAGTCTGCCACTGGACATCATCTTTATTAACATTCGGCTTGTGGACATTGGCAAGTCAAACATGGTATACGAGGCTTTTAGCGCCGGGAGTGTCCGAGGACATGTTCGGCTCGCCAGGTGCAGGTCTTTCAATTTGATGCCCGTAGGCAACCTGAGCGTCGTGATGAGGATGAAATGATGAAGACAACACACACACACAGCCCCCATGACAGCGAAATTAACCAATGATGGTTAAAATTCCTGACCCTGCCGGGAATTGAACCCGGGCCCCTTGTGACTAAAGGCCAGCACGCTAACCATTTAGCCATGGAGCCAGACTCAAACATGGTGAGTGGCCAGAACAAGAACTGTTGGGGGAAATATAGTTTTGTTTTGGTTATAAGAAGACAAGGAATATGTTATGGCTAAGATGAAAAGCTTTCTTCTATTAGGATATTCTCTCACAGACTTTGTTAAGTCAACTGATTAAGAGACAGAATATTTCCTTCTGATTTATTTTAGTCAACCCATCAGAGGTGGTTTCTAAATAGAGATAAAACTTACATCAATAATACTGAAGTCTAGAAACTTGTTTCCACTAACATAATTTCCAATCTTGCTAGCAATGCCACAAGCAAGTCTTAAACCAACAGATCAATGGGTATAATGGAAGAAATAACTATAGTTATAGCTGTGATTGGTATTATTATATTCCACAGCCTTACTCTGAGAAAGGGTTCTTTAATGCCATGACAAATCTATCATCTTACAAGAGAACAATCTTAAATGGCAACGTACTATGCAAGATCCTTCCACTTCAGGTACACTAGGTGAGCACCTAAACAACTGCACAACACAGTAAGCTAAGGACAGAAAAACTAGGTTAGTTGTATAAGGAATTAGCAATGCTGGAGTCCATGGAGAAACTGGGGAACTTCGAGACTAAGGTGCTTTTAGCAGGGAAGGCATACTTTGTAGTATGGAGTAAAACCATTTATCAGGGAACAGTTAATTGTTTGCAGATATGCAAATTAACAACTAGAGTTCTTAGATTTTACAATTACAAGGACCATGAGACAACACAAAGGTGGGACTTCCACGCTGGTATGTGTTCCCAGTTTGTTTGTGTGGCACTGAAATATGGACACAGAGACAGTTAGCAAAACAATGAAGGCTTTTGAGATTTGGCTAGATAGAATGATGCTGAGGGTGTTGTTGGACAAGGCATGTGAAAATCAAATTCTATGGAGAATGAAGAAAGATGAAGTACTGACCACTGTGGAAACATGGAAGCTGCAATACATGTCACATTATGAGGAACAGAAACAGATACCAGCTACTGCAATCTATTCTGCAATGGAATATACCATGAAAAGCATTAGATGAAAAGGATATCTTTATTAAAATATGAGAACCTGGACATCATAAACAACTACAGAGCTATTCTAGGCAACAGTCAGCAAGACCGACATCTATAGTAGTTGCCAACATCCAGAACAGACAGGGACCAGAAGAATGGCTAGAACTGCTGCAGCGAAGAGGTTCAAATCCAATAAGATGGACATGTTTAGTGAGGTACCAAACATCATATTAAGAGTCAACACCAAACTATATATTGCTGATGGTTCAAAAAGAGAAGAATAGGACAGATAAAGAGAAAAGATCATGGAAGGTAAGAGGTAAATGAGAGATCTGAACTAGTACACAATCAGCAATGGTCCAATTCTGCCTACTGCCATTTACTGCTGTACTTGAGAGTAAGGTACTTCATTGGCAATGGACTATAATACAGGAATTTTATTAAGGAGTTGTCAGGAATTGAAGGAAATTCTGTGACCAATTAAGCATCGAGTAGAAAAATTTAGGAAAGAGGGTGAAATAAAGGTAGAAGCTCTTGAAATGTGGATTTAGAGAAAGATGGACCAGGTAAGTTGGAAAGATAAGAAAAGAGATGTGTTTAAAGAGTCACCTTTGTAAGAGACACCTTTGTAAAAGATATGAAGGCGAAAGACAAATTGCCTTGGGCAACGTATGGGAAGAGACTGCCCGATGACACGTGCAATGAAAGGGATATACATGGAAAGAGAGGAAAAGGAAGGAAAAGGCTCCACCTAATAGACAACATGACAGTGGGAAGAAGATACGACTTCACAAAAAGATCTGCAGAAGACCGGGAATATGGAGGGATAACTGTGAGAAGACCTGCCAACCGGCAGAATTACCAATGACGATGTCTATAAATGCAAATATTGAATTCTGATTACACAATGATATGCAAAAAGAACCTACAAGACCAGGAAATTGAAGAGTGATATATAGAAATAGGCTATCTGAAAAATGACAAAGAAAGAACATAACCCTGTCAGACCGTGTACGCACAATTGTGCGGGTTCGTACTTTAGTTATCCCTGACCGTACTTGATGTTTCTTCGGCGCTAGACCAGACTGCAGTGATTGTGCGGGACACGTGGCGTGTATTTCAATTGCTTTTAGTATGCGCTTGACCGTCAGGGCAAAGGAAGAAGAGTTTAAAAAGCAAAGTTGATCGGTGAGATGGCAGGAAGCAGTAGTGCCAAAAGTAAGTATTTATTTATTGCATTTATATTAATCTAGAAGCTTTACTGAATAACGGAATATATTCAATGAAGTGTGTACATTGGTTAGTGAATGTAAATTTTGAAGATACATCATCGTATGTGATATGAGGTTTTGAATTTTGATACGCACAATTGTGTGGGTCCTGTTTTTCGGATGTTAGTTTTTATTTGGTAAAATAAACTATAAATATGAGTATTGAGGAGCATTTTAGTCAGTTTTTGACATACAAACAAAAATTCACACCTCCAGTTTTCTTTCAGGTCTGAAAGGGATATGAATGTTCAGTATACTGAAATAGAATGGATGAGCCACGAATCTGCATTCTAGAAGAACAGTGCACGGGAGACGAGTTAAGTCTAGATGGGAAAACATACATTGGATTTAACCCTTAATTACGCTCGATGAGCCACGGAGACCTGAGTGCATTCTCTTTTCTTAATTTCCTTTGATATATTGTAATATAAATTTTGGTAACTCTTATGCAATTTCATCTGCTCTTGAGCTATTTGTAATAGTGCAGTAGGAGTCAATGACCATTTCTTGCATGTCTGTTATGAGATCTGACCCAATGGAATGTTTGTTCTTCTAAAAGGTATTCGTAGACCTGACAAAATTTGTGAGCAGCTGAGTAGAATTCTTATTTTACGCGTAAGTATTGCATTACGGAATTTTTCTGTTCTTCACATTTTCCTTGTTCCTTTTCAACCATGTAAAGGATATAGCCCATTATTCTTCTTACAGAATGCCAAAGTATTTAGTAACCAATGAAATTTGTAACAGTGTTGAAGTTTCTGCACGATTACGGCTATGGCAATGAATCTAAGTGGGAACTTTTTGAAATTGAAGGAGACGTTGAAGAAAGTGAACAATTCTAATGCTGATCTAGTCTCCTCTGTGGATGAAGAAACTGTTCCCAAAGAGACTGATGTGTGTGTGTGTGTGCGCGCGCGCGCGCGCGCGCGCGCGCGCGTGCGCGTCTGTGATTGTCTACAGTAGATCGAGATGGGAATGGAAACAGGAATAAACAGCTTTTTAACAAGAAGAGACTGGCCAAAAAAGCATCTTCCCGATGTGCCCTCTTCTCTTTTCCTTGATGAGCATATTATAGATACCTTTGTTATATGTACAGAAATGTATATTAATGAAAATCTGTGAAAATTAGCAGAGAAGTTGTGATGCTGAAATGATAGATAGCCCTCTGGGTGGCATGGAGATGCATTAATCCAGTCTATGGACTGTTTACTCAAACAGCCCTCTCATTGTTTCTAGGACATACAGAATCTTCCACCTTTATTTCAAGGATTTATGGGACCAAGATGGTACTGAGATTTTTCCAGGATGATGTCTTATGAGAGGTTCTTATTCCTATTTCACAGCATAATCTCAATACTGGGAACAACAGGAAAAGTTTGGAGAACTGACTGCAATTCATGAATTCTGACACTTTTAGAGGAAAAAAGTGTGTGAAAATGTACACCCCAGCAGTGAATTTGACAGTTGATGAGCAACTTATTCCATTTTGAGGGCAGTGCTTTTTTTTTTTTTACAAGAGGAAAACTAGCAAGATTATACCAAGAACATTTATGAAGAACTTCGGTAAAGATGTACCTATGGGACTCTAGTACCTCTCTTATCCTGGAGCTTTATACAACTGTGTAATTTTTTAATGGACAGAGGCTCTGACGTAGCAAAGTGACGAAACAAGAGACATCATCTCTGCCGCAGCACCAATGATGAGCACTCGACACAGTGTCGCGCTTACATGGAACACGTGAGCAAAATACACCAAGGAGTTGTCTTCATAAAATAAGGAGAATGAGCAAGGAAAATAGCATATTAGGTTACTGAATAGAAACACCATAGTTTTTAGATTGAAAGCTAATATTTCCTCTTTCTTAGGAAGAAACTGAAAAATAATTTCGTTGTTCTGTATATTATGTAAATATCTTTAAAACAAACTTGAGCCTAAATTAACAGTTTGTTTAAGACTGTTTCATTAACTTCAGTTAAGAAAACATATTTACCCCAACATTTCCTTCATATTACACCATCCTTTCGTTTACAGCTATGGGTCCAAAAGACCAGACATGAATGCTTAGGTACCTTTCTGTTGCGCGAGTACTCAAGAGCTAACAAGTAAATGTAAAAAAAAGAAAACATGAAATCTTGTCGAGAGAAAACATCACAGAGGTCAGGAGCAGAGTATGTCATAACTGTAGTTGAAACAAAAATAAATTAGAATAGAAGGAAAATAATTTAGAGTACAGTATGGACTCTCAAAAAGGGATAAAGGAAGGAAATGTGCAGTGATTTAAAAATATATATATCTTAAGTGAGCTCATATTAGTTCTTGCAAATTTTGAGATTTTTTTTTTAAAACTCTTCTGAAAACCTGTCTAATGTGATTTCTGACAACAGAAAGGCTGTAGATTTTCAGTGTGTGCCCAGTAACTGAGAATAGTAAGAGTGAAATGCAGTGCATGGTGGAATTACATATTCTGTCCCAGCGTTAAAACAATGGAAATACAAGGGGGAACAGAGTACTGAATAAGTCGCACATCCAAGGAAGTCTTACGAATGTTTGCTTACAGCATTCCACACTGATGGTATTAAAAAGAAAGAAGTGGGTATATGACAGCATCCTGTAACTTACTCATTTCCATCAGGTGATGTTAGAAAGAAAAACCGATTAAAAATGTAAACAATCCACTAAAGAGAATTATCAAAGAATAATTCAATAATAATGAGTATCCAAAAATTTATTTAAGTCGTCTAGTTTCCCATCTCTTCTGAAGTATTCAAGATACCCTACACTGTTTATTAATCAGGCAGAGCTATGGCAGCCGTAACAATTTCCCATGCTTTATTTACAGTACTAGTTGATCCGTAAGACAGTCTCTAAACTTATAGAAGTGATCTGATGATCACTCTCCTCTATTAATACTAGCCCTGTCCTGGTAAAATCTCAGCCCACAGAAACTAGAGATTTCAGAGTAATTCTTCCAACTAAAAAAGCTTTAAAATGTCACTTCATAAGCTCATTATCACACTTTCATAGCAATGCTAAATATGCTGCAAGGTAGCAATGGATTCTATTACAGAAGTCCAAAATTGACACTGTTACCAAGTTGAAAAGCTAAAACTGCTTGGATTTTAAACTAAATCCATACAGAGCTAGACACCATATCAGTTGGAGAGGTCAGACTACAAACAAGAGCAACACAATATGTTGTCAATTGTTTGCAAATCTGGTAAATTTTACAATTAAAAGAAAGGACTAACCAAACCAAAGTGTGATTACTGTGAAAATGAACAGAAAGATGACCTCTGAGAATGGTTATTATGCCAAGCCAACAATCAGTAAGAAGCATCACAGGCAACTGAGAAGATGCACATTTCAAGTATTACACTCTTGAGAAGTCTGAAGTTACTGAAATTTAGTCTCAATATTCTTAGAAGAAACTGGCATGCAGAATGAATTTAGTTTGCACGATTCCCTGACCTTTATTTCATCTTGTACACAACACTCCATAATTTGAAAAATCTCAGATATGATATGCTATATATCTGCAACCATGAAACTAGGAAGTAAAATCATTCCCAGGAAAATTCATATAGAACATCATACAAACTTTTCTTTTCATACTAAGTGCAGGCATTGGACCAATAAAGCTAAATTCACCACAACATACAGAAATCTATCAAGAATTGTTACATTTTAAAACTGAAGAAAATTGTTGAAATTGCAGAGAGAAGAAAGAATGTTAAATTTATACGTCTGTAGATAGTCTATTGGAAAGATTCGGAATACAAAAATATTGTATACGCTTATAAATTATCATAACAAATCTTTGGTATTTCATCTCTCCAACCACAAAACAATTTACATAATTGAGATTATTTTTAAAAGAAGAACTGGGGGATACACAAACATTTTGAAACAACTTGGTAAATTTCTTTAGAAAGTTACAGGTTAGGCTGAAAGATTATATAACACCTGTAAAAATAATTGACGAGAAAACAGTCCAAGAAAAATCTACCAATATATGCCTACTAGTTCACAGTTTAAAACCACCATTAAAAACTTGAAAGAACTGAGGAAAATATTTAAGTACAGAAATACATATATTTTTTTGCTACGGGCTTTACGTCGCACCGATACAGATAGGTCTTATGGTGACGATAGGATAGAAAAGGCCTAGGAGTTGGAAGGAAGCAGCCATGGCCTTAAGATACAGCCTGGTGTGAAAATGGGAAACCACGGAAAACCATCTTCAGGGCTGTCGACAGTGGGTTTCGAACCCACGATCTCCCGGATGCAAGCTTACAGCGACACGCCTCTACGCGCACGGCCAACTCACCTGGTCAGAAATATTTAGGAAGATATTCAGTTTTTGCTTATGTTTCAAAATAAATACCAAGATTTGCTACTTAGATGTGGAAGGAAGAATAAGATATGCTTTTCTTAAACGTCAAGTTGTTTGTATGATACTATATAATCAAGCTTTTTGTACCAAAGAATCCATTTCAAAGAAAAAATAAAACTGTTCTACTATGAGAAGAAATAAGTTATACTTTTACACAAAGCAAGAGTCTGGAATAATTCTACGTACAATGGATGCCCTCTTAATGAGCCTTGGGTTAAAAATCTAACCGCGCTCGTGCTGCCTCCTACCACGCCCATGGACAAGATGCAACTTGTTTCATATTGCTGAATGTTTCGTACAGTGGATGTTGTTTTTAGTCTTTTCAGATTTCTTCAGTGCAGGAAGCAGGTGTATTTTAGCGACTGTAGAGCAAGTGCTGGTAAAAAAGTGTATTTAACAATCCAGCAGAAACATGGTGCGTTATAACATTTAGATAAAGATGAATCTGTGCCATTAACTTGAAAAGGAATTAGAAGTTGGGAAAAGTAATAAAATAGGGTAAGTAATTAATTATGCAATTATCTCTGCAGGATTACTGAACTCTGGAATCAGAAAAAATTACTTTCTACTAGACACTTTATAAACAGAAAAACAAACCAATCCAATGCGCTAGAAATCTGATGCGCCTTACCCTGCCAAATGACTGCTGCTCAGCCTGAAAGCCTGCAGATTATGAGAAGTGTGGTTGGGGCGATGAACCTTTATGGCCGTTATTCTCGGCACTCTAGATTGGGGTTGCCAGCTCACCATCAGATAGCTCCTCAATTTTTCTCTCACATAGTCTGAGTGGACATTGAACCAACCCTTAGATCAAGGTAAAATCCCTGACCTGGCCAGGGATCGAACTCCAGCCCTCCGAGAAAGAGGCAGGCTTGTTATCCCAAGACTGCAGGAAAATTAAATGCGTTTTGTTTTTGCTATTTAAGTGGTACTGACTCAGACAGGTCTTATGGAGACTATGGAATAGGACAGGGCTAGAACTGGAAAGGAAGTGACCATGGCCTTAAGGTACAGCCTGGTGTGAAAATGAGAAATCATGGAAAACCATCTTAAGGGCTTGCCGACAGTGAAGTCTGGACTCATTATCTCCCAAATGTTGGTGACCCGAACCGCACAGCCAACTCGCTTTGTCCAAATATGTTTCAAAATATTGTTTAAGACATGGTGAAATATGTTGAAGTACAGAATTACAAAATGCAGAATAATGATCAGCTGTCCAGTACCGAGCAGGTCTGTTAAGAGGGCATCCACTGTACATCCTTTGGAACTGTATAAAATATCACCCTCAATTTACAGTGTAAAATATACAAAACACCATTAAAAAAAACAGCCATGTAAGATATCCAATAATGATAATTCAAATGGAAAATTAAATTACAAGCAATACTGGTCCAAGAAAAATAATGACTCCCAGTTCTTTGGAGAAATAAAAATTTACCCTAGTTTCAATGCCTGCCCTCCAGCGCGAAGACCTTCTTCACCTAGCAGCGTGACCTGTTCTTCTTCTCTGCTGGGGTCTGCCATCTGCGAGGAGTATGGGGAGTAGCCCTGATCAGCCTGGCAACACAACCCTTGTGGCATGAGCTGGCTCCCAGCTCCCGCCACTACAGGAACGGGGATACAGGGAGAGAGGACCACTACCTCACAGGTGATGGAAGTGTCACAAGAGGAGAAAATCAAATTTCAAGCTGGACTAACATATAGGATGAGCAAGATGCATCCCCATGACTTCTTCATGGTTCACAACATGCACAATGTTACATCTCTTGAAAGAAAACCATATGAAAAGGTCAGTAGGGGACATTAGCATCTTACACATATTTAAGACACTTAACAGAACACTTGAGATCATGCAGACCTTCCCCCTAACATATACTGTACATGCACACAACTATTTGATTCTAGCCACCGAGAACCACTGACGATAGGAGCATGCATAGCAACCAAGACACTAGAACCAAATTAGTACACACTTCTGTTCGTCACAATAGCCAGTGTATGTCTTCAATGGTTATCTATACTTCTGAGAAAAACTCTGAAGACAATTTTACAATATTAAACAAAAAGACAACAATGCATAACCAATACAATATGAAATGAAGTCTCAAATTATTGATGTAAAATTAAGACAAACAATAACAGTCCAGAAAACACACACATTGTGGACAAAAATTAAAACAATATTTGGCAAAAGAAAATTTGTAAATCAACTGTATCACAAGAAAGACTAACAATTGTGTTTCATCAAATTTATGAATAGGAACATATACTTTTGGCAATGGTAAACATCTTCACTATACAATGAACAGCAACAGCACACAATGTTGCTAGATACTGTGAACCAATAAGGATGGTATATTTCTTGACATACTGGCAGATAGAAATGGTCAAGACCACTTTTATCATCTAATATACATATACTTTGAGCCAGTAGTAATTTATGCGGCTGAGACATGAACAACGAACTCTCTGGAGCAAGAATCCAGACAGTGGAAATTAAGTTCCTCAGAAGTATGAGAGGTAAAACAAGGAGAGAAAATCATAAAATGAGGAAATCAGAGGGAAGCTGGATATAGAAAAACTGGACAATAAAAATGGAAGGGATCGCTTGAAGTGGTTTGGGCATCTGGAAAGAATGGTAGAAGGGGGAACTCCAAGGGAAATCAAGGAGCAGGGATTGAAGGAAAGATGCCAAGAGGAAGATACTGGAAGAAAACATGGTAAGGTGGAGAAAATATTTAGAAGAGTGGTAGAAAGAGAGGAATAAAATGAAGATCGTTGATCCAATACCCGACCGAGGAGGTTGTTGCAAGAAGAGGAAAAAGATACACATAACATTGAATTGTTAAAAAAAAAAAAAAAAAAAAAAAAAAAAAAAAAACGAATGATGAAGGCGATGTCTTAAGGGATAAAAGAACAAGATTACCAATGCCACAGTAACCCTCGTTATTGATGTGGTGATCACTTCACTCAAATGACTGCCATGAAAACATTATCCTATATTTAAGGGCCAATCAATTTGTGTCCACAGGTGTACATGGGACTCCATATGTCCAAAAATATTAGGTTCTAGAATACTGAATATGTAGGAAAAGAATGAAATTTAAACTGCCAAAAAATATATTTGACATAAGTATCGAATAAAAGAGGTAAATTTTTCTATAAAACGATTATGGAATTGAAAGAAATTCAGTGTCATGAGATGGACAACATGAGTTAAAAAGAGCAAAATCAGACAGCGTTCAGCACAATACAAAACTGGTTGGAAGTAATTTCAATACTGAACCCAAAACATTTACACCATAAGTCGTCCTCATCTTGAGAGATTTTGGGTAAAAACATTCATTAGTGCAATTTTATGCAGGTCTATGCATTGAGTTCAGGTATACACCTACTTTTTTTTTTTTTTAGTCTTGGTAAGCATCATTTGAGATATTTCAGGAAAAAATAATTGCTGCTACTTACTACTGTACATGATACATTTTAAACAAAAAAACATGTAACACCACCAGCCCAAATGGAAGGGAGTATTCAGGTTCCAGTTCCATGGGTGCCTACCTATTTTAAGAAAAAACATTCCAGCAACACAAACCTATAATAATTACCAGTGGCGTGCGGTGAACATATCCATTACCCCAGCTGCAAAAAAGTTTTTTAAAATATAAACACTCCTAGCCCCACTACACTCTCTAAAGTCAACATTACCATTTTATATGGCTGCATTTTTCAGGGAAAGGTCTACCCGAGAAAGATCTTTCCAGAATATTTTCAACCACACGCTTGCACATACTTCCAAATTGATATTCACGGCAGTGACGACACCATAACTTAATCTATAGCAGATTTTAAACAATGTACTTACAATTGCATTCGGTGAAGCTTCGTGATAGTAGTCAGGGTTTTCACAAAAATACATTGGGACTAACTATCTGTTTTTTACTTAAAAAGCCTAATCTAAACTGAAAATGAATACCTACAACCTGTTTTCCAGTTATTGACCGGGTCAGGGATGGAATGAATGAAGCAGATATAGGCTATTAGTACGATGGGGTCGCCACTTCCAAAGTGATTTATTAATAACTGATAGATGCTAGGAAATGAGAATGGAGAGTGTTGCTGGAATGAAAGATGACAGGGAAAACTGGAGTACCCGGAGAAAAACCTGTCCCGCCTCTGCTTTGTTCAGCACAAATCTCACATGGAGAGACCGGGATTTGAACCACGGTATCCAGCGGTGAGAGGCCGACGCGCTGCTGCCTGAGCCAAGGAGGCTCCCCTAATCTAAACTAATCAACAAAATTTTTAACCGGTATTTGACGAACGCTGAAGTTTCATAATTTCACTCGCATACTGAGTATACAAGCATCTATGACAAACTAGGAAAAATATTTATCATTAAGTATAACACACGTTATATTCATGAAAAAAGCCACAAAACTCGCGAAACCTTCACCTATAATCCGAGAGGAACACTATAAAAATTCACTATATACCACCATCACAGACAACCATTCGCAGCTAATGGAACACATACTCTACACATGCCATCAATGAATTCCTAAAAAAAAAAAAAAAAAAAAAACCTGTATACATGTTGAAACCCAAGACTAAAATATATTCTTCCATATTACAATTGATTTCATATACTGAATCTATTTTTATTAGCAAGACGACGTGCAAGTAGCTATACTGTTAAGATGTTGATATTTTTTTCCTGTAGTCTCTAGTGTGTGGCGCTGAAGACTTTGAGTGTCAAGTATTAAAACTAACACCCCTTACCTAAGCTAGTGGCCTGTCGCTGTAAATTGCTGTTGGGGTAAGGGGCACAACTCCGCTTCGAGGAAGCTTCAAGTGCACGAGTCACCCAAGCAACCTTAAATTTCAGTGAGGGTAGCTCTATCGTGCCAGCAAAGTAACCCAGCTTGCTGGAGAAGCTGAACTGCGGTAGGGTGAGCGGTTTGTCAAGACAGCTGTACTTGGCTTGGCTTAGATGTTCACAATTTTTTAAACATTATAAAAAGTGTTCTAAAGAATAATTAGAAAATGTTAATACAAAGTTCTTTACCCCAGTAGCACTGGGGTAGATGGGATTCAATGCACGCCACTGATAATTACAGTACATATATCTAACATGTTAGTTGAAGTGTAGGTTGTGTCTGAAGTAGTAGGACAACAAGATACTGTATCTTTTATCAAAACTGCTCATTGAAATTTCTGCATACTGACAGATACACATGGATCCAAATGCACCCTTTTGGCATTGTTAATAAAGTAATAATCGTAATGTTACTTACACAAAAATTATGCCATGATGCCACCTGGTGGTAAAGTAATTCTTGACACAATGCTTGACACAGTTCATTAACATACCAAGAAGGCATTTTCATTGCAGTTATCCACCCTGTAGCTTCCAGATATTAAAAAAATTAATTTCCAACAGGATTCAAAAAGGAACAACAAATGTGGTAGGAACATAACTTAATGCTCGTCAGGCATAACTGAGTATTGATACCTCCTCAATAACGCAGACAGGTTATACACATACAAAAACATTGTTGCAGAAGGTACTGCATTTTTAGGAGTCTAAGTAAATTGACCAGATGACCAGTATTATACTGGACAGTCCCATATTTTGACTAAGCATCCCACTGTCCCAGAAACATTTACTTAGATACCAGAAAGTCCCATATTTCTAGATTTAGATTTGTACATTAAAGTATTAGCAGTGATGTTGAAAAATCTGTGGAGTTTATTACAAACATTTCTGTGAAACAACCGATGACAACAAGGGGTTTAATCGCTTTCTGTACATGCAACGTTTCTTCTTAGATGAAGTAGCAAAGCCATACTTTGAAAACACAAGCGTGGAATACCACTGGGATGTTCAAGTACATTTTCTTTGCACAAATACTGTGCAAAATCATTGGTTTAGTTCTCGCTTCACATTGTCTATCAGAAACCAATACTTTCATGGAATGAGAATTTTCCTGCAGTGTTGGAAAAAGTCATCTGCGCACAGACACTCGTAGCTATTCACATAAATTCTGTGTGCAACTGTACCAAGTTCTTTCTGATGCTCACAGAAAACAAACCACTACCAAAGAAAATTCATTCCTCAGAAAAAATACGTCTACAATAGGAACATATAAATAAGATCAGATATGTCCCATATTTTCATTTCAGAGCTCACTGTAAGGAGCTGTATCCTATTTAATGGTGCATGCATAGGATATGCTGTGGAAGGGATTGTATATTTCTGTCTCGTAGCAGTGAGACATCAAGAGCTATTAACTGTAGCTTCTGATGCAAAGTGGAAACTAAAGAACATGTATTAAGCACTTTCATGTCCTTGTTTGGGAAAGAAAGGATGCAAATAAAGTAATGCAGGTCCCATAATGGAAGACTGACAAAAAAGAAAGAAAAAAGAAATTGGCTAGTTTAAAGAGGAGAGCTATACACTATAACTCGATGGCATTTATTTTTGGATAAGAAGCAAAATATCAGGTTCTACAATATTATTAACAGACATTTTACAGTTGAGTATGTGTAACACCACTTCTTAAATAATTAAATGACTTTTCAAGTTTGCAGTAGCTTGAAAAAACTATGGAGAATAGTGAAATGCAATGCAATTACAAACTACATCATGTACACAAACATTACAATACTTTCATATTTCCCCAACCTCTTTGTAGCAGTGTCTCTGTAGGCAGACTGTAACACTGTAAATACAGTTAAAGTCAGATAGTGGTTAATGAATCATACTCCAAAAAGAATAGACTGTCTTGATGTGAAACTGGAGTGTACTTAACCACTATGGCTTGAAGTAACGTTGTTGGCTATGTTAAACAAGGGCAGAGGCATGGATAGGGTGAAATGTTAATCGATTCCTCAACATTGGACATCCAAGTAGGTTTAATGAATGAAACCACTATTTGTCCCTGACTTCAATATGATATGCTTTAACCAATGACTTTATTAGGAACCTGAGAGTAGCCAGAGAAGAACACTTTCAAGTTTTTAGAACACCAACATGTTTGTATCAGATGGGACTAGGTTATGCAACCTATTGACTTCCATCCACAAAACTATCAGATTTGCTTGGAGCAGTAAATCACTGAACTTATGTCAAGGAACAGAGGGGGTTGTATCTGCTGTTTATGGACAAGGCCAATCTCAGTCTTGGCAGCAATTGCCAGGATGATTACATGTGACAACTGGAGAATGGGTACAGTCTTGAGAGATTATCACGGAATTACCAGCATCTTCCTCTGTATGGGACATCATCATTATGTACATATCTATGTGTTTGATTAAGGCTTTTTCTTAGCTACACCCCACTAATCACAAAGAAATCTTATCGCTATTTTGGACTACCTGTCAAAGAGGTAGAGAAATGCATTTATTTCTGCTTCCCCCATTTTAAGGCCACCAAAAAACCAAAGCTTACATGAAAACTTGATTAATAACTACAAGGGTCATTTAAAATATGTCGTCTATAAATGATAGGTATACCATATTAAAGCCTACTTATTAATAAAAATTGTATCGGTCAATAATTTTGAAATCCGTGTGGAATTCCTCATAAGACAAAGACATAGCTAACAGAATAAATGATGTTTTACTATTGCTAATGATCCTTTCAGGGCTGCTAACCCAATGTCCTTAAGAAATTTATTTTGCATAACCAAGTTATTACGAAACTAGTAAAATGTGTGAGGAATGGTGCTTCTTATTCCTATCATCAATCCTAACACATCTATGGAGTCCAAATGATATTTCTCAGCATAATATGGAATTGTAGGTTCATATATATCACATTTCTCCTTGTGCACATCATGTGGTTGAGTGGCTGATGCTTCGGTACTAATTGTGGGTCTATTATGAACCCTTTACTTCAGCCCGGTGGTATAGCTATCATGTGAGTACGCCGGCTTGACCCTGTCCGAGACAATCCATGTACCTCCTCATAGACTGTATAATGCTTTTCTTTTAGGGCTACAGCAATCATAGATCTTATACGACGATGTCGTGAACTCCGTACGGTGTCATTAAATGGACAGGAACCCAAGACTGAACCAAGTATTTCAATCTCACTGTGGCAACACAGACAGTGGTTATTGTCTTGGAACCTGCCAGGTAATGCATGAACTGGAACTACATTTGCTGTCAGTTTTATGGCATTTCTCCAGTCGCTGTTGGTTAAACCTTCGGGTTTTCTTACCCACTGATTGGCTGGTGTGTATCCCTTATACAGTATAACACCCTTACCCTTTTGTGGTAAGACACACCAGGCATCGAATTCTTTCTCACGAAGTTGTCGTAGGAGCGAGACCTTGACTGATTTGTATTCAGAATTCAGAAGTAGGCCAAGTTTTTTGAAGCACTTCTCTGTTTCAGTATTGAGGTCTCTGGTTTGGTTGATGTGTATATTGTTGGATCAATGGAGAACTCGGCATAAGTTACTGCACTCCTGCCAGTATTTCACTAGTGTCAAAAATGTCTGCTGAATCCTCTTGTTTTATGTGCATTGTACTCAGAGTATGGTTTTAGGCTGTTGTAGAAATGGTGGAATACTGGAGACATCAATGAGGACACTAATGCAGTCCTTTCCATTTTAATAGAACATGGGTCCAAATAATACTTTTTTGGAAATTGAAACTTCACTAAATATCCCTTCCCAGCAGTTTTCTTCTGAAGGTTTACAGAGCCATTTTTCCAGCTTGCATGAGCTTACAGCGTGTTATAAACAGCAATGATTATACAATCTGTGACAAAGTTTGGTGAATAGTCCTGTACTATCAACACAGATGAACAATGCACGACAGTAACCTTACTGTCGTTCGAAATAGTCCCCTCCCATAACTATGCACTGCTGAGATTGGCGATAAATGTCCTGAAAACTTTGCAAGAAGGCTTCCTTTGGGATGGTGTTCAAAAGCCTCATCACGTCAAATTTTGTTGGATGTCAGGAATATCGTCAAATCTCTTTCCTTTCAAAGTGAGTTTGAGTTTTGGGAATAGGAAGAAGTCTGGAGGATTGTCAGTCAAGTAATGTGGCACAAGACAAGAACACGTTTTCCTCTTCCCTAGCTTCTGGGTAACGATTTGTCGCATGGATTCACGGTTAATCTGCAGTTTATCCGCTATCATGCGCACAGTTAATCGCCGATTGTTCGTGATTAATGTCCTCACCTTCTCAACGTTTTCATCACTGACGGCAGTTGCCGGTCTTCCGCTACAGGGGTTGTCAGAAACACTTTCCTGGCCTCCTAGAAAATGGTCGAACCACTCGTACACACACTTCATGGACAGTGCTTGATCTTCATAAACACGTACCAGCATTGCATGCTTTTCTTTCGGTGTCTTGCCAAGCTTAAAACAAAACTGTACATTGATCTTTTGGTCGTTCATGTTCCTGTTTGCAGTTCAGAACCAACGCACTAAACACGCAGTGTCAAACAGGTCTTACACGGCGCGTGCGCGCGCACACACACACACACACACACACACACACACACACACACACACACACACACACACACACACACACACACACATGATGCTCAACTGAACAACGTTGGGAGCAGGTGGTCAAAACCTGCTGCTACGCAGGTTCAGCGCTGAGTGTCGCCAGTGTTGCTGAATCGACCGTTCTAACTTCATTTACCGAACTTTATTGTCACAAGTTGTAGTATAAGCTTGTCCCTTGTTTTATACTCACAAATTTAGAATTTTATTCCACATGGACAAGAAATATCCTGATCAAGTAATCAAGTATTACGTAAATGAAAATTCAGTTTCTTTACCTGTAGGGAAGGTAGACAT